>NC_050588.1:32452500-32790000 GCF_013368585.1 Megalops cyprinoides | reverse complement strand
TAGTGTCATGCTTATGTTTGGGAATACATATGTAGTTTCCTACATTTTCATCTGTGATGCCCAGCCATGACAGACAGGTTTGAAAATGTTCCATAATCATTTTCATAAGTCCACAAATCATCTTATGTTTCAAAATTTGGGATGTCTTATGGATTCTTTCCCTTTTTTCCCCAATTTTGGATGAAGATTATATCATAGACCATCTATGTATTGCTGCAATCTCCACTGTCAATCTTGGAGGGCTCATTCAAATATGCTCTCCTCCAAAACGTGATGTCGTCAACGCTTCTTTGCACAGTACAGTTACCATGACAAACTTGCATAGGCATGAGTCGGAGGAAAATACTTCACGCACAGCTATATACAGGCAGACTGTGGATACTCCACTGACCAGCAGGGGGTGCTGACGAGCACCACAACAAACAAACCCTTGGTTGACTTACCCACCCATGTATCCCTGACAGAACAAAGCCAATTTGTTTCACTGCTGTGGGCTCAGTGTCATGGTTGGCTGGGATCAAACCCGGGCCACAGAGGTCAGCCTTGCACTTGAAACACTTGAGGCGGGTACACCAACTGAGCCACTTGGGAGCTCTTCCAGCAAATTATCTTTTCATTGGTATCAAATAAATTATCACCAGAGAGACAGTATGATTCAGATGTATTTTATAAATCCTTGGCAATTCTGCTAAATTGGCATGCTCTACAATGAATATTTCAGTTAGCCGTAACGTTCACTGAATTTTACAATGAAGTCTGTAAGTGACAGAGTGCAATAGGCATCTGACTTGTGTAAAACAACAGTTCAACAACAATAAGTAAATTCAAAACCATTCATTTTAGCTCTTTACCTCACAAAATTGGTTTTGAATTCCAGTAATTGAATACTGACTCATTAAAATTAAAGGCTAACTTGTAAAGTCTATGAAATGACAACATGTTAAACAACATTTGTGCTGTTACACAACTGATAAAAGTCCGTCACAAATTTTCCCAGCTTTGCAACATTTAATGTATTGAATCTACCACAGGCTCTCTGACATAGAATTGCTCGAGGCTGTTATAAGCTGTCCATTCACCTACAGAGACTGGGTAACCTGTTGGTCAGTGCTGCTAGAGTGTGCATAGTAATGGTGGACAACATTCTCAACTATAGATATATAGTCTTTGATTTTGGACACAGGCTTTGCAACTAAAAAGTGAGTGTGACATCATAAACAAAAGGGTTAGTCAACATCCTTTTATGTGGCCAAGCAATGGAGACAGGATTCACTATAAATCACAGGTTTAGTATTTTTTTTTTTTTTTTTTTTACAATTTTTAGAGTTTTCTTTGAATAATATGGCTATTACTAATAAACATGATATTATGTATAGGTATATCAGTAGAAGCAAACTTGTCTGTTTGCATTAATAATGAGCATACAACTGAAGAACATCCTTCCTAAATACAGTATATTCATTTCAGACCATCAGTAATGGTTGTGCTTTGCTAAAGTTTCAAAATGAGATCTAAATAAAAACATACCAAAAGTGCAAGAAATGTACTGGAGAAGTTAAGATTGCACCCATTGACCAGAACTTTCCTGAGGGAAAACATCGCTTTAAAAAAATGATGCAAGAAGATTTGAATAAAATGCAAGGATTGGATGTGTTTTGACAGCACTCTCCAAATACGTTCTCAAGGCTGTTTCAGTTCAAATCCTGGTCTAGACTGTTAGGCAGTGTCTTTGTTAAAGTTAATACAGTGTCTCAGATGTCACACAATTGTTG
Source organism: Megalops cyprinoides (assembly GCF_013368585.1). NCBI lineage: Eukaryota > Metazoa > Chordata > Actinopteri > Elopiformes > Megalopidae > Megalops > Megalops cyprinoides. The sequence goes on along the minus strand of NC_050588.1, from coordinate 32,788,228 downwards.
TATTATGGTCATGAAGCAAACACAGCTACACAACCAACAGTTGGTCATTAATAGACTGTTTGGGTGCTTGCTAGGAATTGTCTGCTGCTGACAGATGAGAAAAGGCAATTACAACTCAACCATACAACAATGCTGCTATGGAAACTGTTATTCTACTTTGGAAATGGACTGATGCTTCCCTTAAATTCTTGTGACATGAATTTGGCTTTCAATCCTTGGACCATTTATAACAGCTATTCAAAGTAGGAGACTGACGGGTTCTCTAAATGCAAACATTTGCAAACATTTTTCTATGCTAATATACAATGCAAATTATATTTCTGATATACTGTAGTTAATCAAGCGCAAACTAAAACAAGTGTTTCAACTGAAGGTAAAATACTGTTATGCAGATATGAAAAGACAATGGCACATTTTTCTCCTGTTGATAGGCAGTGTTTTACGGTTATCTTGTGCATATGAAATGTATGTTACTGTTGCTATGTAGCTATTCACATGAATGACCACTCTTGGTGCATCTCAGATCTAGAATGTGACCAGTGTCATTGGGATAATAAATGACAGCCTATGCTGTAGTCTGTCATGTGTAGAATTTCAACAGTGATATAGACCTGCAAATGTATGTTGACTCAAAATTGTCATGTAAATAACTCTTCCCACTTTACATGAAAGAAATATTCACATATTTTAAATGACTGACAGAAAGTCTAATAGCTAATGACCATGACAGATACATAACTCATTTAGTACAGCTGATTAGCTTAAGCTATTGTCGACAGGCTCTAAGAGATGTTGGAATCATTTACAGTAAAGAAATTTACACACTCTCATAACTCCACAATGAAATTTAATAAGGAAACAAAACCAAAACCATTCATTTGTGTCATGTCTCTTCTGTAAGTCTACCTGCAGTGTCAGGATTGTGGAGGACTTTAATTTCTGTTCTTACTGTTCTTCTGTTCTCCAACTACTCTACCGCTAACAAGAAAATGGCTGCGTGTTCCCCCTCATTTCCATTCCAAATTGTTATTTACGTAGAAAAATATACACTCAGTATTTGTTTATCTTATTTAGCACTTTTTGTGTACATCATTTTCACATTTCAAATACCATCTACATAGGACCCATGGATGTGCTTCTTATTACTGATTATAAACGTCTTATAAAAGGAGTGTACACTAATGCAGTGGTTCTCAACGGGTGTGCCGTGAGGCAAAGTGAAGTGTGCTGTGGAATTTTGAGGAACCCAAAGCATTTTCATATAGGTGTGTGTGGGTGCACTTATACTCTGTGAAAAGACTGATGTTTTATATTGTGCTATTAAACCTTTCGCATGTAACTTATTTTCATGCTATGTAGCGCATGTTACGTTACATGGTTCGTTATGTTTTCATTAGTGTTATTAAGCTTCTCATAGTTTTCAGTTAGCATTTGCTATATTTTTTAGAGTTAAATCGCTGTTTCTTAAAGCTAAAATTAGCTAGAATTTCTCCAATCTAGTGTTCTAACTGCACAAGTTTTAGCATACGCACTAAACGGCTAATCACACTGGTGTGAACGTGCGCGCGAAAGGGTTAATAATTTCCAAATTAAATGCACCAACTGTAACTACAGATATGCGAGTCGATAGATATATTTACTCTTGCTTCATTTAGGCAGAATAAGTTAAACACTAAAGTTGAAGGATCCATCTTCCGTCTCTCTGTTTCTTTTTTAATTGTCATTTATTGGCCATTACAAACGCCGATACCAATTTATCTGCAAGTAGCTCATATCGGCCGATAATATCGGCATGCCGATTTATCGGTCGGGCTCTACTTTTCGCTAAATGGAAGCGGTCAGCGGTCGATGGCCTTAGCCGTTTTATGAGTGAATCCTTTCCCCGGAGAAGAAGCGTGGACGAGGCTTACCATGGTTTCCACCATGTTGGATTTGTTGTTCCTCAGCGTCTTGACTGTGTGAAAGACGTCCACGATGTTCTGCTGCTGGATCATCTCGCTGATGCTGCAGATGGCACAGAAGGTCCCGCTACGCCCGCCACCAGTCCTGTTGCGAGACAGAGAGAGTGAGTCACATGAGTTCGGCCATAACACAAATACGATAAATGAACAACGCTTTAAGAAGGCTGTACTGTCATTTAACTAGCGAGTCTAAATTACTGTTGTCAGAGGGGATTTGTTTGGATCTTTCAAACAATTAAATTGTGCTTATTTAATCTACCTTTTCCAAGGCCCGATGCTGCAGGCCTCCGCAATGAAATTAAGTCCAATGGTACTTTTGGGGTTTAACTGAGCCATTAAGGAATCTGGAATCTGATCCAAAAGAAAACTAGCCCCAAGACCGGAACCGAAATTCAATACGTGTCAGTGTGGCTCTGCAAACAGTTGACAACAAGGCCTTAATGATCTTATACACTGTGCGGGAAAAGCCTATCTGTAATCCTTATTAAAACAGCAAAGAAATTGAAACTTAAACCTCTTCCTGCACCAGCACAGCCTCTAGTCACCAACACTAACACAATGATAACATATGTCTTTCAATTGTAGTCGGCCGCATTACAGTTCAGAGCACTCGCAATATTCCAGAGAAAGGATCTAACAGCGTACTTGTTGCATAAAATATGAAGGGACTCAGGGACACCGATCCCTCAACCAACAACAAACACTGAGACAATGTTTCAATGTCTAAGCAAACTTTGACAGAATGCATTAGAGAATTTCTGCAGACTCAACCTCCTCTCCAATTTTATTTCTCGCCGTTTGTATTCCTGCAGTCGGGCGACAATGAGGCTCCTCAGTATTCTTTCGGGACATGCCAGATTGGAGTTCAACATGAGGCGGGGCCGTCTTGGTACCAGACGCGAGAGGGGTTTGAAGTGAGGTACATCAGGACTGTCTTCAAGTACGAGAGACTGGAGTCCAAACTTAGACAGAACACTCCCGGAACAAGCCAAAGTGAGTTCACCGGGGGGCAGGGTGCCTGACAGCTGCAGCATTTTGTGGTTCACTGAAGTTCGCCCCCCACCACGAGGATCCCCTATCAGGGCATATCAAGTTCCTTTGTTCTTGTCGTAGTTATCTATGACCACATCAAAAGTTATACTCTACATGGTGGCATGGTCAGTGGTCAAAATCTCACACCTCCGGTTTTCACATGATCTAACTGGACACTGGAGTCCAGGCAGATGTTGCCTGACAAAGAATGTGAGAATCTCTGGGTTAGCATTGCTGGAGCTCGCCTTTGAAGTACCAGGCGGATAAGAGGCATTAAGTGCAACACATGGATGACTGTGCAAGGATGTGTTTGCTTTTCTTAAATGTGATGCAATGCCATGCAAACAAAGTTTTTGATGGGATAGCTTTGTTTGATAGCCTGAGAAGTCTCAGGGGTCATGCAAAGCCCAATCCTCTCTTCATCAGATAGCCTGGGCTATATGCTGTGCATTTTTAAGGGGAGATGCTTGCTCTTTAATTTACTTACAGTCATCCCACAAAACAGTTCATTCAAGACTGATAAGAGTACAATTGGTTTAGTTACAAATATATCATGTTTCCATAAACCCTACAAAAGCAAGGTCAGTATTATTATCAGCCCTTCTTAAGCTATAAGGTTATGAGGACATTGCCTTTTCGTAATGGAACATGCCTGTCATCTTCTGACTAAAACTTACAGGCACCATATAATATATTGTTTATTTTTCATTGACAGATAAAAATAACTACAGGTATTTTTCCTTCATTCACTTTATTTCATCTACATTAACAAAAAAACAGAGCTGATTCAGTTTTGATTTGCTCCCGACTCGAAAATGATACAGAATCTTCCTCACTGTTTTGACAGACAGATTTGCATCTTTAGCACACAAGCCCCGAAAGGTACAAAATAAGCCCTCACTCCTGATATATAAACTTGGGTGGATCACTGCAATTAAGCCCCCCAGTCAGCCAGAACAACAGCTCTATTATAAATCTTTAATGCAAAAGCGTGGGATTGTGAAAGCCAGGTGTTCACATTTGGCAGTTTATATCTTTATATAGTGCAGTCTGCTTCCGAGTGTCCCTCAGACACTCATTATGCACTGGAGTCTGTTACCTCAATCTTTTTTTTTTTCCTCTTGGTTTTATGCACCAGCACAGCCCCATGGAGCACTGGTATAAACTAAGTAGTTTGCAATGATGCAACGCTTTGGCTGAAGCATAAAACAAACACAGTGTTTGAGCCCGGAATCAATGGCAGCCTGATTGGATTGGCACCACTGAAGCACTGCAAAAGGAGATTTCTGTTTTGTAGTTTTTTTTTTTTTGTTTTTTTTTTTTTCTATTCAGGGGAAAAAAAAACGAGCTAAGGACTAATCAGTCGTGTATTATTGCCGGGCTGTTTCTTGAAATCAGATTACATTATGGATTTTCAACTGTGGGTCTCTCAAATTTTCAGCTCCATTTCTCTTGGCCCAATGTGCATCATGAATGTCTTACAGAAAGGACCCCCGCCCCTCCCCCGGCACACTCTCTCTCTTTCTCCTTCACACACTCACTCACATACACACACTGACAGTGCTGGGAAATTGAGGTATCAGTCTTCATTTTTGGACAAGTACAAAGAGGTAATAGTAGGTGCCCTTCATCAGTTCTATCTCCATTACGATATGAAGCTGACATCATTCACAGGAGCATGAAGAAGGAGAGAACAGCACCAGTCAATGACATCCGCATACTGTATTAAGCTTTGTTGCAGACTCTTATTATTCATAAAATAGATCTATTCAATAACAGTTAGACTGACACATATTCTCATACATCCGTCCCTGACAGTGCTAACATGTATGGATTAAAAGGCGTCCTATATGACTCCTTTGTACTTGACACGAGCGTCGGGTGTTCATATACCGTCCAAAAATGAATTCAATCAAACAATTAATAATTAACAGAGAGCAGACATGATTGAACATGACTTGCCAGTGTCGACCCTGGAAACATCTGAAGTCGCTAAAATAGCAGCCATGCATTTACCGAAATGCCTTTAGCTGTCTTGCTTCATAAGCACCAAGGAGGTAATGATTAAACTGACACTTTCATGGTCAGGAGAAGAGAATGAAGGATAACCCATGAAAGACTTGCTGAAACACGCAGTTTGGCTCATCAGTGAGGAATACAGTAAGGTTCATTCCGTGTGTATAGTATTATATCCGGTAATAATAAACAGTGCAGTGGATATATGCTGTATATGTAACAATACGCACCCTTGTATAAATTATCTAAAATTAATTTACACGACAAAAGAAAGTCTAGCTACTACTGTTTTCTAAAACATAACATTTGTTGATATTAGAGTTTTAAATGGGCACAAAGTGTACTGAGTAAGGCTGTGTTGCAAATACATATAACAATGCTTAATGGCTTTTAAATATTTTAAGTGGTACAAAACACACACAGAGACATACAGACATACACACACACACACACACCTCTTTGTTGTCATGTCTGGTTGACTGCCAAGATTTTAATTGTGTACAAGCAGTTTGTATAACCAAGTACCATTTTCACCTCAGTAGAAAAAAAAATGTAGAAAAAATAAGACACACAAGTACCTAAAAAACTCTTCTCTTGTGACATCTGTATGCCTAGCTTCTGTGCTTATTAGTGAGTAATATCTGTGAGATATTTGCACAAAAGCTTTCTGACTGTATATACATTAGTCATCGTTTCTATGTCCTGTGATCTTTACGTTAGAGCACCTTTTCAGCTACTGTTGCCTGCCATCACACTCCACAATCTGGACTCTCAAGATTTACAAGGTTACTGTCCTTGATTTTTTTTTTTTTTTTTTTTTTTTGCATGTGTGTGTTCTGCTTTAGCTCTGGACCCTCATCTCTTCACCGCGGTGTTTTGCAGAGGGTCGTTAAACGGCAGGGGACTCACAGGCAGTGAACCACAGTGCGCCCGTCTCCCCCGTCGTACTGCTCCTGCCACTTGGCCAGCCGCCGGACGAGCTGCAGGATGGAGCGCTTGGACAGGGGCGTGTCGCGGTACGCCGGCCAGCCGATGAACTGGAAATGCTGCACCAGGCGGTATCCGTCCTGGGGCTGCGGAGACACCACCACACTGTTACCACCCACCCGGCGATCGCTGATACCGTCACCGCTACTACCCAAGCGTGCGTTTTTACAGCCTCTTGGGTATGATCTGTTTGTGATCGTTCCGCCACAGGGCCACGCCTGAACTAAACTGTGTGAAAAGAGGAAAAGACTTTGCTGAAAATCAGGTATTTTGTGGTGCAAAGTTGTATATCTGTAAGACTTGCACAGTAATAAATGTAAAAAAACAGGCAGATATGCATTACTGTTTGTCCACTTTTTTTTTGCTTACAGCAAATAAAAATTTGATTTCTTGAAAAAAAATCAATGATTTTTTTATGCACCAAAAGTAAAGCAATTGACCGAATCAGCTCAGAAAAATGTGTAATGTAGCACTTTAGGGTAAAATCCATGTAGCGCTGCCCTCCAGAGCCTTGGCCCGATTCATAGCAGTCATGCTTCAACAATGATTCCCTGACTTGACACATATTAATCCAGCATAGTATTGATGAGGTTTAAAATCAGGTCTCAAAACCAAGAACAAAGTGCAAAATTGTTAAGCTGCACAGGGGCCTCTGTGGCACCTCCTTTTCTAATCTTAACATCATTAGCAACAAAATCAAATCACTTCCTGTGATGGAGGGTGGCAGAGAATGGAGTGAAAAGCAAAGCCGGGGTGAGGTGCCCGAGTGGTGCCCTGTTAGCTGGCCCCGACTGGCCTGGCCCGGCCCCGTGTCTGGGACAGGAAAATGGAGACGTCAGCTCGCTTTACCATGACGAGGGGAGAATTCTGTCGTACACGGGGTCTGACGCCTTGCGCTTCTCACAGTCCTGATGGAGCCATTTCATGGTAAATTTGTGACGCTGCTGAGCTTTCACGCCGCTGTGGAGCTTAGCTCTGGCTGTACGGCTAGCAAATCCCGCTTGTCACCATCGGTTAGGGACGGTCATGTGAAGATGACAGTAGTGAAGAGGATACTCCGTTCGGTTTGCGTACAGACTCAGATGATACTACACACAGGATCTCCAAAATGAATGGAGTCCAACTCCAGCAGGGAATCCCAGTGATTGGCTAAACAACCATCTGTCAAATGCCTAAGGCCAAGACTTTATGGTTGATTATTTATGGATTTATGTAAATACAGTTAAAAATTCAAATGACTTCTACTAGCTAAACCAAACCCAACCTGAAAGACTCTCTGTGAACCAAAACCCTCTGCCAGAAACTCAGGAAATTCTCAATTGATCCGCCCCTGTCAATGAACACACTAAGCGAATATTTTGAACGGGTGTGTAGCGGAGCCAAGGAGGAAACCATGAAGGCTGAAATGCCCGCTCTCACCCGCGCCATGTTGCAGATCCTAAAGATCCTGTTGATGATGTCCTCGTCGATGTCGGCGGAGATGAACTCCACTTGGATGGGACCATAGCAGCAGGAGCTCTTTTCGGGCCAGTACTGCATGCAGAGCTGGGGAGGGAGAAGGGGGCTGGATTAGATCGGCTTACACGGCTTTGCTGCACTTTTACAGACACAGAGTTCTTAATTATGTTGACACAGAGGACGGGACATTTTCCACTACAGCACTCTGAAGCAGTCATTTTGTTAAATGCCTGCTCTCAATACAGGGCTATCAATGTAGTTAACTTACTTAATCCAGTGCCATAGCAAGGTTAAGATGAGACTATGTATATAAATGTAATAATATACAAATCCCTCCCCATTACATACATTAATATTTCATGATATGCATATTGACAAGAAACACCTGTGTGCTATTCTGTAACATCTGTAAACATCTGTCTCCTGTTTTATATTGCAGAGTTGGATTTTTGGAAGACGTGCACTAATAAATGTAAAAACAGGCAGATATACATCACTGTTTGTCCACTAACGTTTTTTTTTTTTTTTTGCTTACAGCAAATAAAAATTCGATTCCTTGAAAAAAAATCAATGAAAATTTTTTATGCACCAAAAGTAAAGCAATTGACTGAATCAGCTCAGAAAAATGTGTAATGTAGCACTTTAGGGTAAAATCCATGTAGGGCTGCCCTCCAGAGCCTTGGCTCGATTCATAGCAGTCATGCTTCAACAACGATTCCCAGACTTGCCACATATTAATACAGCACAGTATTGATGAGGCCTTTAGCTGCTAAGTGTCAGGTTGCCAGCTTAGAGTGTTGGCAAATTTGTTTGAAATGAGAACTCAGACAAGGTGGGGGGAAAAAATCATCTTGCTTATATGGCTGAGCTCTGGAAGACCCAAATGAATATCCCATAAGATAAGATAGGATAAGATAAGAGAGCTTTATTGTCATTGTTCAGGACAATGGAATTACAGCTGCTACCCCATGTTAGCACCATGACAGCATATAACAAGAACTTAAAACAACAAGAATATATTCAAAATGTATGAATGTATAACATATTAAAAGTGTAAGAAAAATAAATAAAAATAATAAAGTGTCTGTGCATTGACAGAACAGTCAGAAAGAGTATGTTGAAGTTGTTGTATAGTAGTAATATACTCCATACACCGGTAAGAGCCAATCAGAGGCCCCCTCGGGCCATACCTGCGCGGCGTCCATCTCGTTGAGCATCACTATTGATGAGCAGTTGTAGTCAAACACCAGCCTCCAGAAGTCAGCCACTGTGTTAGGCAAGGGGTGCTGTGTGACGATGAAGGCCGCCGGCTGCTTATGGCTCTGGAAGGGAGACAATACCTCAGTCTTACACCAGAGCACGCCTGTCCGAGAGGACCATTCGAAGACAGCGTGGCTTGGTGACACACTTACAAAACCACCTAAAAAAAAAATAACGGCTCCCGATTAAAACGCAGACAGAGCGGCGGCTCTGAAGAGTGCCAACTCTGCGGGGTGACTCAGAGACAGAGAGATCCGATCGCAAGCAGAGACACCGCGCTGGTAAGGAGTCCCGGCTGGCAGAAACATTGCTGGTTCATCTGACAGCTATGCTAGCTGTGCTGCATGACCGTGCTGCATAAGCTGTTTAAGGACCTCCCCGAAGACGTATCAAACCACACTTCAGACCAAAGTTCTCGGCCAAAGCTGCACGCTGCCTGTCTGTGCTGTAACAGCTGTTCTCGAAACCTTTTTGCCATTTTTTTGTTCTCTCTGAATCTGAGTCAAAGCTCGCAAAGAGCGCAAAACACAAACAGCTCACGTACAGGAATCTGCAGGGGCTGAATGGCTGTTGCAAAAGTGGCAGAGCCCAGGGACACTTACATCCATGAGCGCGGCGTTGATGTAGTTGCTCGACTCCCCATCGACAGAGATGAGGAAAGGCAGGCAGCGGTCGACTGACAGGACGTCCATGCTGCGGTTCTTGTCGTGGTTCCTCGGGAGCAGCCCGACACTGCAGTCTTCAGGCCTCACGCGCGGGGTCACAATGTTCAGCGTCTAGTGACGGAAACCATTAAGACCATCTATCCGCTGCCAACGGCATCCCACATCTTTAATTAAAAATTCTATTTGGTTCCAGCGTGGGAATCGAACCGCTGTGGCCTGTTACTGACTGCTTCATAACACGTGACGTCTGCTCTGTGATTCGGGCTGTCAAATTCAACATTAAAGCTCAAATGATTTTAAAGGAGGGACACACGTACCGACCGTCAGACAGACGGATAGTGGAATACATCCCGTATTATGAGACAGAGATTGAGCAATACCTAGCATGATGCAGTAATGGGGATTTCATTTCAGAAAGGAAGATGAAACATTAACAGAATCTGAACAGATATAGCTGTGCTACAGAGTTCTCTGCTGCTGCGGCCGCTGTGCCCTGATTGCACATCAAAGACGCTGTTGTCGAGGGTGGGTAATCTTCCCATTGAAAGGGGATGAGATGAGCAGGTCAGCAGTGTGGTTCTTACCTGAAACTCATCCTTGATCTGGCTGGAGTTGGTCTGAGGATCCAAACGGCTGATGTTGTAGTATATGGCTCTGAATTCGCAGACTGGAATGGCCGTGTTCCCACACAGACAGGCTTCGAGGATAGCGTCGTGGACAAAGACATACTGCTCCTGCAACGGGACACAGAAACCCACTGCCTGACTGACAAATACACTGGGATCCTTCGCTGATTACTTTGCATGTAATGTAAACTGGAACTTTCTTTTGCAAACCTCTTGTAGTATAGCATTAATCACACTCTGCAAACAGCACACTTGTTCATTCTGCAAAAACAGTATTCTGCAGGTGTAATCGACAGTTCTCTGAAAGTTGTCAATGAAGTTTAGTGGTTGCACTTCGATTTGCAGATGGAAAATATCTTGTGAAGCGTTCTTGGCACAAGAACGCAGTTTCCGGCTGGCAAGGTAATACTGTATTGAAAAAAAAAGTATCACTACACCCATAAATTATAGCATGCATCTGTGATAAGATCAAGTGGAAATACTCCTCTAACGATAGTGCACTGTGTGCATCGAGAAGCCAGTATAAAATAATCTCCAAAGCTGGCCATCACCACTGAACAGATTTCCACATTTTTAACAATGCTGAAGGCTTAAGGGTTGAGATGTTAATTGCAGCCCTTTGATCCAGATAGGGCTAAATCCATCCACTGCTGACCTCTACCATCCATTACCTACATCCAGTTCTTCTGGAGGAAAAAAAAAAAAGCCTTTTAAAGGATTAATTGCTTTTTGTTGTTTTTATGCGGGCTTATCTCTGTAATTGTGCATTATACTGACACAAATTGCCTCGTACCCATTACTACAGTGGACCTAAGTGTGATGCTTTGTCCTTATTACAGAATTTTCTGTTTCACTTTATTTCCCTGGGACCAATTGTCATCGGATATGTAAATCTCTACATTAGTGGAGTCTGGCATAAATCAGTCCCAGCTGCCAGTGCTGGCTTGGCCTAAGCCTAGGGCAGCATGCTGTAAACTCATTCACAGATGTAACGATGTTTTTATAACTGAAGAACTGTGCCGAGATTGAGCTGAAAGCCGCCGTGTCTTGAATTTTGTTTACAAGGCCTGTTTGCTAATTGGAAAAGCAGAACTGAATACAGAAATGCCAAGATGCAAGTACATTCAATTCAGATATCCAAAGCCTGAATCACTTACTCTGCTTCATACCACACTGTTTTCAGGAAGCACATTCGGCTTATTACCACTGTTAGCGTTGCTTAAACTATTAAATTCAGATACAAGAGGTCAAAGGGGTTTTTGTCTTTGATTGTGATATTGAAAACAGCTCAACAGTTTAAAGCCATTAACGAATTATCTAGCACCAGTGGATGAAATAAGACATCAGAAGGAGAGGGGGGAGAGATAAAAATGAATTATTTGTCGCAAGGTTTCACAGGATTTCTTCCCTGGCCGCCTGCATGGGTGAGGGAGTCGTTAGGACATGTGTGAGAGCTGCCACTGTGCGAAATTCCATCGCCAGAACCGCGGCCGTGCGGAGGGGAAGCTCAGGGAAAGGCGCTAACAAGCAGGACCGGCTAACAGCCTGCCAAGACCCGGAATGCCCTCGAAGGCTGCTCCGCTCGGCGCCCCCAGCACCACCTCGCACCCCCCCCCACCCCCCAAAACAGAAAAACAGAAATAATTAACACTTGCAGCCACACTTCTAAAGCGTTAAGGAGGCGCTTAATGAGATCTGAGCTTCCAGGCTTTGCGAATGCATATATACATACATGTGGTTTTGAGTCATGTATGAGATCCTCTGTCTGCATCTGATTTTTGTTCTACACCATCTCCCCCCCACCCTTCACACACACTGGGGGGAGATCTCAGTAATGATCACAGAACACATGGCGGGTCGATGATTCCTGTCTGGCAGCTGAGTCATGACGCTCCTGCTCGCTGCCCGCCCACCCACCTCTGTCTGCACCATGTTAACCCTCTGTGAGCGCAGCTCCCGGATGCAGTTGAAGATGTCCACCACCCCCTCGTTCTCGGCCATGTCCAGCATGATGTCCACGGCGATGAAGCAGCCGGTCCTGCCCGCGCCGGCGCTGGAGAGAGAGCGAGAGAGAGAGCGAGAGAGAGAGCGAGAGAGAGAGAGAGAGAGAGTGAGAGAGAGAGAGAGAGAGAGAGCGAGAGAGAGAGAGAGGGAGGGAGAGAGAGAGCGAGAGAGAGAGAGAGCGAGAGAGCGAGAGAGAGAGAGAGCGAGAGAGCGAGAGAGCGAGAGAGAGAGAGGGGGAGAGAGAGAGAGCGAGAGAGGGGGGGGGAGAGAGAGGGGGGGAGAGAGAGTGAGAGAGTGAGAGAGAGAGCAAGAGAGTGAGAGAGAGAGAGAGCAAGAGAGAGAGAGAGAGACACTGCAGTTCAGGGCTGAGACACTGGCAAAAAGAGGCGGGTGGGTTTTCTCCCTGTAATGAATATGGCACAGTCCGGAGAACAGATGAGGGGACGCGACCTACGCCCCAGATACATCCAGCACAGGGTGAAGAGTGATGGGACGGGGGGGGTGTTTTTAGCGGGCCGTAAGGAGAGGCGACGGGGCGAGGGCAGCTCACACCCCTCACCCGTATGGCTGCGTGACGGGTGACAGGAGGCTTCTGTCTGTGCCGCCGACACACAGGGCGCAGCCAAGACTGATGGGAAGGTGGTTACAGCTGGCTGCCCTGACCCTGGTGTTAGGTGTTAGGGAAACAACATACAGCACAGGAGTCAGCAGTAGTAACGGCACAGGTGGGGTGCGGGGGATGGGGGTGGGGGGGGGGGGGGGGGGGGTCGTTCAGCCATCATTCACTCGATGGCGGCCCTGACAGCCCGGACTCCCGTGCCTCGTCCCCTCAGTGGCTCAGCGCTCGGCAGATTGCCTGTCAGCCGCCGTGATTAATGGCGCGACTGGCAAACAACTTGGTCTTGGCAGGGGCTAACGGCGAAGGAGTGCTGAAGGAAATTAGAAATTACTTTGCAGTCTGTCAGGAACTTCACTCTGCAGGCCCGGGCCTCGTCCGCTGGACTTCATCTACATTGTCTCCTGCTCTGTGTCAGCCCGGCTGCGGTGCCGCGCTGAAGCTCTCGGGGAATACCCTTGTACTCTTTATTAATGCCCAACGGGCTTCAAAGAGGGAACACTTCCAGGGCATTCAATGGGAGCACTCTGACATTTCGTGTCACCTTGAATAAAGCCATGACAGCCACCATGAAAAGTTATTACGTGCATCAAATATGTGGCACTGTAATTGGCAATTTGAGCTCGGTATTGATGCGAATATTTAACTACACTTTTCTGAAGAAAGCGTATTAGAAAAATGTCATGCATAACTGTCAGTCGTTTGCTGCAGGTGAGAATTCAATTCACTTATTTTTTTTTTTAGGAAGTGACTGAAGGTTAATGTCACCAATGCAATTTATGGAGAGAGAGAGATGAGGTGAGCGGGGACACAGTGTAATAACCTTTAATATGCTCAATCACAATTTCAAAATTCCAAAAAGAAGCGAGCGCCCAAGGGAAGCTGAGAAAACACATTTGGCAGTCCGGCTTAATTCACTTTGAAAATGTCCTCGTCACATCTGCTTTGTTTTCTGTATCCGCAGCCAAAACAAAAAAAAAAAAAAGGGGCTGCCATTTAACGGGCTGTTTTTGATGCATGGCGTCTGCGCAGCCTCCCCCTCGTCTGTCTCCGCTCGATATCCCTGCCATCTCCTGGGGTGGCGGGAGGTCTCTGCTGCCCTCCCTATTTATTTGACATGAAAAGGAAGAAATAGCCCGGCCCTTTCTTTCGGTTGCTGGCGTGGCAACGGGATGGGCGGGGAACGACGTGCCCGGAATGAAGGGGCTAAAACAGCCTTCGCTGACCTCCGAGGCCTGAGCGCCCGCAGTTCCCCTGCCGAACAAGTGCGCATGGAGCACGCTCACCCCGCATACACGGCATAAGAGGGTCACGCACCTGTTCCCCGCTATCACATTCCTCTAGCATGGTGAAGTGTGAACACACAGGCAGGCTGTGCCCCTGTCGCTTATGCTAGCGTGTTTCATTGTGTTCGTTTACTGCTGAGTACACACGTCATGGTGCTCCCCCCACACATACAAAGTCACCTACAGCACATCTTCATGCTGATGTCAGTCCGTGTTCATTACAGAAGAAAATATGCTTGTTGCCCCCTCCCGTTATTAAAATCTATTGGATTTAAATTTGACAGGCACAAACACAAATGGTCTACACTGTTCTGTCCTTCATTACTTGGTGAAGATATTACAGAATTCAGCATATCAAATTACAGGATTTGAATGTCGCCATTCTAATAATGTCAAGTATGCTGTCCTAACAAGTGTGAAAATCAATATGTTCTCCAATGACTTAGCATCGATTTTCTTAGGTCAAAAGCCATTATGGTAAATCTTCCCACACCTCACATTAACAGCCACTTGGCAGTTGGTTCCAAATGCTAATAAGCTGATCTCGTGTTCACACTTGCCCTACAGGGAAAACGTTTGCATCGCCCTGCTGCTGTTATGATAGCTTTCTGTGTTTGAGTGTCTATAGGGTGTTTTCTCCATTTCTCCATATAAATGGCATGTTCTGACCTTGGTACTCGCCCCTCCGGTTCCCCACCAGCCCACCCACCCCGTACCTGCAATGGACTACGATTGGACCGGCATCGGGCGGGTTGAGGAACTTCACTTGGCGGACGAAGCCCAGGAGGCCAGTGGCGTAGCAGGGCACCCCGTGGTCCGGCCAGCTGGTGAAGTGGAACTGCCGAATCTCCCGGATTTCGTGGTGGCCCTTCTGAGGGAAAGAGCAATGGGTCTGATAGTGTAACACAACCGGGAGGACTCAAACAGCCACCCATCCTTACAACTGCTCTCGTCTCCTGATGCCTCCTATCTTATGTTACTGCTTGACTGAAATAAATAATGCTTATTAAATATCATTATTTACATTTACATTCATTTGGAAGGGGCTTTTATCCATAGCGACTTACAAGTAAGGCAGAGTAAAACACTAGCAAATACCCATTTATATTAGAAGTGCTGCAAGACCAAGTTTCAACAGTTGGCCAGGCAAGCTAGCTTGTACAAGCTAGCTGGTAGAGATATAAGTGCATGAAACCAAGATTTGAATTTTTTGAGGAAAACAAAGATTAAGATGTAAGAAAGTGCTTTAGGTGGTAGTGTTTCAGGTGTTCAGGTGAGCGCAGAAGAGCTGTGTCTTCAGATGTTTCTTCACTTTACATTACATTCATTCTTGAAGATAGTGGGGGACTCAGCAGATCAGATGGAAGTTCATTCCACCATTGAGGGACAGTAAAGGAGAAGTTCTGGATAGCGATTTTGTACTGCACTCACGGGACCACCATACGCCGCTTGGTAGCAGAGTGTAGTCGTCAGGAGGGAGCATGGGTTTGTAGTAGTGAGTTTGGGTCGGTAGGTGCGATTATGTTTTTTGTCAAGGCAAAAATGAGACAAAAAACGTGAGAGGATGCGGCACCGGACAGCTCCTGTTCTGATCACAGGAGCCTCGTTAATTTCCTGTCCTGTGGTGTTAAAATAAAACTGACTTACAAATGGCAAGCTTCCTAGCTCTGTTCTTACAGAAGCAAGCATCCATCGCTTCAATAATAATAAAAATAATCCTTTCGCGACGCGGAGGGAAGTACTCTCTTCACGTCTGTGTTGTTTTGTATAGAGCAGGCACGCTGCTGTTTTGCCTGTGGAAACGCACAGGCAGACGGGAGACGCTTCTAAGGGTATCAGATACCACACAACGTGCGCTCAGAGAATGGCCGTTCGGCAGCGGCGCTCCGCTAATAATCCCTTCTCTTCACACCTCCACTTTTTCCCATCGTCTCTCTCGCGTGCGTGCTAAGCGGCTAATTGCAATTTGGGTTCGTGAGCGATTTAATCCCTCCTGCCTGTGTCGATATGCCAAAAAAACCCACGGAGCTGCTGAATGCAGTGCAAATACCTCCACCGCTTAAACGCAGTGTGTGGACTCAGGTGGCTGACACACTATTGAAGGTGGGAACCCAATAAGCGGTGGTAAAACTGTGGTTAAGCTGCCGAAGCAGTGGGCTCCCGCTTATCTAATTCTCACCAGATAACACACGAGCTGTCTTTATATCTAACAGCATGCTACATTCGAGTAATCCCCTCCAACCAGATCATTATTAGTGTGTTTTTTTTTTTCCCCCTCAGCTTTCTGTTCACTTTGTTCCCAGCAGTTAAAGCTATTACACACACTCTGTTTGAAAATGTGTACGTACTAAACAGTGAACTGGGGCATCAGCGGTTGCACAAATAGCATTACTGCGGTGAATTCACGGCCGTGGCAAAGCGGGGAATTCAGAGGTAATTAGGCCGCATGTCGTTCTATAGATATGCATAAATCTGAGGTCAAGCAAGAGATGCTGCACTGTGCAGCTAGCTTGGTGGGGATGGGTTGGGCACGCACCAAACGATTGAACTAGAAGCTGTCGTACTGTCTCAGTGAACAGAAAAGCCTCGGGATAATAAACCGCACCCTTATCAGAACTCTCTCTCCTTCCTCATGTTTCATTATAAAGCTTTCCCTGCATCAGAGAGCACCCTGTCCCTCAAAACGTCTGCCGCGGTTATTCCCCGAGAGAATCAAATTTGCATGGGTTGGAAGGTTTGCCACTGCCGGCATTATTAAACGGTCATGTGCAAAAAGTTCACCGACATGAAGAACAACCGCGCACACGAACAATGACGCAGTGGTTTACCTTTTGAACGGTGAAGGTGCGGATGACGTACTCTGCCAGAGGCTCTGTCTCGATCAGAGTCACCTTGATGTCTCCGTACACCTCGGTCTCATCTGGCCAGTATCGCACACATTTCACCTGGGAAAGAGACACAGAGCTCACCTGGTTATTTCAAAAACACAACGGGCCAGATTCACCGTTCACACGAGCAGACTTTTTTGAAGCATGAAATCAAAATGACAGATATGAAATAAGAATAACTTTGTTCCTAGCAGGAATTTGTCCCTACGCACGAACAAATTTCACAACTGCTGCAGCCCATGTGTACCACATACGCAACCACACAAATTTGAGCAAGATTTATTTTCCCAGTAGGATTAAATTGCATTGGTATCAAATTTAAATGTGAACAAATGACCTCTTACAAAAAAGTACAAAATACTGATTCAAACTGCAACAAACAAAAAAATGACTAAGTAACTAATCAGTGGGCTTACACTGTAATTAACTTACTTGCCAAATTATAATTACAAATCTGCCTGTACTGTAGGTGTCAGATGTTACATGCTGGGAAGTATTTGATTTTGCGCCTGTAAGCAAACACTGAACTCAGCGCTCATTACGGCTGTGTCAGTTTTGGGAAATAAACCAAGATAAAAAAAGCGCACCCATACACTGTTATTACCTAAAAAATCCCATCAAAAGAAATAAGGTGAACGCAGGTGACATGCCCAAGTGTAAAGGGTCAGGCGCAAATTAAACGCGGTAAATGTTTCAGTCAAGCGTCCTTCATCAAAGATATTCTCTTATTTAGTTACATGTGGAAAATCTGACTGATGACGCTGCTGACAGACACCGCTGGAGGTTGCATAAAACCACACACTTGCACTCTTTCGGTGTGTTAAAAGGCTGTGGGTGTGTTTGGATACATCGGGTGGAAGATGACATTGGTCCGCTGTGTCCTCCACAATATGGCCATGAAACATGGCATTCACTCATGACCAAATGGACACTAATGAGAGGACCCTATCCCTGATCCATTCCAGAGAACAGGGCTATGACTCAGACTCATAAAACTGATGAGCATCTTTGAATCATACTGTCTATGTGTCAGACAAATGCCATTCACTGTTAGACAAGACAACATATACACAAACCTTTTGATCAAAAATTGATTTAGATATTAGAATCCTTTCAAAAATGTGCCTATTTCAGCCAGTGATTTAACAATGCTCCAGACACTCAACTGCTCATGCTACAAAATGTATATATCTCATTGCAATCCACCGTTTTCCCTTTTGTCGGCTGTACCTGTCACCTGGAAGTCAGAATACCCTTTCATGGGATTGTTGGTGTGCTTACTTATTCTATGGACAATATGCAGAAGCATCTAACTTAAGAACAGTTGGGATTCATCATTATACGAGTGAGGATAAGAACAATATTGGGTGTTTCGAAATGTTTCATGAATTGTGATGTGACTTTTTGGTTCAAACTTTTCCCAAATGCAAAATATTTTGAGGCTGTGTCTGATTTGATAGTATCATATAAATGTGACCACTATTGTAGCTCTATTAAAAAGTACACCCAATGACATCTTCTGTTAGACACAACAGGACAGGACCATTTGAAAGGACCATTTTAAATAAAACTTTAGAACACTTTAAAAAGGGAAGTAACATAATTGAATACTGATGGAATCGTAACACTATTTTGAAATTATTATTACATATAACAGTATCAATGCTACATGTAAATGTAAATGCTGTTTGTGGCATAAATCAGGCCTTTAGCTCATTCTGAATTAGTTAAATTAAACACAATCACACTGGAGGGTGGGGGCTCCTTACCTTGTTAGTAAAATGTTAGTAATTTAAAGCCCATGAGAGCTCTAGTAGCACACCTTTCCAACCAGTGCAAACACAGCATTAAAGCTTTTTCAAAACACAAAGCCTGAAATGTCTGAAACATTAGTTCCCGGGGGGCAGACAGTCAGACAATCAGGGTCTTCAAGTCACAAATCTCATAGATTCAACCTACTCTGCCCACTTCCACGAGGTTGGTAACCATGACGATACTGCCGGAATTCTCCTGCCAAATCATCCTCCAGAAATCTCTCACAGTCTCCTGCATTGGACCTGGAGAAGATAGAAATAACAGATTGCAACATATAAGCCTGTGTCTTTGTGCAATGAAAAAACATACAGTACTAATGACAGTACTAACTCTTAGTTAATAAAGATGAAAAATGTAATCAATTGATATTTTCTCATTTCATGCTTCTCCTCCTTTAAGAAACCTTATTTTTGAATTGCTAGTTGTATACTAGGCCAATCTCACTGCACTCACACAGTGCCGCTACTCCACTGATGTCATCTGAGCAACTCACAGGCACCTGACGAGTTGCAGGGAGACAAGGGGACCCCAGCGGACTCATCCAACCCCCTATCCCCGCCGCAGCAAATCCAATTTGTTCCACTGCTGTGGGCTCCCGGTTATCATCATCTGATAACACGGCTGTCATCCTAACCTGGGCAATAGAGCTGAACTTGCGCTCAAGGTGATCGCCTTAACCACTGAGCTACTTGGGAGTCCCATGCAATGAATTTTTAATTTAAAAAGTCTATCTACAGTGAGACAAAAATATATACTAGTGCACCTAAATACATTACATTTAATGACAACCCGCTTATATTTAACACATCCAGTGAATCAGCCGCCTTGTCTGAGAATAGCTCTCATTTGATTCCAGCTCCTTGCTTTCATTTGCCTTCCCATCTCTTCAATTTTCTCCCTTGTCCATTTAATTACCTTGCGTAGCGATGTAGTGTCTCGGTCTGTGATAACCCTGTGACGGGGCAAGAAAAAAAAAAAACATAAACATGAGTTACTTCAACGTCATTACAGACCCGCAGAAACCCAAGGCAATGAGAATGTTCCGTTTTTATTAAAACGGAATCGTTAAAACAAATTCCTTTCATCTTACTGATGTGACACCGTCATTATGTCACGGCCGTGTACACCCACGGCGGCGGCGCTACGCAGAAATATTACGCGCTTCATGTTCATTAGTGTTACAACCACTGTGAAATAAATTAACTATCAACGCGGTTCAGCTCCTGGAGACAGAACCCCGGGCACTGCAATCCATTTTACCGCGGGATCTTGGCACAATCGACCCGGTAATTGTTTTATTAGTGGAAATAGGCTCAGTGACATGATTATAGATGCAGCTGTTCTGAGGGCCTCTACTGATGTCTGTCAGAAGGTCTGCCGTTTACAAAGCCCCTGCTGTATAATGGGCACAGGGCAGTGTCATTATGGTGGTTATTTCATTGTGGAATGCTTTTATTCCGCCAAAAAAACAGGCTAAATTCATTTAACGGGGCCACTGTGTTTTTTTTTCCTGATGTTTTCAAGGCGCTGGTCTGCGCTCGAATGCACAGCTCCAGTGCCCAGACCTGCTCCAGCCAACTGTTTTTTTTTTTTTTTTTTTTAAATACCACCCGTTCCCCCCATTCAGTCCTGACTCTGGCTGCGCCCCCCCACACACACTCAAACCACACTTGTCCCACACTCTCCTCCATACTCACATCGATGTAGTTTGCGTTGATGTAGTCCGAGTGGGGGTCCCCATCCAACAGTTGCAGCCTCACCCGAGTGTGATCGTCTGTGGGGTCAAATATTCAAAAAACGGCAAGTCTAAAGTTACATTTACCCATTCAGCGGAAAACAACACATTATTGCTGTGGGTCTCATTGTAAAGGGCCTTTTTCAGGCTTTTAGTTTGTATGTGTGAGTGAGTGAGTGAGTGAGTGAGTGTGTGAGTATGTGTGTGTGTGTGTGTGTGTGTGTGTGTGTGTGTGTGTGTGTGTGTGTGTGTGTGTGTGTGTGTATGTGTGTATGTGTGTCTGTCCATGCCTGTACAGTGAGAGAAAGAAAGTATTTGCTAAGTATTTGCTACTTGCTAACGCTAAAACACTAGCGCCGATTTGAAGCAAGTCTAAGTGTAACGTGACTGCGACTGACCAACAGCTAACCTTGATTCAATGTAACCCTATGGGTTTCGGTTTTTCAATCTAAGAGGTAAGAAGGGCACGCAAAGCACTTTTCTCTTAAGTTCCAGGGTACTCCAGACGTGTGTTACGTCAGGCCTATTGCACATTACAGTACACTCAAGGGAGGGATTAGTAGCATGTTTCCCTTTCTTTCTCAGCAGGGCGGTAATTCACACATGAAGACTCCTCACAAATTGGCAGCAGCAGAATTATCGCTGTAAGTGGAGGACATGCATAATCTTAATGCACAATTTAATTAATTAGTTTAACAGGAGCATCGATCTTCCCTAAACGTATGACCCATAAAGTTCAGCGTGCGCAAACCTGGGCACAGCTCCCTGTGGTATTGTATCGCCTCCTGATAATGAAGCAAGTTATTTAGGTCTGTAAAAGAGGGAGAGCCCCGGTAATGAGGGGATTTTAAAAAGGATCAATCTTACACACTCCCGTGTGCGGATGACATTTCGCTTTGATCTTTATGAAATGCAAATTCGCCGCCATGGCAGGTCTTGTTACCGATCTGATGCACTTGGAGGAGCGGGGCCCGCTAGCCACCCCTCTCAAGTGTGGCGGCTTCATGCCTCTAAGTGGATTGTGCCGCTTTGGATATTCTCCCCTGCCCAGACACCCTTGCCTGCACTTTGCAAAACAAACTCTCCCCCCGGCTGTCGGCCCTGCTCCCCATCTCCGCACTCGCAGGTGTCTCGCTGGGGTTAACCGTCTGCATCGTGTCCACGCGGACACAGTCACACGCATGCACACAGAGCAGTAATTAAACAAGACAGTGTCACGGACCGTCACAATAGAAAATGCACGACGGGGGGCGGGTGACTGTCTTCAACGTCAATGTGTGGAGTGAATGTCTAATTAGGCAGGGACTCAATGCCCCAGCCAGAAAACGGGATCTGGCCCGGCCACCCTGGGACCTACCCGGGGTAAGTGCAGCTCGTCTCCTGCAGTGTTATCACTGAGCGGATCCCATCAGCAGGAGTCCTTACCCTCTATTACCCTGGCCTCGCACCCCCCGGGGCCCCACCACCTTGCAAAGGAGCTGGCTGCTGAACCATACAGCTGCTGCTCATGGAGACCTGCTCCAGGCAAACACTCTTTCGCCTCCAGCACAATCACCATAAAGGCATCACTACCTATGCACCTAGAGCGGTCATACTGTATGCCTAGAACAGAACAGGATGCATCTGTTTTGTTGTATTGATTCCGCCAATTCAAAAGTTATGATTTTTGTTGTGTTGCCACAGTAATGTTGTTGGTGGGCCCATCTCTTAGAGCATTTCTCTGAGATTTTCAGACAAGATATACTGAGTAGAGAAATCCACCTGCCTGACAGAAGCACTGTAATGGCTGAAATGTCTGGTACTGTTTGATTATTGTTATTTGATCATTATTATTTAGTAATCCACTATCTATATTCAGAATTACCTCATTCTTAACGTTATACTGTACATTTAGAGAAAAAAAAAACAGTTGACACTTCTGTAGTGTAACCTCCTGAGAGACATTATAGTGAATAGTAACATTGCTGCTGAATAGGACCATATTACTTCTTGTCTTGTCTATCACAGGGCCCTGTATACTGCCCTGTGAGGAAAAAAAACCTCTCGACCTGTGTCTCTGCAGTCCACCTAGAGTGTAATCCAGTACACATCCTACCATGAAAAAGTGTCATGTTGGCAGAGTGTATTATATACTTTAATAGGTAATGCAGCTCAATGCTCCAGAAGGTTCTGCTGTCACATGAGCAGAATGCTGCTTCATGCTGTTTGTGCCGCAGTGCATGCTGGGAGCTGATCCCCCTGTTTAATCCTGTTCCACAGCTCTGAGATTAGCTAGACATTTCCCTGAGGTGTACCTGAGAGATACAGTTGGGCTTCATGAAGGAAAAAAAAACTGGAGTGTTTACTCTGACCACTTTCAGCAGGAAGCCCATGTTTGGACAAGTGTCATCTACTGGGGATTAGTGTAGTAAAGTATATTTGCGGAGAGGTAATGGCACCACAGGGGGATTCAAAGACTTCTGATTAACATCAGGGCTCCCCATTCTCACAACATTATTTTTCACTTTTCTATCTATAAGGTCACAAAGTCGTCTATCAGACTGATCCTATTAGTCCCAAGTCGTAGATTTGTGCTGCTAATTTTTTGCTGCTATAATATTTTAACTAAATCCAACATGGATTTAATAGCACAATGATACAGAGATTTCATTATGCTGTGAAAATTTAATCAGTGCTTCTTAAAGAATTTTTTTTCTTAAAGAAAAAAAAAGCATCCAGTAAATATTAAGAAGTGAGTTTGTCTCGGGAATGTTAATCGCGGGGCTTTGGTCGATACATCAGAGGATTTTAACAGCGAGACTTCAAGGGACCCTCTGAAGCTCCTTCAGTTACGTGCTGCGAATTAATGTCCGTTAGGATATGAGAAACTCACAGAAGAGCTCCTGCTTTGACAGACACACACACACACACACGCACGCACAGACGCACACAAAAACCATGACTTGAAAGAGAGAACGCACCGGTGCGCCTTCTGAGAGATGGGTACCTCTGTGTTCCTTCTAATGAAAATGAACAACCGTTGTGCTTATTATCCTGACAGCACTGTGCAACTCACACACTGACGCCACAATGCGTTAATTCAAAAAATATGACAAAACACGCTGTGAGTGTGTGACAGTTTGCACGACCACTCACAATTCATTGACGCCACAGCAGAACTTCTCTCAGTGTTTCCATCAGTGTGAAAATAGACTGGGCTCATCAAAGACCCAAGAAGAAATGTTCCAGCATGTCACAAAGATTTCCTGAGAATCTCCAATCTTCCACTTCGATCGAAGTGAATACTGGTGCTGTATACATATTTGAATGGAAGCGGCCTTGGGTAACACAGACCTTACATTCTACAAAAATAAATAAATAAATTCAGACATTTATGCTACCAGACTACAGTTTCAGGCAATGAATGACTGAGTCCAGTGTAATTCAGAATGACTGACACAGTAGCTGCTCTGGGGTTAGACTTAGCATAACTCCCCTTCAGTGAAGTTGCAGGATGCCTGTCTGAGTGCTGGGCCAATGCACTGCAGACACCGCAGAGATTCACGGACCTTGATTGGATGTGGCTTGGTCAATAGATTGAGCCAATCAGATCATTTCAAGAGCAGTGCCTCAAAAAAACATAGGATATCGGCCTTGGCAGTGTGGCATGCCAGTGATGGCAGGCCCACCTGCACATCTGCAGGCTAACAGTGTAACATGGAGACAGCTGCAACGGTACTTCAGGTCAGACGCAGAAGCTGCACAAGCACAACTTCCCGAGTTTGATTAGACGAGATTAAGATAAGAATATCTTGCCCCCACTGTCGTCGTGCTGGGGGAGCTGCTGTCCTCTCGAAATAAACTTTTCACTTCTGGAAGTGTTCGCCACACAGATTGCCGCACGGAGCCACTGTTCAGAATCACTTGCAAGTGCAAATTCTTGCTATCGCTCCGCGCCGCAATCAAATCTAAATAAACCATGCGCTGCGCATCTGTCATATTCCCTTTGCAATTTATCAAAAGCTGTTTTTCTCTAAGATAAAGGAGTGCCTCTATCCCATTCAGGTGCACCTGAAGCAACTGTCTCAATATCAATAAAAGCCCAGGAAAGGGGATCGGAGGGCCATGAGGAACACAAAGAAAGAAATCAGGTGTGTATAAATACATATAAAATATATAAATATATAAACCTGGCATATACTTATATACATAATAGTAAAAAGAAATTGAAATGAACAGTCTGAACAATTATTGTTGGAAGCAAAGCTTTACAATTTGCAGCTGACTTCCCTTCCCTCTGATATGTAAATGTTGGCCAATAAGTCTGTTTATTTTGGTAGCAGAGTCTGCTGAATTATGAATGACCATATGGGAGGCTTTATGTTTACACAGCCTGCAAAAACGCTGAAGGAACGTAATGGGACAGATGTCTGTAATCCTAGGCACTTTCCAGTTTTTTTACTCCATAAATTGTCTCAGGTAATGAGGCCGGATCTTATGGGGGGGGGGGGGGGTGTTGTGGGGGGCTGGGGGGGGTGAGAGTCAGTATTGATTAATGTTTAGTGATTTAGTCAGTCAAAATAAGAATGCTTGCAGTCCAACTTCCTTGCTGGTACCATTTGGCAGCCATGAACACGGTATATATGACAATATACATATACATATATCTGTCATTTATGAATGGCCTTGCTATTGACAGCAATGGCCATTTTAGAAAGTGGCTAATGGTGCAGTCACATAGAGTATAATTGTGCACATTTGTAGCACTGATTTTGCACCATTTGTGAGCTGGTTTTACTTATCTTCTTAGATAAACAGACTACAGCGGAAATATGTGTTAAATAGAGGCCATAGTCTAACATATCCGTGCTCATCTTATTACAAAAGTTCATTTGGTTTGTGTGACAATCTTGGAGCTGAGAGCCTGAGAGAAAAGGACTAGACCCTGGACTTTCAAAGACACGCTACCACCTAACCCCAATGCGCTCTGTCCTTAAACATTACAAACACATTCAATCAAGCGTTATGTTCTTCGTTCTTACATAACTGTTAAACTCTTTACAGCATATTAGGTGCTGCCAGCATATGGAGTGCTGGGACCCCATATGCCATCATATATTGCAAGTCCCTTAAGACTTTGATATTCCAGATGTGGTATGCAATCAATAGTGTGAGGTCTTTAGCATGCCTGCCAGCATAACTGTGCTTGCACTGATGATGGCTGTTGAGCCAAAATGTTTAGAAAAATTCTTATACACTCATGTTTCTGCTACACCACACTGGGGCAGCAGTGGAAAGGAGCAGGCCTCGTAACTGCAAAAAGTTGCTCGTTTGACTCCCGCCGGTGTACCCTTGGGCCGTGTGCTTAACCCAGCACTGCCTCAGTTAACATCCTGCTATATAAATGGATAACGTGAAAACTGTACCCTGTGTAAGTGGATCTGGATGAGAGCATCTGCTGAGCAACAAAATGAAAATGTTTCCCTCACCATTAAAATTTTTTGATTTGTTTTTCCCCCAGACTCAAAGTTTGCGTCCATTGCTTTGTGTTTTGAACTTTGATAACTTTGGACCAGTACACCATGAGCTAGCCTCCAGTTCCAACTTAATCAAGAGCGTGATCTCTCTCGGATGAACATTATATTCTTACACAGCATGTTTCATTACTTTCTGGTGCCTTTCATCCACAAACATTTAGTGTTAAATCAACTCTAACTGAGTTCATATGAGTCCTACAGGGCTAAAACACATTCCATCAGAGCTAATTTCACACCGAAATGTTTTCTGCGCATGGGGTTGAACAGTTAAGTAGAGGAGGGAAAGTTGCACTTGCTTTAATTACCGAAGTTAACCACAAAGCACTTTGCGGAGAAGTCTCAGTGAGTGTGATTGGTGAGTGTGTAATTCTATTCTTTATGATTGCAATACTTCCTTTCCATTCTGTGCACTCAGATGAAGAAAAAAATAATAGAATTGCTAAGAAGTCTCTGGTAAGGTGTGTACATGTGTGTGTATAAGTGAATCTGTGGAATAAGTTTGTGTGTCTGTATCTGTATCTGTATCAGTGTGTACGCGCATCTGAGTAACTGCAGTACTCACAAGCGATGATATTGCCATATCTGTTCTTGTTGCGGTTCTCATCTTTCTTGGCAGTGTCCCAGGGAGCCGTCTGCCCTTCGGCCAGCCCCTGCAATGACATTAGACACTGTCACACATTCCTCCAGGGCAGAAGCATCCATGGAAATAGTTTGCCCAATGCAGCTGTTAAAATGAACAAAATGTGTCCGCTGGGAAAAGAAAAAAAAAAAAACACCTATATACAGTAAACCAGAGTTTTAAAAAAAGTTAAAACCAACACTACACAGAGTGAAAATTACTGTACCGATTCGATTTGTCTCATCAACAAGGAGTAACTTAAATCAAAGCTGCTCATTACAAACTGATAAAACTGCAGTGCCCTTAACTGACAAGTCAAACGAAGAAATGCACCATTAAAACAGTCATATTGCAGTCTTTCTTTTATTTATTTTTTTAAATCAATTTTAATTCTTAATCTTCTCATCCTCTCTGTCACCAGTTCTTTTGAGCATTACCAGCTTGTATAAACAGAGTCTTCACCCTTCACTGCAAGCCCTTCTGGCGCTTATATTTCGGATGACAGCGTTCTGTACAAAGTATTACCCACGGTGAGACGGGTAGCCATGGCCCAAAGCATCAAATTTGTGATTGAAGCACCCCCCTGCCCCCGGGCGAGATGGGGACAGACCGACACAGGCCAGCTGACACAAGTGCAGGGGAAGGCAAGTGAGGTGTGGACAGGCACAGCATGGTCACTCTGCAAGGACACTAGATCTATCAAAGCCCTTATACTGCCTTCCACGCACGTCCCTTACAATCTAATGTGACAGGGCTGTGGCACTCCACTTGCTCCGGCTACGCGTGGAATGACGGGCAGATGAATACTTCAGACAAGTGGAAATATGCTCAGGTGGCTTTGCGGGAGGGAGGAAGGGGGGTGGTGGTCGTCTGAAAAAGGGATTGTGAGAAGACCCAGCAGACAGATGCTATTAACTAGAACGGCTGCTAAGCATAACGAAAGTGGCAGACTTGACCCATTCTTAACTACTTCAAGCAGATACGTTTGAACTGATGGACATCTTCAAGCACATCTTCACAAAAAAGTTTAGAACAATCTTCCCCAGCTGTGCTGCTGAAGTCTGAGAACCCACCCCCATCCCTACCTAAATAGCTCAATGAAATACATCTCATCAGCCTTTTGGAGAAGGACAGGAAGTCACTGTCCAGCTTTCAGTTCACTTGGGTGTCCTGTGAAAAGCTACTCATGTATACTAATACTACAAATCTCTGCAACACATCGAAAACACACACAGTACACTTGATTGAAAACATTCCTCGATTTGTTATTTCAGGGCAAAGATCAAGACCTTGACTTGTAAATCAAAAATGAATAATGTGTGTTTGGAAAGATTTGTTGGTTCACATTTCTATAATAAAGAATATGTCAACTTAAGTTGAAATGTAATATCCCATTTTAATGAAACCAACTGCACAGAGAAAGTGGCCTCCAAATTATTTAATTGGCTAGAATATAGACTGTAGATTCTAAGATCTAGATTCTACTGAAAAGCAATCATGCAGTAATCTGGGATTTTCATAAATTTTTTGTTTTTAATTAGAAACAATCCAGCTCACCACATCCACCCCTCTGAGCATGCAAATAAATACTATTATTTATGGTACAGATAATAATTTTAAAAAGAGCAATAATTATAATAATAATTCCCTTGATGCCAAGTGTGGATTGTAAATGTGTTTCCATCGGTACCCTAACACCCCAATTTCCCCCAAGGTAAGTCTTAATGCGTTCCCCAAAGGTTACCAAGGAAAAGCTTCATTTAATTCAATATTAAACCTTCTAGCAATTTTAAATTAGACAAGTAGATGTTTTTAAAGATTAGCAGGAGTCTATAAATGTTTTTAAAGATTAGTGGTAGACCTATAATTTGTAATCAATCTACCTAAAAACAGATAGATTTCAATCTTCATAATGAGGCTTTTCCCATCCTGACTACATCTTACCTTAATTTAAATAACGCTCTGGATCAGAACGTCTGCTAAATTAATGTAAAATAAACAAAAATCTAGAAACTGAACTACATGAGTGTTTTATTCAGCGTTCTCAAACACTTTTGGCTAGCAAAAGAGTCTGTGCTTCACGTGCCTGTGACAGACTGTACGGTGGGACCCATATGGAGCTCCTTCAAAAATTGTGGGGACAAATCTGTCACCGGTGCCTAATTTATGCTGAATTGTCCTTTAGCATCCGTTAAAGGAGATCTGGCTAAGCCGCCACTAAGAGGACATCTGACCCACTTTTCACGGGCCCATATTCCTCATCAGTCAGTCAACCTTAAAGTGCATTTCAGCCTATTGCCAAAAACTGCTTTGGAGAGAAAAAAAAAACAAAAAAAAAAAACGCTTCTCAACCACGATAATGCTTTCAAACAGAAACTATTACTTTTGCTTTATTATATTTTTCTATTATTTTTTTATCTATTTAGTGCCTCTCTGCCGTCTGCACTTCACAGAGCTAACATGAGGGAGGGGCCACAGATCTGTCTCTTCAGTAAAAAAAAAAAAAAGGAGCAGAACAGCAGGCCAAGGCTGGCTGGGATCCATGTCACTCAAAGAAGGTGTGAGTGACATCCAGAAAAAAAAACCAAACAAAACAGATGGACGTTTTATGCACACAGAGAGAACATCAAAGCCTCTAGGTCCGTTGCATAACTTTATGAGCTTTCTTGTTCTGCGTAAAATAACACAAACAAGATTAAGCGATTAAACAAACTTTTACACCTTTTAGTTGTTGATTATGCTTAAAAAAAAACAGCTTCCAGGTAAACACTGTGGAGACTATTTGGCAGCTCAAAGTCTCAATCTGCACAAGGTGAGCAGCCTAATACCGCCATTCCCATATAATATGAGGGTGGGCGGGTGTTCAGAGGCACAATTACTTGCAATTTTGTACTTTAATTTGCAGAACAAATCTCTTATTCACAGGGATACAATGAACTGCACAAAGGTTTAGTACAGGGTTCTCATCTGGTGGTAGTGTGGTACAGCAGTTACACCTGGCCTGTACCCTGAAGGCTGAGGGTTCAACTCCCATGTGAACAATACCATTGTACTCTTCAGCAAGGAAGAGGTAACAAGTAATATGGAAGCTATTTAATACACATTATGTATGAATGTATATAAGTTATGTAACATGTAATATGCAAGGATATATATACACTTATATAACATAATATATACCTATATTATAGGTAACATGCATTATGGAAGCTACGTAATTTGTGATATGGAAGCTATATAATATGCAAATAGGAGCCATGTAAGTTGCCTTGGATGAGGGCACCTGTCAAGAAAATAAGCACATAATTAGGCAGAAACAATAGCTGAAAAAAGCTTATTCATGTCTGGGTTGCAGCTGCATGGGTAAAAGCAGGGAGCCCTAGGGACAGCAGTGCAGTGATTCGATTCCCTGCTTGGGCACTGCTGTACCCTCGGGCAAGGTATTTAACCCACAACTGCCTCAGTAAATATCCAGCTGTATGAATGGATAACATGTAAAAAAAAAAAAATGCAACCCATGTAAGTCGCTCTGGATAAGAGCATCTGCTAAATGCCAATAACGTAAAGTAATGGAAACTGTGTTTAGCCTTGAGAGCAGCCCTGGGCCCCTGACCCTGACCCTGACCCTAAGAGTGATGCTGGGCTCTGCCAGTTTAGGATACAGGAACGCTAGGGGCACAGTCTGCAGAGACACACACAGTTTCACAGCCATGAGAGAGTGGAGGCCATTAGTTATACACAGCAACAAATCTTTAAATGCACAACAAAGATCCACAGCCCATTTTAACCATTTACTTTATCAAACAGGTTAATGTTCTCTCACTTGGCAAGAAGCAAAGCATTTAGCATTTAATTTTTCTTTTTTGCCGTACTAAAAGAAAGAAGTCATGAAAGAGAATGTGGGTTGAACAAAGCAGGAACAATTTTTTTTTTTTTTTTTTGTGGGAGCATCTGATAACGCCAGACATGCTGGGAGCCAAAAGGAAAGCACGCAGACACCACGATCAAAGGCGGGGAATGTAAAAATTTGGATATACAAATGAGTCATCCTGTATCCCTCCAGATAAAGGCAAAGAAAACTGCTCTTTTTTAAAACATGATTAAAACACGCTACTTTGCAGCTCGTGCGCAGATACCGCCTCTGGTTACAGCCGTGCTTTGCGATTTCATCTTTGTTATGACTGACAATATAGCGAAGAACAGCAGATGTTTGTTTATTTCATTTAGGCAACTTTTTTTTTTCTCCCCTGCTCTATCTCAAGAGGGCTCGGCAGTGGGTTCACTCCACTATGAAATATTTCCAGTGCTGCGTGCCCAGACCACAAAGCTTCATCTCCTCTGTGAAAGGCACTCATTTGTCACCACGAAATGAAAAGCACTCTTTTTTTCCCCCCAACTCTTCTTTTAGCTGTGGCTGAAAAGTGACAGGCAAAACCCTTCCTCTTTTTTGGCTCAATCATGTTCTTCTGTATCGGGTGCACAATACCACGTATGACAGCACTTACATTAGCCCATCCTGCAGCCTACGTGTGTCCGGCTTTAGGGAGCTTGAAC
Source organism: Megalops cyprinoides (assembly GCF_013368585.1). NCBI lineage: Eukaryota > Metazoa > Chordata > Actinopteri > Elopiformes > Megalopidae > Megalops > Megalops cyprinoides. Next base: position 32,757,190 of record NC_050588.1, on the reverse strand, counting down.
ATAATGCACACCGGAACTCAGTGCCACCAGGTATAAATGTCAGCATACTGTCGCGCTGAATCTGGACAAAGCCCGATAAATAGGAGCAGATTTTGAAGAGCAGGGAGGATCTGTGGTGACAAGCAGGGATAGGACACAGTGGTCTTCATCATCCGAGTGGACATGTGGACCAGTGGAACTTCCCCTCTGGTTGTTGCTTCCACTGTAAAGGAGCTACATGTGTGGAAAATGCTCTTTACTTCAGCAGTAGAAGGCCGTAGTGCTGACTGCTGAAAGTGTTTGCCTGTCGGCGCTCAATGAGCCTGAGTGGGAGAGAGGTGCATAATTGCACAGGGCTTTACACCCCTCTGCGGCAGAGCATTCGCATCTCCTTTTGCTGTTGCGGCGGGGTACTTTCAAAATGATAAACAAAATGCTCTTAATGGAACCCCTTTCATCTCCAATCTGTAGTTTTTGAACCGATTAATATTCCAAGCTAGGGGAAAAAGAAAATGCACAAAAAAACAAGCAAATGAAAATAAAAGGGGAAAAAAAAGCAACTCCCACTCTGAATTCCCCAGCCAGCTGTAGCTGAAACGCAAGCCTGAGTGGAGGAGGGAGAGGGTCCCTGGACGCATTGAGCGGAGACAGACTGCGGCAGCTCGGTGTACTGGGACAGGAGCGGGGAGGCAGAGCTCTCTGCTCAGCAGTGGGAAGGAGGAAGGAGAGGCCGTGTTCAGTGGGCCCATCTGGACGTGGGCCAGTGTGGACAACAGGCATCAGCCAGAGGAGAGGGGCACAGAGCGGGATTCACCCTACTGCCATGTGTCTCATCCTCAGGTCTGTCCCAAACCCACATAAACGCATGCACGCCCACACACACAAACACACACACACACAGACACATACACGCACGCCCACACATGCATGCACGCACGCACGCCCACACATGCACGCATGCACGCACGCACGCACGCACACACACACACACACACGCACATACAAATACACACACATGCACACACAAGCACATGTGCATGCACACACAGAAGTACAGGGCATACATTCACATATAGTGTACAAGTGCACACACATACACACATACACACACACAGACACATACACAGACCATGCATTCACATATAGTGTACAAACACACACACACACATACGCGCGCACACTCAGACACATATACAGTGACTGCTTTCACATATAGTGTACAAGTGCACACACATACACACAGACAGACACATACACAGACCATGCATTCACATATAGTGTACAAACACACACACACACACACACACACACATACGCGCGCACACTCAGACACATATACAGTGACTGCTTTCACATATAGTGTACAAGCACACACATATAGAATATGCACATACACACACCACAATGTAGTGTTTAAATATTAACAAGATGAAATGTAGTAGATAGCCTAGCTATTCAATGTAACCATAAATTTATTTTAATTGCTCCAGTGGGTGAGTCATTTCTGCCTGCTCCATGTATTTTTGCTGCCATGCAGCTCATATAAAATATGTATAATGCAAATGCTAACAGTTGACATTAATTCTATTAATATCTGCACCGTTAAGCAAGCTGCTGTCCCTAGGATTAAATATAAATGTTACATGTGGAATAAAACAGTTAAGCGCTCACTCGATGTGGCAGGATAAACTACTGCATTACAAACAAATTAAATGTTGCAAGATATTTTCGTAAGACACGCAAGTGATGTGCCGTGTTATTAAATGATCCATTATGCGTGTAAGAAGCGGAAATTATGGTGGCGCCACATATGCACCGGATATATAAAACCCAGGCTCTGTCACTGGTCACATGTCATCACATAAAACCCAAACTCCATGTCATCGGCTGCCACGTTCGAGGCGAGACGCTTCAGCTGCGGACAGGGCGGAAAAGGTGACTGTCACTTCCATGGCACGAGAAATGATAAAAGGTTCCTTCTTCATTTTACGCCTCCCGCTGTGATTGGAATTACCTGAGCCTTTCATTACCAAGAGCAGACGTCCCACCTGCCTCTGTGTTCCTCTCTCTCTCCCTCTCTCTTCCTACGTCTATATCTCGTTTTTTTTTTTTTTTTGGCTTCTTCCCTCGCCGCCCTCCTTTTTATCCCGCCTCTGTCCTACCCTGTGTCTCCCACTCCTGCCGTCCATCTGCTGCGTCCTCTCTCTCTGTGTCACTGCGTCTGTCAGATTGTGAATAATGGCCCGATTATGCCCACAGACAAACGCAGGTGGCATCCAGTCCGCCAGATATAATTAGAGCCCTGATATCACAGTTTCTCGCGCTAGCATGTACATATTCAGGCACGCAGCCACAGGAGAGGGACGCGGAACAGGATTCATCCTTTAGCCACGCTTTTATCTTCAGGTGTGTCCCAAACCCACATAAATGCACAGACACACACACTCACAGAGACAGAGTGTGTGTGTATATATATATATATATATATATACACACACACACAGACACACACACAAAAACTAAACTCAGGAGAAACAGCCAAAGGGATGCACATTCAACAGGCAGTTGTGGTAAATAAAATAACTGCAAAACCAAAGAACTGATCCTGACTGACCCCGATGAATAGGAAGGCCTCCAATGTGTCAGAAAATTGCAAGGTGGGACTGCAGGTGAAAACACTGAAAAGGATGCGCATAAAGACAGCGTGTACGGCGGCGCGCACGTCAGAACTGACCTCAGCCTCGGCGAGATGTGAGTGAGACAGAGAGAGCCCTAAAAGCATGGCACAACACAGGCCAGCTTAAGATCATCCATCGAGAACGTTCCGGTACTCACAGCGAGCCTGCATGAGGCGCCCCCTGCTTATTCCGCCACCCATTCACCACGGATGGAAAACAAGGAGGCCTTGTTTAAATTTCCCGGCGGGGGGGGGGGGTGGGGGGGGGGCAGACGCGAGCACAAAGGGCAGCAGGCTTTGAAGAGGCAGGTACACCGAGTAAAATACGAGTGCCAAAAAAGAGCCAACTTCATTTGTGCCAGGATGGGCCTGAAATTGAGGAAGCAAATCAGGTTAGAGGGAAGCGATAAGGAAGAGGTGTTATAAAAACGTCCTCACTGATGGATGACCCTTTCAAACAACAGCCACAATTGCCGGCTTTATCAGAGCGGGGCACGGGCGAGCAAGGCGAAATGCGGCTCATGTCTACAGCCGGGAGAAGGAGAAGGGGTCTGTGTGGTACAGTGAAGAGGCTGAGTGGGCACTGGCTCCTCCATTCTGCGGTTTGAATTTGGCCCAAACAAAATAATCAGAGCTCTGAATTCTTACTTATTGTCATACACTGTACAGATACAGGTATAAGACTATCAAGGCGATACATACTTATACGCATAATAGTATCAATCATTTAATTGCCTTACTCAAGGGCACAACAGCAGTGCCCCTCTGAGTGCCCTTCTGCTTGCAAACAGCTGCACTACACTGCCACCACTTGAGGCTGTTTGTTAGTTAGCACTGCAGGCCCTGCAAGGAGCAGGAGGTGGAAAGGCTTGAGTTGTGAGTGATAGTTTGAATGGGGGGGGGGGGGGGGGGAATCCTTTGTTTTTCAGATAAAGAAAGGACAGCACATGGCAGGTTTTCAATAAAGATAAGGAAATAGGGCCAGCGTGGGCAACGGATTTAAATAAAATGGCTGGATTTAAATAAAGTAACCAATGGTCATTGACGTAAGATCAGATATGAGATGTACACAAATAGGCACAGATCCAGGGGTTGTGCTGTAGCAATACTGATTGGAAAAAACAGTAAGTATCAAGTATATTTTGTTCTTTTGGCTGGATCGATATAATTTAAACTACTTAACAAACGCCTACTATTAAAACCTTCTTATTTATACAGAATTTTGTCTGAGATTATTGAACTCACTGAACCTGACAAAATGACATCACACACAGAGCACATACTGATTGTATCAAAAGTTGAGATTTTCTGGTACAGAAGACCAGCATTGTCCAAGACAACCCCAGTAACAAGAAAATAAAAGAGAAGAAGGAGAGCTTTTTTTAAAAAAAATGCTGGGCAAGAGTTTTGTTTGATTTGAAATCTTTCCTTCCAAAAACTATCAATATTAATGACATTTTCAAATTGAGTTTGCGATAAATATTTGATAGGTACGAGATGCCTTTACTTCATCTTACAAAAAAGTCAAAGCGCAGGAAATTTGATTTAAGAATGGCGCTGATACAGCATGGAAGCCGAAAAGAAATTCAGCTGAGAGACTGCCGCACATTTCAGACCAAGAACTGGCACTCCTCAGAATCCACAGTGACTTCATATGATTCATTTCAAAATATGAGCAACGGCGAGACACCGAGGCAGCAGAAAACACAGAGCTATGATGTGTGGGGGGAGAAGATGAGAAATATTACAGGATGGATTAGTACACAGGACAGTTGCAGTAACTTATTACGGTGCATTCTGTGATGCATGTACCTCTACCAAGGTTTTTCAGTGTCTCCCCAAGCCACTCACGAAGTTGAGTTTGCTATGCTGGCTCAGCAGGAAAGATTTGTATCACATGCAAGGAAACTAATTTTCCCCAATGTACAAAAGAGTGTCCTGTGACAGCCAGTGAAATTTTTGGTAGAAAAAATTAAAACATCCTAATGAACAATTGGCTAGGAAGAAAAAAAGAACAAAATAGGCTGCTACTTTCCAGAAGCCGATACTGATTTACACACAGATGTACAGGCTTAACTTGGCAATGTTTGAATCTAATAAGGTGACACTGTCATTCAGGACATGTATTTCTTGGACAAGAATATACTACCCCTTATATTTCAGGTAACAAAATAGCTAGATAGAAGATTTGTTTTGTGTAAAGGTTTAGTTCAGTTAGTTGTTTCATTGGTTTAAAGTTGGTCTAAAGTAAATGATACAAAAGCCAAGTTGTGTTGAAGTAATTGCTAGTTATCATAACACTATTGTAAGTGTTAAAGTAAAATGTGCATTCTGTCATGTTTGTGTCTTTGCCTATTAGCACATATCACTTAACTGCTCCTACTCATAGCATGAGGCCTTCACAGACTCATGACTACTGCAAATCCCAGGGAATCACAGCTTGTATAGCACACTGTTTTACTAGAAGGTGCTTTAATTATTTTTCATATTAAAGCATTATAGCAACTACTTGTGTCCATCACCACCAGCAACATTAACTTTGTCAACATTATCATTTATCTGTCATGCAACGCATTATACACAAAAATGAATACGCGCATGCATCCTAGTGAAAATAGCATGCAAGAAATGTGTCAATGTAATTTAACAGAAGCTATGTTATTCTTTGGTAAGGTTCAGGTCAGACAGGAACATACACTGTAAATATCAAATAGCACCTTTCTTTCTATTTCCATACAATGACGCCGCAGACGGAAAACAGATATATAACCCTTATTACATTCAATCTTGACATGAATCATATGTTATATCTTACATGCACGAAAACCTCCAAGAGAAGCTTGACTGATTGGACTGTCAATACCTCTGCCCCCGTGAGAGCGTTGAGTGGAGAGTAGGTCTAAGATTGAATTCTTAGATGGCAATGAGCAAATCCTTCAGGTGTTTCAATCCCTCTGGTTTTACTCCACTAAAAAGCTATTCGGTGGAGTCCTGCAGATACCCATACAATCACGAACTGGAAACAAATACTTCACACTGCAGTGAATCTGACTGAGCAGGGGTGTTTGCACAAACGAGCATCTTAATCAAGACCGCGCACCTGGGCGGACCTTGGCTTGAGTCTGCAAGGTTATGCTGTGGTGGCTGAGAAAGGAATACTGACCATCCTTACCTCATACTCTTCCTTGAAGCCGTAGCCCTGGCCACACTTCATCTGGGTGATGTGCTGCAGGAGGTCGGCCACTCGGATGGCCGGCTGGAACTGCCCGGCTTGGTAGGACATCTCCACAGACTCGCAGCCCCCGTAAGGGTAGGTCTGGATGGTCAGCGTTGGCTGGGGTATCTCTCCATGGCTGCTGTCTGTTTAGAGTGGGGGGGGAGATGCTGTCAGGGCACACGAAGGCAGGGAGGGCAAGAGCGTTCTGCTTGTGCTGCAGCTGAAATGATTGATGTTATCTTATTGGACCTCTTGAGGTTAAATGGTTGTTTCAGAGCAAACCGGCTTTGAAGTGTTTTGGTTGTACTGGTTGTTCTTCAAGTGTTTTCATTGTAAACCCTGTTTTCAATCAATAGTATAAATCCCACAGATTTCAGTAAGCAATGATGGCATTGCTGGAGAGCGTTTTATGATATTTTCAGCTGAGTCATTTTGCTACTTAAATGTATGGCAGAGTGCTCAACATAAGTTTGAAAGCTTGAAGTACTTAACTCCTTAAAGCTGGCCTTCAGTATCTTCAAAAGAGCCTGTTGCTAGACAACAGCCATTTTATCTATAGCCAACTGCTACACAGCCATTAGTAATGATACCTAGGAAGTTAAATGGGCCTTCCTGGGGACACTTTACCTCACAATCCGAATGGTTTTGAAAGACATTCTTGTAATTGACTCTTACACAGATTAGAATTCGGAGAACTGAAGTAGTTTATTGTCCCTAATGAGTGCATTAGTATGAGGAACGAGGAGACAAATGGTGGAGAAACTCTTAGTATTGTGCGCATTAAATACCTAAAGCACCACTGCAAATGTGGTAGGGTGATTTTTCTCCCATGTTTTATTAATGTGGCCATTTGCATCTTAATTATCTTGAAAATTCATTACACACTTAAAATGGTTCTGCACTAAAAAGTGTAATCTTCCCAACACTCTTTACTGCAACATATATAATGAAATATGAGTAATTTTGCGTGACGTGTTAGCACCGCGTAGCTCTTGGCGAAAGGCCACTGCAAGTGTGCATTCTGGAAATGTATTAGCGTAGTCAATGTATTATGGAGGGAAAAAAAAACAACTATTCCCACCTAGTAGCAAAGACATCCTCACTTATACACACAAGAGTTCATTTAGAAAAACAGACAGAAATGTAATGTATGTCATGACTTTCTTCATAGTTTCATTTCATTTCTTCTTACACCTTTCAGTGCAGATGACTGCATATATTGTTTTGCCTACTCCACCAAGTGAAGAAGACATTTCAATTTGAATGAATACTTTATAAAAAAAAATATAACCAAATCCTTCCAGCTCCACCAACAATTCATGTTAACAAAAGCGCTGCGTTGAACATGCTGGTAGACGGGCTAGCTGGCTAGACAGCATTAGCAGTGTCAAGTGATGTTATGATGTGTCAGGGGTGCTGATGTGTCTCTGTATGCATAGAGGGCTGAGCCACATGCAGCTGAATGCGACCTAGAGGTACAGCGAGCAGGTTTTCACAGAGCATGACAGACACATAGGAGTTCCTCTGAATCCATACTGACAGCCCCCCATCCCTACCCCATCAGCACAGCTTTCATTCATTATTCATGTGTTTTTGTCTCTCCTGCCAGAGAAACTCTCAATGTGGCAGCCCAAAGGGTATATTATGTTGTAAATATTACCAAGAACAGGCCAAGCTCTAACACACCACTGAAGTATTGAACCGGTAATGCTTGGGGCTTCAGTGAAGGTCAAATATGCATTTAGCAAGGGAAAAAAAATATATATATATTTATATATATTCACGCTCGAGATCCACCTTGGAGGTCTTGCAAAGATAAAGATACCGTCATGCTAATAATGTAGCTCGACCTTCGAAGCAAGGTCTGTCTCTTTGGAACATATAGCTTTTTACACAATGGATTAGTGAATGATGGAGCCATCTACCCGCTGATAAGAAACAACAGTCGAAACGACCAGACCTGAGCTCCTTCCACCATCTCAAATACAGACTCCTGAATTCCACATACAGTGCCTGCTGCAACTCTTTGTACTTTCCCTCTCTCTGTGCTGTGAATGACAAACATGACAGAGAAGATCTTGGGAAGATAGTGCACACAGCCTCATTGTAGAAAGGATTACCACAAACGCAGACTTTCCCCCAGCAAACACAAAGTGATGAGATATCAGGTTTAGGTATGCACAGGGCACGGGGCTTGTAGAAACACAAATCAAACGAGAGTCGAATTGGAAGGTATCATACGGTTCCAAAACAAACATTTTCAAATCCGCCTCGTGCTTAACGAAACGCACCCCTGCATTAAAAAATGCGGCTTTCTGGATGGAATGCGGACCCGAATGAAGGGTTAGGTGTTTGCTGTCAGACTGGATTCTTCGGGGGCCTGCAAACTCTGATACTGATTCATCACACCGTGATATTGTGGCTCCATACCGTGTGAGCTGTATTAGCAGGGGACACAAATTGGCAGGACACCTTACCGACAATGTCATGATCCGACACAACGCCGGGGTAAAATCAGAAAGAAAAAAATTACCCATCTCTTTTAAAAAAAAAAAAGACTGACCCGCCTCCTTCAGGGAGCTGCCGACATCTTGTTGCTCAGGCTACCTGAGAGTCTGAGAGTGCTTCCAACATGTTTCGGAGGAGTAAGAGACAAAGCTTGCAAATGCATTTCGCCAATTTAATACGGAACTGCCTCATAATAGGCCCCCTTATTAAAGCCAGGCTTCAGTGCAGCCTCTGCATGAGGCACACAGTGATGATTAGCGCTGAAATCACATTAAGCTCAATTATCAGCACTGTTACATTATCGCTAAACAACGCTGCTCCCTACCATTAACAGTAATTATCCTCCATGCAGAAATACATTTGACAGCTCTTTGAACGGGGACAAGATAATGACATTTTAAATTACATTAAAATGTGCCTCAATTATACAGACTAAATATAGCTTTAAAAGATTTTACATAATAGGTAATATTTCCTGCAATTGCAGGGAACTTGTGCCACTCACTTTGGACTGAAATCTTGGGGAACAATGAGGAAAGAACACTGGATACCTGACTCATTTACATGTCATACTGTATATCATAAAATTAATTGTATATATAGGAGGTTACATATACATAACATTCAATTTAAATAAAGTATGGTTGACGTATAGCTGGTAAGATGGTAATTTTTTTTCCAGCCTGTCTTCTCATAAAATAAATCAATTAAACTTTCAACTGCACATGCTCTATGAAAAATAAAACCCAGGGAAAGTGACTTGGAAACCCTTTCTAGATCTTAGTGTATCCTTGGTACACACAACATGTTAATATTAAAAAAAATGACTAATCCCGTTTCTTCTGAGAACATGCCTCATTCCCCTGGTAGGTCCAATTAATCATAAACCTACTACATAAACAAGTCAATTTTGAAAGAAAAAAATTGACAGTAAGGTAGGAACTGGGAATACATCATATCCTGTCTGAATAAGATCAGAGATTAAATTAGATATGTACTGGTGAGTGCTTACTTTCTGTCACCATGAAACAGTCAAGTCAATCAAAGTATCTGCTAATGCTTGTTACGTGCAATAGTGTAGCTGTTAGCTGTTACTACATGAATAATGAAATATGAAAAAATATTCAAAAACGTTTTCAGGATTGTTTTTTTCTCCATGCAATGATCCCTCTAAATTAGCGCAAAAATTCTGCAAATGCAGGAGGTACTCTTCCCTGGCAAGGGGGAAAGACTAGAAATTAGGCCAATCCCACAGAAACTCCTCTCTCTGTTATCTACCAGGCTATCTGACACAATATCCTCACTTCGGCACAGCCATTAATCCAGCTAAAACTGTCCCCGCTGATTAAAGCCCTGCCCTGCTGGCAGCCATAGAGCCAGCCCCTGTGCACAGATATAAAAGACCCCCTAATTGGAGACTCCGTCTCTCCCTCCTTCCTTTCCTTCTCCGGGCGGAGAAATTCTGCACTGCGGAGGAAAGCTCTGGTTCTGACTGCGAGCGACATCAAAGCCCAACCTAACGCGAGGCACAACATCAAGTTCACCGCATCTGACTGAGCTTTTCGGGAGAAGCGGGGACGGTGTTCGCAGTTCGTACGGGCAGGTGTGTGATTAATATCCGGCGGGCTGACTTCCTGACACAGTGTGTCATATCCCACCTCCGAAGAGTAAATCCCACCTGACTTCATGCTAATGGGTGCATCAGCCCTTTGTTAATAATACACCTGACTTCCTCTGGAGAAATGCTGTTCTGTTCTGAGGGATGCCAACAACAGAAAACACCTTGAGACTGAAAAAAAGATTAAACTGATCAGTCTTCCCTGCCTCTCCCGAGTGCCAAAGCCTGCTTTTTTTTTCCTTGTCCATTTATTTTGCCTTTTTTTTTTTGCCTTTGCTCTCACAGGGCAGTGTCAAGTTGGAATGAATAAGCAAGGCTAAATTATTGACTGTGAAACTAGATGATTATGGCATGTACTACAGCCAATTTACACATGTCTTACAGTACAAATTTACAGCGGAAATCAATAAATGCCTCTGACTCTGGAGAGAGAGGGGGTATGGCGTAATGTTTGACGAGGCTTTTTTTCCACCCTGGGCTCTGTTTGCTAAACACTGAGTTATTCCCTTCTGTGGGTAGAGAGGCTTGCCGGTTGGATGCTAGTGAGAGCCGCTCTGTCAACAGAGCTGCTTCAAGAGGACTGACTGCTCCTACCAGCCAAGGAGGAGACTGCCTGAAGTAGGACCAATTTTAGCCTTGACGGGGCCTGAGAATGATGCGCGGTCACAAAGCCATCCATGTCCCCGGCTGAGGCTACCTCTTGTCTCCTGGCTCCAGGCATTCAAGCCATATTAGAGAAATTACAAACATAGCTTTGCTGTTTAGAGGGGGGGCGCCTTAAAAGCAATGAAATATTATCTTTTCTTCTCTCTGGCCTTAAAATAGGAGTAAAATAGGAGGCCAAGCACAGAGGACAAAAGCAGACAAAAATGTTTGAACAAAGGGAAAAAAAAAGTCTGCAAAGTACAGGTACCTGAAGTCTACTGAATGCAAGGCAAGTGTGTCTGCCCAGGCGACCAATTTGGTTTTCAAAAGAGACAGTGAGGGAAGATAGAAAAAAATGAGCAAAAGGAAATGTATTAGACATTTCCATATGGCCCTGTTTAAACTCAGAGAGGAATTGGAAGTCCCTGCTGTCGTGTTCCGAAATATCTGAAATCTCTGGATTAGCATTCTGACTGCTCTGAATTCAGGGTTGTAGTCGCATCTCTTGCACACAGTTGTGGCTGATTTCTATTGTGGCTGTTTGCCTGGCATAACATTTCTGATGATGTCCCTCCATTCCTTTGAAATCAGACAGCACCAGGTCAACTTGAATGCCTACTGGCTGCCTTTGACAATTTGGGGTGGACATTTACACCAATGTTTATTTTTTGCCAGTAAAAGAGGAAATTCAGATAAGTTTAAACAGAAATGACTATGCGTTCAAAGTGCGTACCGGGCAGATATGAGAACAACACCGGGTGCCTATATTACATTTTCTGTTGAGTGGGGAGAAATAAGTAAATTTAATACGGTGCAAATTCCTTACATAAAGCAAAGAAAAGCTACAATAACACTGTACCCGTTATTAAATTTGTAAGTTTTTACTACCTAACATAGAGGGAAGTAAAAACCGTGAACATTCAGGAGTACAATCATACTGGGATCAAAGGAGACAACGCAACACTTACCTAAAGATGCAGTTGCCGGAACTGGCTCCTTGGATACTAGAGGGGCAACAGGAGAATAGAGTTAATACAAAACCTGCATCACCACTGACAGCAGAAACACGCACTCAGGCGCTATCAAACACCTCTCAATACACCAACAGATTTGTGGACACGAAAACAACATATCCTTAATGGATACTGCTCTATGCCCTACAGGCCTGATATCATTTTAAAAGAATTTGTTCTCAAGATACAGCTAAAATGATACAGCCAGTGTATACTACAAGCAGTGGTTGTTGTAAATCTGCCATTGTTCAGTTGAGAACAAAGTGATTCCCAACAGCAACCCGTACTAAAGATTATGAAGGTGAACTTGCATGGCAATTTGGCTGCATTAACACAGTTAAAATGCGGCATTTAACTTTACCATAGTTTTCTGTGGTTTACATAACAAAGCCATTTGGAAGGGCACTGCTGAAAATATGGTCTACTGCATATGCTGTAAATGAGTTACTGCATACAAGTCCACAAGGCAAATGCTCTAAGAGCAGGTGTTGCTGTACCTGAGTAGTAGGAATTCAAGAGGCTTTTGCTTTGAAGAGTTTTGCCCTGCACAGAGAAGGAACAGGGAGAGGGGGAGGCTGGGGAGAAGAAACACAAGGGAGAGTTTATAGACGTCAAACAGTACAACAAACTCAGAGGGAAAAAACACAGGGACAGGGGAGAAACCCCAACACACTACAGCCAGACTTGAGCCAAAATGGCACCCAAACTAATCCTGCAGGCTACTTTTACATCCCCAACATCTGGCAATCAGCGTTATGTTCAGATTAGTTTGTGCTTTGTCCAGCCACGACTGTGTCATGAATATACAGTTAATTTACATGCTACTGAACAACAACTTTACCCCACTATCAATAAAATTCTATCGCTTTCTGAACTCACTAGGCTAATGCATTCCTTTTTTCTACCTGCTGAAAGTGCTTTCACAGCAGTGATAACATCTCTGCACCTGTGAGGAAATACTGTATGCGTTCACTATCAGAAAAAAAAGGTTACTTGCAAGCACCCGTGTAATTATTAAATCCTATTTCTATTCGAACGCTGTGTTTGCAGATTTCTTTGCCTCATTAGGTATAATCCATGTCTAACAGACCTTATCCTGTGCTCTTGTAATGACTGAATTACAAAACATAAATAACGAAATACAAATAACAAAAGAGAATATTGCGTGTACATGCATAGCATGCTGATTTGAGGGGCAAAACAATACTGGGACAGGAAAATGGAAAAATTGTATACGTAGAATTTAGTCTACAGGGTGCATCAGCAAATTGCATGTTGAGAAACTGGAGCTCAAATTGGCTGCAATTAAAGTAATATAAAGCAATGAGAAGCCATCAGCTCCCCTTGTGTCTTATTCTGATGATGCATTAGAGCAAGGAATAAAAAAGATTTATTAGCAGACCCTGGCAGTAGCTGCTCCTGAGAACCAGGGACTTGCTGAAGCTATTACATGCACCCTGCCCTGATGTATGCACACTATTGCACATGTGAGGCTCTTTCCACTATGATACAGGGCTGCAGGACATTCAGGTGTTTAAAATCCAGCTGCAGCCATGAGTTGGTAATCTACTCTTACCACATGAAAAACACCGATAGAAGTAAAATATAAAGGAAAATATAAGCACACGCGGCACTGTCAATGTCAACCTGCATTTAAGTTTTAGTGTTTTTACATTCACATTACCTTCAATAATTTAGCAGATACTCTTATTCAGAGTGACATGCAAAAGAGCACACAAGAATTTTTTTGACATTTGCAGCACTGTGTGTTGTACACCCCATTTCTGAAGCAGTTTACTGCTAAGCATACACAAGAAACCCAATGCCAAGTCAGTCAAAAGGTTTTGACTCAGAACAGAGCAGGAGGGAATGAGAAACCAGACACTATGTGGGGAAAAGGCCATCGTCCATTATATGAGACTTGATTGTGCAGCTGCCCTGAACTCTCAAATTAATCTGCTCACAAAGGCCAGTGTGACATTTTCCCAAGACGAAGGGGCAAAGATGCTCTTCCTAATTACTCCTCCCACACAGCAGGAAGGACTCCACTTAAAAGAAATAAAATAATGATCAAAATGCCATTTGCTTTTCCTCTCTTGTTCCTCTTTCGAAAAGGAGTCAATCGAAAAAGCCGCTTGATATGAAGAAGGCCCGAATCCATATTGAGAGGGACAAAGACTTTGGCCGTCATGTTCCCCTGTGGTCAATACTTCTCTTTCGGCACGCCCAGTCTTCCAACCTCACCCCTGGGGGAGCAGAGCGCAAGGGGTTCGAATCAAGCCGCACTTCATGCGGTGAGATGGTAAGTGGAGTGCTATAATGAGTCATTCAATCCATTCAGGTGAGACCACAGAAGAAAAGAAAACTGCCCTCGCAGTGCTTTTACCATTTGCTAACAAAGAAAAAAGAAAAAAAAAAACAAGCTAACCCGCAAATGTGTTTAAGGCTCAAAAAGAATAGAGCAAGCATGATCATATTGGTAAATGGATCACAGATACAAACGGTTGACATTGTTTCCTGGGAGGAAAGGAGGAGGCAAGTAACTGAGCTTTACGGATTTTCCTTCCTTCCACAGCCCGGTCCCTGCTTCACTCTTCTCAGCAAAGGTTCTCTGTAGGCAGCAGCATCTGCCTGACACCTCGTTGAAAGCAGGAGGCTCTTGTGGTATGAGGGAGGGATCACATCCTGGCATCTCCTGTGTTTTTTAAAACGCACCGGAGGCCAGGAGAGCCGGAATCTGAGCGCCCCGCAGAGGCCAACGGGCTTCGTAAGGAATGATGAGGCTTCTCTTGACTGCAAGGACTTGAAGTGTGACTTCAAGACAGATATTAATCCATCATTTAAATCACAGCACAAGATCACTCAAAGATGCACGGGAGACAAATCTTTTGATACAATTTGGCTTTGTGCATATTTAATTCCCCCTGCCTTTATGAATCGCACTTTGCCTTTTGGTCTTCTGAATGCTCACTGAACTCAGTGTAATTAGCCCAGGGGTCAGGACAGACAAACAGAAGAATGAGAAGGGAGCAGAGTTCGGGTGATCTGGAGGAGGTGTAACGCATTCAAATCACCATGTTGAAATGTGTTTTCAGCAGAAATAAGGTATTCTGGATGAAAGATATTGCATTTAAAACATCATGTTGAAATCATCACGTTTTCACGGGAGGTTGGTCTTGCATCTGACGTGGTGCCAACGCATCATAACCGGGCTGATGACAGACAACAAATATAACAATAATATATAATGGAAAAATGGACTATAGAAACTGTATTCAGATGGAGTGGAAAGTGCACTGAATAGTGGTTTGTGGTTTGTAGTGGACTCTGAGACTGTCAGGGATCCTGCGAGACACAACTCCTCACAATCTCATACTGGGCGGGAGAAGCAGGAGGTCTAGGATTGTAAGAGAGAGACAGTGGATGGAGGGGACCGGTGGGGGGGGGGGGGGGGGGGGGGTCAGCAATTACAGCAAGGGAGGAAAGAGCGGAAATGTTTTTAACTCACAGAAGCTGTTGAGGTCCTGGGTGCTGGTGGAGAATGGATCGTCCTTGTGCAGAGTGCTGACTTTGCCCGTGCTCTTGTCAGCCGTCCCAAGAGGGCCCATCTCCCTCTGCGTACTGCTGCTCGCTGTCTCCTTTTGCTTTTTGGCGAGTTTCCTTGAATTGCCCCAAAACAGAGAGGTTCACTCACGGACAGGGAACACGGCAACACTCCCGCGCATTTAAAAGCTCTATCTGCACGGCGGTAACAAATCAAGTTTAAATGTTGCTTGGAGCTGCGAGATAAGTGAGATAAATGTTAAATGCGGTCCTTTAACTGTACAGTGGGTTGTATACTTTTATTGGTACATGAATGTGGCTGAGTCGTTCACAATTCAGCATTGGTCCAGCCAGTGTGTTATCTCTAAAAGACACAATACACTGGCAGAACCTTGAGATAAAATAAATGGGCAAAAAGATTTGCAATTCATTTCTGGCCTATTCAATACAGCGGGGGTTGAGAACCTGCAAATTGCAGCCCAAATGAGTCTTGCTATTGGCTTGTGCTGAATTACATTTTATTAGCATTTCTTTGCAATTATAAGTTCCCAAATGAATTACACCGTAAGCACATTACAGGCTTGCCATGTGGAACAAAGCAAATCAGAACCTTGATATGAATCCGTCAAGAGACAAATCTTAAATTTTGGTGTTACAAATACTTGAAAGCTGTACCTCTATTAATAGCTACGATATGAAGCTTACCCTTGAGTTCAGGTAAGTACCTGTTTTATGGTTCTGAGCTCCATCTCTTACGAGATTCTTTGGTAACTGTTTTCCCCCTCAGGGGCAATACGGTCCATCTTATAATGCAATGTATCCCATGTGGAGGAACTGTCATCCCCTTCAACATGTAGGGAAGAGCCATCAGGCATGCCTCTCTCAGCTGCCCTGAATCTCACACTCAGTTATTGCTGCCTACAGTGAGGCGATGTTTAGGGTTTCTCTCACTGTGCTGGATCATACAAATGCACACAAAAGAATATGGTCGATTCAAAACTGCTCAGAGCATAAAAAAGGAGTCTGCTTTTGCACGTTGATGTTGAATGCCACAAGCAAAAAATTTGCTGGAAAACTGGAATCACTGATCGCAATGCACTAGCTCTTTTGACTTTGAACAGCCTTGACTTTGAAATGAATTGTTACATTTTTCATTACTAAAGCAAAGTCTTTTCAGCACTAACCAAACTCTGTGAAGCTAATGAAATAATTGGCACTCCCCTGATTGTTACTGTTCAAAGTTAAGGACAAAGCACATTCTCGTGAAGATAAATCCACTCCCTTCTTTGTTTTCCAAAATGCTATTTGATTTAGTCAAGCTTTGTCCTAATTCTGACAGGACATCATGAAAAAGGAAACTTCATCAGACAGCAGCTGGCATGTATGAAGTCACAGCTAGATAGTACCTCAGTGTCAGCAATGAGAGCGTCATGCACTTTGGCCATATTTTGGCCGTAGCCTCTGGCATTGATTTTGAACAGGACCTGGTCAAATTGAACTAATTTCCACTACCATGAAGTAAAACTATGTTCTGTTTTCATTCACCTCCAGCACTTGGTCCCTGCTGTTTTTTTCAGAGCTGGTACATCTCTTATCATCCTGAAAATGGTTGTTGTACATCTGCATAACCATTTGTTAATAGCCATATCAAACACTTAACAACAATGCAAACACTTCCAGCAGGTAAAGAAGCCCTTCCATAAAATACTACTACAATGGCTGCCCTTTTAATGGTAATTATACATTTCTCAAGCTTCCTTATTAAGACTTTAAATAGACATGCCTGTGCCTGTACTGATAAGAGCATTTTAAAAAAAGACTGAACTAAAACAGAAAATGTCTGCTATTAACCCCACCTCCCCATATCTAAGATGCCCCAGTAGCATACTAAGTAGCAGGCAAATCTATGATTATAATAACGCATATGCACAAAAAAGAATCAGGTGTCAATTATGGATCTCAAGATTTTTCCTTAGGCTTATCATACCAGGCATATCATACAAGCATCTAGAGGCTCATGATCACTCTCAATTTATGACATATAGTGTCTCTAGCCTTTCTATTGCATCTAGCTCGTGCTGGAGACCATGAACGTTCACAAACCTGCTGAGTAGCTGCTTTTTTCTTTTTTGCTCATCTTTATATCGGCAGTAGAAATATTTTGAAATGGAGAAAAAAAGAGACCTATTCAGTTTAGAATTTTACTGCATTCTTTCGCAGCCATCTATTTTTAACACCTTCATGTCTGCCTAATGGCCTGGTTCTGGGTCCCGAATACTAACTTTGAAAGCCGCTGGTGTAAGATGTACTGCGTGATGCAATCCTTCACGAAACCATGCACTTTTGAATGTAGAGCCATACAACATTCCATGTTCTGTTACACATTTGCAAAACAAATTTGGTGATTTGCCTTCTCAGCAGTTAGGGTCTGAGATAGTAGCAAGTGCTGCATTTGCAAAACCTCTCATTCAAGAAGCAATAAGAGAAGGGTCAGCCTTACTGGCACTCTCCTTTTCCAATTAGGTTTTCAGGTTTTAATACAGTGGCAATAAAATGTTCAGTGTGACAAGGCTGATTTTGTGTGTGTGTGTGTGTGTGTGTGTGTGTGTGGGGGGGGGGGGGGCGGGGGGGGGGTGTATTTATCAAAGAATGGCCCCCACAGAAAGGGAACTTTGTATTCATTTCCTTTTAAAGGTAGATGATTCTTTGATAAACCACAAATTTCGCCTCTAAGCAGTAGATTGTTTTAATTAATGGCCCTGATAGGCGGCTGCTTCAACACTTTGCCCTGGTCTTGCCTGGAGAAGGAGGGAGGCAGACAAAAGAGTGGTGAGTGGAAAGGAAATCAGAAAGAAATGAGCAGGAAGAGACAGAGAGGTGTAACGAAAGGACAGGGCCGTGGGAGAGAGAGGGAGAGTGAGCGGGAGTTGCAGAGGAAAGAGGAGAGACACAATGGATACAAGGATGCTTGGTAAGGGAGAGGAGAGTTAATGAGAGGCAAATGAAAGGAGAGAAGACGAGAGGAGGGACAGTGGGCGCAAGGTGAGGGAGAGAGGGAACGAGAGCCTGAGGCAAGGCCACTAATCAGCTGTGATGCATTCAACCCACCCGGGAGAGCACTATTTCCTTTTTAAAGCAGCTTCTCTGGCCTTCATTTGCTTACATGAACAGGGTAACCATGCTCCCAAGGCTAAGCTAGGCTCCCAACACGTAAGTGGCTTATGATAAATAAATTATCGTCAGTAGTGCTGGCCAATCCGTGTCCCATTAAGCCCGCGATGTGGGTCTTTAATCTCACCAAAACACTGACTTTGGTGAGAAAGAGCCCTCCTTTGGTTTCCTTTCCACGAGTCAAAAGGTCAACCCCGTGCCAGATTACAGGAATCCTCTCAATTGTGCGGCCTATTGAAAAGTCCTATAATAGGCTCATTTAAATGACAAATTTCTTGCATACTGCAAGTGGCAATGAACTAGAGATAATCCTTATTTAATGAATGTCAAAGCAGCACTTAATTAAAGGCAAGGTTGCTATGCTCTCCCTGGTTTTGCACATCCTCATATTTTAGGCACCGGCTTCACTAACAGCACATTATTTGATGTTCTGATAATGACACATCCGTTCGCTTTGTTTGAGGCAATCTGTGTGTCAGCTCGGCAGTATCTGAGAGGGAGTAACCTGCTCTGTTTCAGAAAAACATTTATACGGCTTCATTACCCTATCTCGACACACAAGCTTGTGACATACGGAGTGTCCATTAGAGAAACATGTCAAGATTAATTTTTTTGGGGGTGGGGGTCGTGGGGGGGGGGTCGATAACGAAGCTACACAAGACATTTCCAGCCAGCGGATGGATGGAGCCAGCATGCACAGTCACTGGGAATGAACCTTATGGAGTCTGCATGATTCATGTGAATGCCATGATACCTTTAGCCAGCATGAGGCACTTTCTCTCCTCTCTCTCTCTCTTGCGCTCTCTTTCAGCCAGTTGCAAACATTAGTAACAGAGGACAGACTGTACTGTGAAAAAGCATCCTTCCAGTTGCCATTTCATGAAAAAGGCTGTGTGTGTCACAAAACTGTGCTTATTATGAGATGAAAGTCCACTCAAGTCCACTTGGTGGTTAGGAAATTTGTAAGTAAAAGGTTTGCAGATTTAAATCTTTGGAGAGATATCGCTGTTGTACCTTTGAGTACAATCCCAGCTTTCCTTCATTAAAATGTCTGGGCGATACTGTATATAAGTGATGGAACTCGCCCCTTTGGAACAATTTGGAAGTTAAATGTAAGACTCCAAATAAGAAAAGATAGTGAAAGAGTAACCACCTGTTTTGAGGTAACAGTGACACAAAACTCAAGAGTCTTTCTTCAACATTATTAACTATATACAGGAGAGCCACTATTTTTTTTTACTTTCCATAACAATAAAAATCTCACTTCATAATTTAAAAGTGAATAGTAAATTCAGTGCTAAATTTTGCAAACTGCAAAGAAGATCGTATTTGCTCTGAAAGTCAATGGAGGATCTCATTGCTGTGGCCATCAGTAGCCTGTGGGCATCGGAGCTGGCCAAGATGACAGGTGCTGAAGAGAAACCTTCCAGCAGTAACCACTGGGAAAAGCCAACTTTCATCTTTATTTCAGGAGCCCTGAAAATACATACAGATGCAGGGCTCAGAATCCAACCCTTTCATATCCTTTACATGCCTGGAAAACATCCCAAAGTGATGCTTCTGCACACTCCATACAAAGCATATTTAAGCATTCATCCACTGTGAAATACAGCCTTTCCAGTTGTGACTCCAGCGTAACAGCACAGACTTAGTCTAATAAAAAGTTATTTCTGAAGGTCAAACAGCACATTCATGATCGCTGCCACAGTGTGCTGAGCCACCAGTCGTAGGAGACTGCCGCTGGTTAAACACCATTGTCTCCTTTCCATGGAAATACCTTGTGGTAAACTGTTTAAATGGAAGAAGGTATGTAGAGCACAACAGTAAGAGGATTCATTCAGATCATGAATAGCAATAACAGCCATTAAGGCAATGACTTGGTGACACAGCACTTAAAGAGAGGTGTCCACAATCCTGCAAAAATTCCAAATAAAAGCATCAGCATAACAAGAAGGAAAATTATAAGAAGACTTGATTTACTGCTAAGTGAGTTACATTATATTTATTATTGCTGTGCCTTACCAAATTAGACTACCATGAAGAGTCAATGTTAAGCTGAGGTGATCAGAGTTAGTATTATACATGAGAAAAGTGGCTGACAATGTAGAGCATAGAGAAGGTCTATCACACTATCACACACAAGTGGTAATTGATGTTAATTGATTGATTTAATCAGCGTAAAAAGCAGTGTCTATCTGCAGTAAAAAACAAAGGGTGAGTTGTGATAACCGAAAAATTTCGAGTGTTTGCCTTGAACAATCTTGCTGATTGGGTGGTCTAATTGGCACAACTTGCAACATGTTGGTTAAGAAAACCCACCATGAGAATGGTGCATGAATCAAAATACACGGCTGGTCCTGCGCAAGCTCAATTAAGACAAGAAACTTGACATCGCATTACTTAATGTGAGGCATCTAATCCATTACGAATGCATTATTATGATTGAGTTAGTTTTTAAGGTTGGCGATGTGTTGGCAAAAGTTAAGATTTATGGCTACCCTGCAGCTTTAGTAATGTGAACAATCCTTTCAAAACAGGTAAGAGGTGTTTATCGGCACAAGTGAGCATTTTCACAGTGAGAAATCCTTTTGGCCAGCAAAAAATGGTTTAAGAGATTACAAACGTATGCTGTCAAGTTTCAGACTGACTGAACATCTGTGTAGTTTTGGAAAAGTTAACTGTAAATTAAGGAAACTATTACTGCAAGATTAAACAGCATTTTTTACTCTCAGTACTAGAATTCACATAATAATTGAAAGAATTACTGACAATGTAAAACATCTGCCTACAATTAATAATTGTATTAAATGCATATATATATATATATATATATATATATATATGCTTTATTCACTGCCGTGACTATTCCTAAAAATCCTGCTAGAGCAGTTCCTTTGGATAATGTTCAAATTGCTTGTGTCAAGACCATGGGAATTTTATAACTAAAGAGTGTATTTTTTAACATCTTTTGACATCTTGTCGGACAAAGAATGGCAATTGTTTTGTTTATAATGCCTTGAATAACTGGCAATGGAAAATATCAACGAACTAATCATACCTGACAATTAAAAAATTATTATCTGCAAATCTTTACACAGCAGCCATTGTCTTGTCAATATAGGTTCCCACTCTAAGTCAGTAAGTAAACTGAAATGGACATAAACACTACGCATTAGCAAAAGTCCATTTTGCTCCAGAAGACAAGGGGAAACAATAGAAAAAGCAGACATAACCATATCTGAACCCATATCTGAAACCGGTTGTCCATTCTCTACCCCAGCGGAATTCAGTGCACTCCATGAATAAATGGTGGTGGTGCTGCTACGACTGGTGCCGTTTTTTGGCCATCAAATTATATATGCATACATAAACCATGTGCAATAGATCTGTGCAAAAACAAACTAGCAGAAGGCATTGTTGAAAATAGTTCCCTGTGCCCTTGCTCTAATCCACGTTGGCCAAAAGAAATACCAAAATGTGTAATAAATAAATAAATAATAAATAAGAATAAATAAATCTCTACTCTCAGAGATTTATACAGAGAACTATTCAAACACCAAAAGGCGCAGGTCTTCTCCCATTATGACGTTATGTCTGTTTAATATTTTATGAACAGCATATCTGAGGGCACACTGAATCCTGTCCACATCCCTACAGCCGACACATATTATCACCTCACTCATCAGCATCCAGGTTCCCTCCATGCTTAAATGTTATGCATCCCAAGAGGGCGCACTGCTGTTAGCCTTTGCAAGTTTTCCACAGGCTCCCGGTAAGTAAACAGAGGAGAGATACTGTTTAGCCAGAGGGTTAAGTCTGTTACAGAGGGACCTGACCTGATTCACTATCACTAAATACATAGCGTATTATAATAGTGCTGAAAATAGACAATGTAATTGTCAATGATTCACATTTGTTTCGGGGGGTTACGTTTGTGTTTCCTGTATCTATTTTGAAAAATTATGCTGTTATCCCTACTGAGACCCCCCCCCTTTAATTCTAATTAGGATAACCTGTTGTTGCTTGGCAACCGGTTCATGGGTATTACTAGTGCATACTCGGAGAGGTCACTAGAAGAATGAGGATTAGACCAGCAGATCACTTTATCATTTATGCGCCATGTAAATCTACACTATCCTTGCATACAACTGGACAAAATGTGTTTTACGTTATAGGCCAAGTGTTGAGATGAAGGCCAAAAATAATATGAACTAGCTCAACATGAAACCACTCATCTGATCTAAAATCTGATTATTCTACAGAGGTCAGCACCCTGAATTGGATGGTTCACAGCAAGCACCTTGCCAACAGATGAACTACTTCTCGGAAACTTTATGAATTAGTTATTTGAATTTCATCTCGCTTGCTGTGACAATTTGTCGTTTGTAACAAACGCAATACTTTTACGTTTATTGAAATGCCAGAAAATAAAAGGACATAACAAGAGGCTTGGCTGAACTTGGGGCTCCAAAATTGAGCTATAATATTACATATACTGTGTATTGTCACTGGCAGAGTATGTTTTTTTTCCTGTTTGGGAGAGCACTGATGCAATGTCACAGCGGTGCAATGCTAAAATGCCCTTCCTGTAGGTGCTGAGATGCTTTGTCCACCATGGCGTTGCTGAGTGAGCAGATGGGTTGGAGGGTAAGGTTGACTGCAATGTGCTGGAGAGGTCGGAACAAAGCCGTGAGATGACGACTGGTCCCACTAACTACGCCACATGCTTACTGTGACCGCTAAAAATGTCAAAAGGAGCCTAACAGAGCACCATTTGAACTGATGCTAAGATGCTGTGCAAGAACTGCTTTTTTATTTATTTATTTTTTTTTTTCATTTAACTGGGAAAAAATTGCAAATGGGTGCATGTCTTGCCCTGTTAAAAATAGACCTAAATTTAGCTTCGTAGAACAACAAACTGTTTCCCTGGTATCCACTTAAAGAGATTAAAAGGGCTTTTGATTTGCTATTTTTACAAAATGGCGGTGGGATCATTTTGGAGCTCATGGGGGTTTATAGGGAAAATAGAACAAAAGCTGAGAACAAATTCCCATTAGGTAAGAGACAAGAAAAAAAGAAAAAAACAACAAGAAGAAATAAAAGAACAAAAAGAAGTATGTTCTTTTCTCAATTCTACTTACAGGTAATAAGAGTAGGAATACGCATTTCTTCTGAAGCATGAAGTTGAGCCAGTGGGACAAATTTGAGCACCCAAAAAAAGGACAGACAGGTTGATTAGTTATCTGTACCACCCACATCGAGGAGGAAGAGCTGATGAAGAAAATATCTGGTTAAAACTGGTTAAAAAAAAAACATTAGAGGCTGCTGTCAGTGGTCCCCTCTGGGTCTCAGTATTATCTCAATGTCAAACAGATCCCTCACATGTCTTACTGCAAGTGCTTCCTATCCACGTCTACCTGTGGGGGTGTGGCTCTGGGGCACCACATGACTCTGTCTGGCTCTCTGTCCTGCCACTAATCACGCCTTTGCAGCCTCAGTCAAAAACAATACATAAATCATCACCATAAAAAAAAGAAAACAGCACACCTGGCTTCCCATGAGATTAAAGAACTCTTGAAAGTGATGCAAATGTCAGGCTGAATAGACAGAGAAGTTCAGGGAGACAATGACAGAGGAGAGTGGGAGGGGTGGTAGGGTGTTGGGTGAAGTGGGTGTTTGTGTGTGTGTGTGTGTGTGTGTGTGTGTGTGTGTGGGGGGGGGGGGGGGGGTGGTTTGTCTTCTAATGACATACTGTTCTGCCATTCTATTCTGGAAACAGGAAAACAGGAAGTGATACTACAGTTGGTCCTTGGTTTGGATCAAGATCAGAATAAAACCTGGTTGAGCCACATTGGTGCATGTGTTCACACACTGTATCCTGGCTAAGAAAGAGTTTACCAAAGAGCCAGGACATCCAATAATGGCATGCAGCGAACAGCCATGGAATTCTAACTGAAGGCCAGATGGCGTCTGTTATTTTAGTAATCTGTTGGCATTTAAAATATGCAGAAAGTAGATTAATATGTTTGGAAAGGCATCTACTCCATAAACTAATATCTGGGAGATCTGATCATTTCCACACTGCTGACTGGAAGTGAATTGAGACAAACTACAGCTAATGCCTCAGTAAGTTTTATTGAGCGGAATTAATGTGCATTTTTCAATCTGCTCTGTAGTGTCTGTTAAATAATTTCCTTCAATTTAAACATTTTGTACAGCAATTCCAGAGAAACCATTTAGACAGAATAGCTTGCCGAGATATTGACAATTTAATACATGCCTCTACAGACGAACTTAGTGCATTGAAACGTCAAAATGTTACAGAACACTGCATAACTTCCTACTGAACTTATACTGAACTTTTCTACTGTGCCATTACTCTGTGATATCCTATGGCAGAGATTATGTCAAAGAATGCTTCAGTATGTCACGAAAGTACAGATGTACTTAATAATTGCCAGTTGCACCAGTTTTAACCGACATTTATGTGTAAACCTGTGGTCAAATTCTTTAAAATCGGTTATAGGAACTTCTCCACAGGCTTGCTAGATAGATAGAATCTTACAAGCAGCCTGGCAATAGAAATAAGGAAATAATTAAGTGTTTTAGGCTTCTGCATATTCCCTGACATGTTAATACGTAATTTAAAAAGAGATACATATACAATTAAATGACTTTTACTTTTGAATAATGATTATCCAGTTTCTGCAATCTCTGCAAACACTGAACCCTAGGAAATCTCTGTGAAAAAAAAAGAACACAAGTCGTGACAGAAAAATGTTTTGTGGTGATCTGGTAGGCAGAACAACAATTTTAATTTTTCAAATTATTGTTTCTCTTAAGGTTTTACAGTCCTGTTTCAGTCTGCTTTTTAAGTGTATCTGGGGGTCAGAGGCATGGCGGACAAACATATGAACAAAAAGGCATTTTCCTACCCAAACACACGAACTGCAAATTTGGGGCATCCTTGTGTCACACTAGTGTCTGCCACACTTCATGTTGCCACAATTTACATACGACTGCAGTTTTCCCAGCAACCTCAAGAGTTTAACTTGCTGAAGGCATCCATTCCATGCGTTTTTTAAAACTGCTTGATCTCTTCTAGCCTGTTGACAGCCAACTAGTTCAGGAACTAGCATCAATGGGCAAAAAAGAAGTTTGAACCCTCAAGCATGTCTAAAACCTATGAACAGTTTACCAAACACACAAATTTGCAATACCTAATATAATAATCAGCCACCCTCAAATACCTTCATAATAAGAGTATCTCTGACGGATCTATAATAAGCAATTGTTTTCTGCCTTCTGGGTGCAATATGTAAGTAATTATGTAGGTAATTAAATGTAGCCTACACAAATCAAATCAGTACTGAGAAGACTGCAGCATTTGCTTCTCTCTGATGGGTGTAATTTTTTGTCTTTGAGTATGCTTGTCTGAACCTGTCAAAGCTAAAACTATGTTAATAAAAATATGACTACATTTCAAATAAAAAGTACATAAATAAATGTTGACAGCATTTAAGAAATGTTCTTTAACTGAGATTTTGTTGTTAATTTACCTTGCAACTTATTTATTTGCATCTATGCTTGCTTATCAATTTCAACTAATTTCACTTCATCTTCTTTATTTCTGTCAACATTTATTTACTAACTTTTGTCTCCATACTGCATGTGCACAGAAAAACACTTACTAACGCTATCTAAAATATGTCCACTTTAATCATGCCTAGATCAGCTTCAAAGATGGTCTGATTTTTGTTGGCTCCTCCTACCACGTCATTTTAGATGCCACAACAGATGTCTAACAAGGTGGCATCGGCCCATCCACATAGGTGTTAAGTTAAGCCTTTGGCGTCAGAGAAAAAGTAAATCAATCTTTAAAACTCATTAAGCATTTGTACAAAAAACAGCAGCTCAGGGTCATGTCCTAACAGAGGGGGCCACAAAGGAGATGCAAAGTGCATTAGAAAACACCACTCAACAGGTCTAGGATCAGGCGTATTCAGAAATGTTGCATGGATGTTTATTTGGTGTCTCTCTAGTCACATCACAGCTGAGCAGACGACAAGTTAATAACAGTCAATACCTTAAAAGTCTGCACCCTGTTGTAATATCCATCTCAAAATAATTATTGGGGGGCTGACAGCACAACATGATTTGTTCATTTAAATAAGAATCTTAGGTTGTTCTTGAGTGTTAACATAATAGAAGTCAGCAAGGTGGTGACAGCTGATATCTGTTCTAACAGTACTCATTTAATTGGATCTTAATGGTGGGTGGCTATCAGCCTGTCCACTCACTGTACAACAGTGAAGTACTGCCAGAGGCATCCGGAGCAGACCACAGCAAAATGGCTACATACACCACAACATGGACATGTAAAACAGAGCTCAGTGGCTCATTTGAGTTGAATGAAAGGGCACTTTCTGGCTTTTTTCTGCTTCTTTTTCCTGCATCAATGTCTATCTTTCTCTTCAAGCTTGTGATTTTTTCACAATGGTATGGTTTTAGGAATAGGTGCATCTATATGGGCGAGATAATCTTGTCAAAAAAAAATTGCGTACTCACAATCATTCTGTGGATTCACTAACAGCAATTATTAAGACTAGGATGTGAAATGACCCATTGCTGACTGCAGCAATTCATAAATTCTCATAACTGTGTGGATGTAGATTATTGCACATACTACTAAGTAAAAAATTTACAAAAACTTTTCCAGCCCAAAATGAATAGTCAACATACATGTCACAGGTACAATTAGCGGGTAATTTCTTCGCTGCTTACTGGAATCAACCTACTTCTGAAATAGTAGTGGGAAGGTACATTTTGCTGCCGTTTGGTAATTAAGCTGATTATGATTAAATGAGCTTAATCAAACAGTAAAGTGCTAGAGCACTTGACATATTTTAAAGCTGTTTGAACTCTCAATAAATTCAATACAAGCCAAGAGCTGTCTGACTTCCTTGACCAAGTTAAAAAAAAAGCTGATTTAATGAGCGCTGTGTGTTCTGTGAGAGGCTGACACAGCTAAATGTGCAGCTGTAAGAGCAGTCAATACTGCTTAAGTGTCTGTAACCAACACACACACACACCTTTTTATTTAGACAGCCTTTTAGAAGAGCCGCTGACATTGTTCTTACGATCTTAATGAAGGTGAATGAAGGCTCGAATTGCAGGATGGCTTCAAAATAAACTGCACTACAGCTTCAATACTACGTTCATTTATTTTTTGCCTGTGAATATTTGACCTCAAATTTGGCGAGATTAAGTTTGAATACCTGGGTATCCAATATCCAGAAGTATTTTACTCTTAACATTTCGCTCTGCAGAGAGCAATGAAATATGTTTGCAGTAGGAAAATGAGAGGCATTCTTCAAAAGGTTAATGGAAAGGGGTTATTCAGAACAGATCTGATCAACAGCTCATGTAATCAATCATACTTTCATATGAATAGCAATTGCTATTCTTAATAAACGAGCACCTTTGTTTATACTTCACAGTTCATTTAAAGGGCGTACACACATATAATACTGAAGCCTCTTATTAGTAGCTGCAGACACACTTTGCATTCAGATACACACTCTGCATTAACATGCAGTGCACAAACAGACATACACACAAAAGCGTACGTACTCAGAGGCATGCATGTGAGGGCATGCACAAACACATACTGATGCAGGTTTAAGTCATGCAGTAATCACCAGTAATTGGTAAATCAAGCTATGGTTTGTCTATTGTGGTTTGTTTTGTTTTAAACAGAGTCCTCTGGATTAAGAAGGCCAAAGCAACATTATTTTTTGGCAAAGCAACATTATTTAATCTGGGAAGCTCTTCCATTAAATAACTTCATAAATTATTGGTGGTTACACAGAGTTTAGATGCTGCTCCCTAAGGGAGTACCTGTTACTTAGACAATAAAACAAACACTGCTATTCTCCCGTGAGGGGAAGCAGTGGCACTGGTAGCCGTAGCAATGAGAGCAGCTGTTTCAATATTAGTAGATGTACTAGCCTATCATCTATTTATTTTAATTTGGCTCTTGTCCTGATTCTCTTAAACAGCAATTATTATAAACATATATTAGCATAAATATAAATTAATATTTACGGTGATATTATTTATCTGTTGAATCTTATTATTTATCACTTTAATATTATTTCTCTACGTTGTAATACAAAATAATACCAAAATATCAGCTCGCAGAGATGTACTTTGATCTTGTTTTATTTGGTCTATGAATGAGGACAGGCCTTTGTGTTTGCCAGAGATATTCGATGGGGCGGTCTCCAAACCGCGCCGCTCGGGCGGCAAACTCCACAGTTGCTCCGCTGCTCCGGCTCAATCTGTCACCAGCCAATAAATCGACTTGAGCCACTTCACGGAGTAGAGACAGCAATTAATGGATTCATCCATTTTTGACTGCCAGAGCTTTGACGCGGGGAGCGGCAAACGCGCATAGATTATCTGACCCCGGAGTGCAGGCGGCGACCGCCTCAGTGCTCCATTAGCATTCCCTGCCACCACGGCATCCGTCTGCGCAAACATTACAGGAGACACATCCGTGTGCCTGAATGTCATTTGCTCGGCCAAACGTTATTAATCACACGCTGAGGAGCGGCGGCCGCAAAACGCGTTACGAGCGCGGCGGGGGGGAAAAAAGGTGCTCGGCGGGCGGCCGAACCCGCGCTCGCCGGCACCTGTTGAGCGGGCGCGGCTGTCTCCCGGCGCGGAATGGAGTCGCGAGCGGGCCGGGGCGCACTTTTGCGGTGTGCACGGGGAGCGTGATGCGCGACGTGCTAAAGGAGAGAATCAACCGACGATCGATCAAGAAGCCCGCACTCCGTGATCGCGAGGAGGAGGTCCTGAGCTCGCCGGCGCAGTGGCGCAGGGGGGCTGGCACAGCTGTAGCTGAGAGAGCAGTGCCTGACGGAGCTCTAGCCCTGGGGTGCTATGCAATGCCAAGTATCTGGGACATCCCGCAAAAGCAATGGGAATAATACCCATCCAGCCCATAACTGCATGGCCCTTTAAAGAATCACTGGCACTTGCACTGGGAATAGATTAATTTGAATATTCAAACGTGTTTTTTTCCCCCAGAATTGTCCTCTCTGATGGGGATCATTCAAGTGATTTTGAACCTGCTAAACCGGGGGAACTGAAAGCTTTTTTTTATTTGACTGGTTTTGGTCTTTAATCAACGCTTTCCCATTGAGCACACACAGGCCCTCAGAGCCCACAGACAGGTTACTGGTGTGCGAAAAGGCAATGGAAGCAGAGCCTTCAATAATGAACACAGCATGCGCGGCGACAAGCCGCGTCACAGCGGTGAACGCTTAACGAATCTGAATTAGTGTGCCCACTTGAAAGAGGTTGTGACATTTTTAGTAGAAAATAATTACTAATTTGACATGGAATGTAAAGCAGTGTTTTAAGCCTTCCTCTTGGTGGATGAGTGCAAGTAAAGTGTACAAAGAGTAGCCCTAAGAGCAGTCATTATTGTGCCAGGGGCTTATGCAAATTTCCCTTATTGAAAGGTGTACTTAGTCTACGGCGCATGAAATTCACTCTCTGAATTTAGGCCATTTAAAATGATAATTCACTGGCCTTAGACTTGTCTTACATTCAACCAGTAACGAATAGGATGATGTAAATATGTGAGTGACACTGATCCTGATCAGAGCAGTTTTTAAGACTGCAATGCACTTGATACTGATACCGATAATATATAGGTCCTCTATCCAATACTACTGCAATGTGCTTTGTCCTTAAATCTGAGCAATACACCAAGACAGAGGTCCTTTTTTTGCTGATTGCTTTTGATTTAGTTATTTTCTTTCAGTGCCTTTCGAGTTCAGTGACCACAAAACGCAATGTTGGGGGAAACAATGGCTGTGTAAATGTATGTGCCACTTAAACATAAGGAGACAGTGCATTACTGTAAGTCTGGACAGAGGCCTCAGCCTCTCCGGTTTTCGTGCACGTGGCAAACATGAATGGCACATTGGTGCACAGATGAGTAAAACAATGGCGTGACAAAGTTCAAGATGCGTAGCTAGAAATAAACATACAATACCCCACACTCAGAGTTCTCCATGTGTGTATTTCTCTAGCAGGTGCAGGTTTGCGAGAAAGAAGAAGAGAGAGGACGTAAGACTATTGTATGAAAGGTGTCGGCACATTATTATTATTATTATTATTTTACAACTAAGTTAACACTTGACACACAAGATCAATAAAGCTTACAGTTTTTTTACCACAAATATATGGCTTTGGATAAAAAAAAAAAATCATTAATACATCAACATTCCTAAATACGTGCATGTTTGAAAAGTAACTGAAAATAGCTGACAGAAGGTGTTGACACTCTGTCTTTGTGAGGATGGGTATGCTTGAATGACTCAATGCACAGTATGTCTCAGCTGTGATAAAGCACTTTAGAAGGAATGGATGGATTCTTGATTGCTGTGTCAGGAAGTGGTTATTCACAATGGTTGTGCTGTACATGTAATCTACAGCCCACCCCCCATTAAAAAAATTAAGAAATGAAAAAAAATAAATAAACAAGAGCACATGCAAATGATACACCACATAATACAACAGAGTCACTTCCCATATCAGTCTGACTTATTCCAGATTCACCCAGCAGTAGGCTCTTGGAAATGACCAACTCTCAGCTGTAGAAATATCACTTTCGAATATCACTCTTCATTTTCAAACTTTGAGCAACAATTTAAAAATAAAGAAGTTTTGTGCTGTCACTGGAGCCTGACCCTGACTAGTAGGACCTGAAACAGATCAGACTGCTGAGGAACAGAAGACCAGTCTCCACCCCATGTATGGATGCATGTTATGGCAGATCTCATTAAGTGAAATGTAGCAGCTGTTCAAATGGTGAATCCCTTCCACTTCCATGATCCTTGGCTGAACTTTGCTCCTTGGCTCTGTGTTTGGCTCTTGTGTTATTATAGAAATGCAGCAACTACTCAAGTCAACACTACTACCTATTACACAGGCAGGACTGAAACCAAGATGCCTGCAAGATGTATTTGATCAAAATAAGAAACACCTACCAAACTGTCATTAGCTTCTGTTTTTTGTTATTAATTTTAGCTGTGTTTAGTAACTATTGACACGTATGAAGTATCTTCACACCAGCAACGATCATTGTATATCATATTTCATCTATAATTTTCCACAACAAAGTAGAATATTTTTCATACACCAGATCTGGGCATAACACACAAAAAAGGTTGAAACCATAATGATGCAGTAAACATTATAGCTACCACATTCTTTTTCAAAATCATGTTTTTGTTATCGCACATAATACACAGGCAGAAGTAAAACCGTGTGCCATGTTAATCTAACCCAAAATGTGCTGCGTAAATCAAAAAGCTATACTCTTCGGTCATATAGATGGCCCCTGAATTACATAAGGGTTATTTCTGGAGGTTGCTACATACCTTTGATTTTACATAACCCTTGAGCTATGCAATTATAAGTGTATCTCCTACCGCCCTTACATTTGTGTGTGGTGTGGTCTTACTGCACCTTTTTCTTTACCTAGCTCATACTGTAAATACATCTCTGATTTTTTTTAGATTTATGTATATACATGGGGGCTTACGCAAAGTCAAATTTATTTATGTAGAGTTTTATGCAACCCATCTATGATTACATCTTTAAAAGTAAATGTACAAGTGACTGGCAAAGTAAGCTAGAGAATATTAAACAATTTTTGGATATTTTGTGAAACCCTCCGCTGTCTTGATATGTTGTTTGCATATGAACGAAACATTGATATAAATGTTGCATAAACATACTCCTGAAATTGAGATCGCATTAGTGCTAGTTTTTCTGTATTTTAAAGAGGAATGGACCACAGCTTGGTGCTATTTTCTTTCACATTCAGTGCATATGGCTGTCTTTATTTTCTCATAAAAGTATGATCCTTGAGACACTGAGTTCAGCAGTTTTATCAGATGAGACATCGAGATGAGAGCTGCTTAAAGCAAGTGTGGTTACTCTAACAGAATTAAGGACCAATATGAACAGTATTTTCTTTTAATAAAGTAAGAGAATATAATGGCCAGTGTAAATTCCGAAAACAGATTTAGCACATACGGATTGACTTGTTTGCCGACTGAAACAAGTGCAAACGTTATTTAGGATAAAATAAGTTCAGTGATGAGGACAACCTCCTTCACTGCCCCTGCAGTTCTCTTTAGGACATTACTCAGCCATGTAATTCCTTGTTCCAGCAGATATTTGAAACATAAATACTTAAACACAATTTATCATGGAACGTGTAAAAGGGGCATTTTAAATGAACTGTAAGAGCCCAGAGCCTGTTCGATTGGGCCAGAAAACATAAATCCACCATTAAGTCTCGCCAGGCCATTCAATTAATTTTTATAGCGCTATGGGATAAAAAATGAAGGCTGCCTGTACAGCTCAAAAAACATATGTCGCCCTGCCTTTTCAAAATTAAAAGGACAGTTTAGCCATATCCAACAAGTATTTTCCAACAAATTATTCATTGGAACTGAAAGCCGTGAAAAGGGGTACTAATATATAAAACATCGTCCTCCTCTTGTCCATGGCAAAAACATAAAAAATAGATGACCGAGCAAAAGTTGAGCATTTAAGGCTATTGCCGGCTAAGTGCTTTTCTCCGTTGACCCTGCTCTGCATCTAACATGGCAGGAAGGGCTGTTAATGGCCTCGGCTATTTATGAGAATGCTGGGTTCCAGTTGTCTGATTTACATAGATGCCCTGCTCTAGCAACACCCACGTAGCTCTCTCTCTCCCCACCAGTGCTGATTCCCCTGTGTCCTGCATTAATTAATACATATGACACACTACACACAGAGGCATTCTGGCTGTTAATGTGGCCTCTTTTCTCCACAGGTTGCCTGGTCTTCCAGTGCTGATACAAACCTAAATGAAATGTTTCTTACTGCAAACCCCTAAGTGCCATCTACAGCTCATCATTGACTTTTTTCTCCTCATAAAGTTAACAATAATAATACTACACGTGGGCTTGAAAAGCAATGTCCTAGCTCTAATATGTCATAATTATAAAAAATAATAATTTATCTTTTGTGTTTATATTTTCAAAACTTTATCATGATGCATTTCCTGAAAGAAATGCAGACACCATTAATTATCAATGCATAAAATGTTATTCTGGGACCTTTTCTGGCCCTTTACCATCTGTCATCAAAGACAGTCAAACACAGCCCCAGTTCCTGACTTGCATATCATTAATGGGATGTATTAAAGGGCATGACCATGGTATTAGCGTTAAACTCCAACATCTGGCCATGCTTGACCTTACCAAGGTGGGGAGTAGGCGATGAAAGCATGATTATCTACCGAATCTAAATATAATTATTTAGAACAATTATTTCAATATTACCAACTGTACATTTTCAAGATCATTGGTCACTTGATACAATACTACAGCAGAATAATAAAGAATTTAAACTCAGACCATACTGTTGTGCATCTGCATTTGGGCAGACATAGTCAGTTTTCGTCAGAGTATCTGTGTATACTTTTTACCGGAATATAAGAATACAACCTTCGTTTCACTCCTGTATTGCATCACACCATTACCAGTTACAAGCATATGTTCTTCACTATTTTTTAGGGACTTAAATTTTAAAGTCTGTATAAATCAGATTTAACAGAGTTAGTTTAAATCTGACAATGTGCAGTAGATGACAGTCTCCTAATGTTCTAATGAATTGCATCACACCTATATACAGTTTCACTTTTAGTTTAAATACAGGTGTGCATACAATGTCTGAGACGTACTCTGGTACGAGTGACAAGAGAACATTTAATTGAGATTTTGTTTTCATCTCCACTTTAACATTAATGGATGGTGGTTTATAAATCAATAGTTTGAGTCTCTGACCATTTACAACCATTTTTCAATGGGTGGAGTAACAGCTAGCCTCATCATACTGTATCAGGTATAGTGGATTATGTGGCTCACATGCTCAGCTTCATTGGATGGATTAGCGAAATTCCTGTTGGTCCTACCATGTCGGTCTCCTGTTTGTCCACAGCAAGCCAATGAAAATATTGCCATAAATTATGTGTCAATAAGGTAAGGACGGTAGCACTGCTGTTTGATTGTTTATTTAAAAGCTAATTAAACAGTTATTTGATTATTAAACAGACATTCTTCAAACACTAGCATTTTATGTAAGAAAAAAGTTTGTTTTATGGCATGTCATTTATCATTCATTAAATGTATTTCCTCACTAAATTATCAAAATTCTGTTGGCACTTCGAAGCATTTTTAATGTCCTAACAAAGCTTGCTGTCTAGCGTTAGAAAACCCTGCATATTTGTTTCAGAGGTACATTAGAGATACATTTTTTTTCTGTCGCTTGCGGCCCTGAAACGATTCAATTGACTTCCAATGTAAATGCATATGAAGTTCTGAGTTTCATCTGGGAGATTCCCAATGCAGATCAGCAGTGTTGTCAAATAACCACGGGAAAGTCAAGGGCAATTTACTCATTCATGTCGTATGCATTTAAAAATCAATTCCAGGTTTGAACTCCCTATTGCCCCCTCAGCGTTTGGCCTTGTTCTACTGGGTGGAATAATGAAAGGAATAAAGATAAATAATATAAAAAAGTGATAACCCTATCAGTGCAAAATGGCATGGGCAGTATGTAATTAGGGCAATTCCAGAGAGCGGGAGAGGGAGAGAGATAGGAGACAGAAATGCGATGGGAATAAGCCAGTGTGCATGTTTAACAAGAGACAGAAAGCTGTGTGGCCTCAGAGCACCCCAAAACCCCACCTGTCATTCACCTTAGCCTAGGCCCACATGATAAAACAGCACAGTATTAACCGTTATCCATTCCTGTCACACAGGCTACGGGAGCTTGCACCTGCAGCTGCGGGAAAGGCCGGCAGCTACGCTACTGCCCGTTACCTTCGCTTAAACGTCAGCACCACTCCCAGCAGGATGATGACGAACATGAGGATCCCCGCGATGACGCCCGCCATCTTGACCGTGCTGTCCACCTGCTTCTCCGGCTCCACGGCGTTGGAGTTCTGGGTGGAGGCACCTGCAGGGTGCACAGACACATCACAGAGAAGGGAGGGGGAGTTTACCGCCGGCGCCCGCTGCCCAACGACCACACTCCCCAGCAGAACACGCACACACATACACACACACAGAGCCATAGCAACATTTAACCATAACCAACAGGAACAAGAGAGAGAACAAAGGTGGTCACATGGGCATGCACGCTGATGTCACGGGCATCCCCGCGACAGTGCAGGAGGTGTTGTCTTGGATGAATCGTGGACAGATGGGTTAACACTTTACTGCTCTGATTGGCATGCCAGCAGAGCCATGGCAGCCATTTTGGTCTTTAGAACAGTAACAGTCGTTTAAAAAAAAAAAAAAAAAAAAAAAAAAAACATATTGCTTCTGGGAATGGCCAAGCTATGACAACTGTTAGTCAACATCAAATCACGATCACACATGTCTGAAAATGACCAGTGGCGACGAGCATGCAAATAACAGCTAGTGTACACAGAAGAAAACGGATGATAAGAATGACTTCAGTGGTGATGTATTCTTATTCCTCACATTGACACGAGTCAAAACAAATGAGTTTGGTCAGGCTATAATACTGTAACATCCATGTCAAATTTTCCAATTGTGTCTTTCACAACAATACCACATGTGACATTTGAAGACTGAATGTCTTCAAAACCATGAAAAAAGGATACACGCATACACTCACACGCACACACTCACTCACTCACACACACACACACACACACACACACACACACACACACACACACACACACACACACACACACATTCATTTACAATAGGGAATGAGAAACAGCTGGGAAACACACACAGGACAATGAATCTACCAAAAAATGAGTATTTGAGTGACTCTGATCAGAGAGGCTCCTAGACTCTTTGTCCCCCTCATACCAAAATCTGCTTTAAAATTCCTAGACTGTTCTCTCACCCCATACTGAAATCTGCTTTGAAACTCCTAGACTGTGCTTTCACCCATACTGAAATCTCCTTTAAAACTCACAGATTGTTCTCTCACCCCTTGCAGAAGTCTGTTTTAAACCACCTACACTGTTCTCTCACCCGATACTGAAATCCGCTTTAAAATTTCTAGACTGTTCTCACGCCCCATACTGAAAGCTTCTTTAAAACTCCTACATTGAAACCAACACAAACTCATTTCAGACAAGGATTCAGTCCATCCTAACCAAGGATGACAAGGGCCTTATTTTCTCCTCCTGACATTTTAATACAGACCACTAAAGGTTGCTTCTCGCTTTTCCTCTTCTGAACCAAAATCTTTATGGTAGACCTCAATGTCCAATAAAGTGTGTTGTAAACAAGAACGGTCTATAACTATAAGTTATAATAAAGTCATACAGTATTACAGCATTACAGTATAAAGTATTACAGTGTTACAGAAGGTCTGTAGTTTCCATTGACACTTCATCCGGTGCAAACAGTACCTACATCAGAGGCAGCGGTAGCTTCATGCTTGTTTTCTTAATAAGTGAACATTAGAAAAATGTAGACTAATTCCAATAAGTACTACTAATTGGTACTGTCCCAATGGAATTAGTTTTAACATCAACAAAATATTTTATTTAAGCCTTGCAACACTGGTAATGACAATGCCAAACAATACCAATGGCTTGCAAAAAATGTCTGAACTCATAAGGAAATGTAAGAATGTAACTCCATATATACTGGAATATGTTATATCCTGAATAAACAGCATGCAGAGATTCTCAATTTGACTTAGCAAACCGTACATATACTTGAATGTGATATTAAATGTAACAATTATGCATGATCAATGTTCCTTTCTGTGATGTTGTTGCATATGTTTCCTTGAGCTTTGCTTTGCAAAAGGCTATTCAGTTTCTTTTCACAGTCAAAAAAGGTACTGAATGGCATCCAATTCTGCACCACAAAATCTTTATGTAAATGCACTTTAGTATTTCATTCACTAGTACTAGGTACTGCACACCATCTGAGTATAATTTAGCTCCTGCGATTAAATGGTCTCACAGACAAGTTTACAAAGAACTAGAGAACAATGTTGAATCCAGGACAAAGAAAAAGAGACTAAAGTGAAATCCAGGACAAAGTATTATCTTCAATAAAGGAACACAGCATGACCTTATAATGGAACAAAACCATAAGTGAGAACATCTTTGATAAATATACGACAAATAAATTCATAATTGGTTGGACATTTGAAGTAGCTTGCTAACACCTCCTAATCAGTGTACATCTAAATGATAACTCAGCCTTGGCAAGCCATTAAAAGTCACTGATACATTGATTAGAGTGTGTGGGTGTTTTTTTTTTTTCATCTCAACCTTGTGGAGGCTCCTCTGCACAAACTACAAAGGAAATATTCTTCTGAACTTTCAGATGAAGACACTAACTGCCTTGACATTTCTTAAGCTATGCTTCAAAAATAA
This sequence comes from Megalops cyprinoides, assembly GCF_013368585.1. NCBI lineage: Eukaryota > Metazoa > Chordata > Actinopteri > Elopiformes > Megalopidae > Megalops > Megalops cyprinoides. The sequence continues at coordinate 32,719,291 of NC_050588.1, read as the reverse complement.
TTTTGGCACTTTAGAAATAATTTCCCTTTGACAGACGGGGAGACAAGATCTATAAATGGACTCTCCTAAATCATTTACATTTCCCAATAGACAGTCTCCAACAGTATAGTGTTTATGCCTGTTTTACAATTCCTATATACCATCAATTGTCTTTTCTGTACCCATATACAGCTCTTTTTTTTTTACATAACCTGTTGTGGACACAGTTATTACAGCATGTGCACATACAGTAACAACTACGGAAGTCTGGCTTAAATAGATAAAATTCAGATTTAGTTAAGAATCTGTCATTATTTCCCAGCGGCTAGTGGCTGCTCAGCCCCCCACAATAAGCCACCACCTTGTGCCTGTGCCTGTCTGTCGTCTGTGTCAATCACATTCCTCACGGATCTCAGTCTGAGGTAAGGATTGGATTTGTGTCTCTTTGCTTTTTGAACGGAATTGCAGGAATCAGTTTCACGGAGATGGCGAGATTTAACTCAAATTTGACGCAGGGCTTTTCTTCTGAGCCATGTGACAATAATTCACCTCTGCCAGGGACACAGACATTTTTTATCCCCGTACTATCACTCCCACCAACAGAAATCAGAGCATAGCAACATCCTGCCGCCATAACCGGCTCTCTGATTAATAAACAGCGCATATACCGCACAGTATGTGGAGGACATGCAGCCAGCATGTATTTTTAGTCAAAAGCTTTTAGTGTATGTTTGTGCTTCCTTACAGGTCACTCATTCTGAATTGGCTGTGTATTTCCTGTGTGTCCCACTGCTTAGCAACCTGGTTCTGTGTCCTTCACAAGACAGGGACTGATTGGGTTCAGGAGTCTGCGATGTCAACAGAAGCTCATCTGGCTGTTTTGCCCTATTTTCTGATATGATACCAGGGAAGGCCGCCCCGCAATCTGACTTACTTAACGGGGTCCTGAGCGTGTGTCTGCCTGGCTTATCTTGCTTATTTTCAGATGGCTGTTTGCTGAAAGCAGAGCCAGGAAATATTGCTTATGGGAGTTTTAACCACAGTCCTCCCACTGAGTAGCCTCATTCCAGATGACAAAAAGAAGAAAACAGGCTTCAGTCAAAAACCTTGGCTTTTACACCACTCTAAAATACCACTACTAGCATTTCTCATGCCATTTACTGATCCCATAATTTAATTATAATCAGAAAATGGCTGATCAGGCTTTGTAATAGTAAATCATTGTAAGGATTGGATTTATAAGCATATTTACTAAGGTTATGATAACGGTTTGGGTCAGCTCCAACAGCAAATCTATAACTGTAGCAACAGGCATGGTAAGACAAAAGCCAATAACTCTTTATTCGTTGGTAATACAATACACACACAATACATTACTGGCTTTGATAATTACTTATCTGTAACAACATACTACGTGATACAACATCTAGCAATAGAGGATGACATGGGTCAGTGTGTTGGGGGAAGCACACGGGTCTCAGACGCATTACTGGAATTGCCTGGAATAAACTGCTGGTCATCTGGAGGTGTAAAAAACAGTGCAGGCTTGAATGTAGCTGGTCTACTGTCAGCGCAAAGGAAAGTGGGGATGTACACGCTTTATAAGGAACCCTCTGAGAAGGAAACAATACTTCCCTTGCACTGTTCCACTTCCACTTGCAGAGGGTCAGGAACCCCCCGCAATGAAGGATGGTGGAAAAGCGCCAAAGATCAGGGCATGACAGACTTTCTGCTCTTCCAATAATGTGTAATTTTCGAGAATCCTCACCCTTAAGGCACGTCTCCCCGCTCTCAAGCTCCAGTAGAGGACTAATGACCGGATACATCTGTCTCGGGTTTTTTCGCGCCTGACCCCACCACGAAGGCTGCACAGAGGTCACACAGCACAAGGGAACAGAACGCTCCGCCTTCAGCAACTGTTTTCCAATGGGGCTTGTAATTGTGACATGATTTCTGGGCCCAGGGCACCAGTCCCTCATCAATATTAACCTCCACCTGAGCACCTTCCCTGGTTGTCAGCTCAACTGTCGGGACTATATTGATTATGTGGTCTGCAGGTGGTCGCCACTGAAACAGTTGGTATCCCCTGCTGGAAAGACTCTCATATTGACCACCTGCACACATGCTCAGTTAATTCCCCATTGTTTGATATATATATATATATTTTTTTTTTTTTTGTCTTTTCAGGAAATGTTTGCAAATGGGCTTTCTAATTCCCACTTTAACCACAGAGATCAAAGCTTAAAGTGCAGAGCTCCCTAAAGACACAAGTCATTTGGTGCATTATTTAAAATCCCTGATCCGTGGTAAAAATCGTAATCTTCCTGTGATTAAACGCTCACCGGGCTCTGCCTCTCACCCACAGAACTGGTTGTTTGCCAAAAAGAATATGTAAATCCTTTTATTTTGGGTTGGGGTAAAATTAAGTATCAGAAAGGAATTATTTTTAAAACCGATGATATTAAAACTTAATCCCGTGCGTTATATGGAAAGAATTGATTCACCGGCCCCACCATATTAATTGCTAGCATTTTCCCCTACACTTTTCCCCGCACTGCGTCTAAATGAAAGTGCATGTCAAACTTTAATAAGTGCACATCTGTGAAGATGAATTGCATAAGGACATTAGGGGCCGTAGGCGTGAGTGAGGGACATGCCAGGATTGAGGACAGACGCGTTCTACCGCCATTGTTTGGCAAAGGAAGGGGCTGGCTTCTGGGATTAGTATAGTGCTCTGGAGTGTCTCTAACAAGATTACCATCTCAGCACTGGAGCAATGGGTCAGATGGACTAAGATTAATCTCATCTTGCAGCAATGTAAACAATGCACAATGGTAATGCGGCGGGATGGGGGTCGCAATCTCAGAACTCCCCGGCGTCACCGCGTTTGGTCAGAGGCTGCACTCCATGGAAGGGCTCCATCCTTCTCCAGCGCACACACTGAAACGGTGGCAATGAACAAGGAGGAAAATAACCTTTATGCAGAGGACTCTCCACTGACTAAACACTGTGCCCTTTCCACCAACCTAGAAAAATGTCACACATTGAGTGCAAAAATATGTAGCTGGATATGTATCAAAGAAATAAATATGTACAAAATAGTGAAAGAAATGGGCTCTCTGAGAGGAGAATGTGCTTTTGTACCAAGTGCCTTGTTGATATGTAGTCAGGAGGTACTGTAGCTAGTGTATGTGTTCACCTTGTCTTATTGTAAAATATTGAGAATTATTTTGATCATGATATTGTGATTGTTATTACAGCGGTCACTGCAGCAGTCATCCAAGAAAAGCAGGCTGATTGCACATTATCCTTTGTGCAAAGTCATTTAGGCAAACATCTGCAATCTGAGCATTACATGATGCTGTAAAAAACCAGGAAGCATGTCTGTAACCAAATGGTGTGGCTACACCTTATCAAATTTATCACAGCAGGCAATTATTACCAGCAGTATGACTGCACAACTGTTTCTAGAGGCCTAAAAACCAAGTATTAACTTTGCAGAGAGGCTATTGGGTCAAATGGCTGCTGTTACTGTAGAACTGTGGGAAATGGAAATGTGCAGAACTTATTCAAAACGAATTATATATTTTTTTTCATTTTGCTAGTGGCAACATGCACATTTAAGTTTGATTGATCCAATTTTCAATTTAAATCATCACATCAGCATGTCAGCGCACTTGACTACCGTAACCTGGTCCTCAAAGATGAACGGCTGAAATCAGCATAAATCCGCTTCAACTTCATTCCGGATGCTTTTTAAAAACAATTTTCCAGGGGGCCCAAGCGGTTCAGTCAGCAGGGTGTTCGCTTTGAGCTCAGACTGCGCCCTACAGCCCAGGTTCAAACCACGTCATTTGCCACCAATGACTGGGATCCCACAGCAGCAAAACAAATTGGCTTCGTTCCGCAGTGGATAGGGGTGACTAAGTTGGCCAGGGCTCCCTCCTCTCACTGCCACCGGGCACCATCCGATTCTTTAAGAACCTGTGAGATGCTCTAATGGCATCAGTGGAGTAGCACCTTATCGTCCAATAAGCACCCACTCCACTGTAGTGCACTGTGGGAGTTGTAGTGTAAAAAAAACTGCCACTGGCTGCATGTGAATGTATCGTACGATTCCATTCATTTCACCTTAGCACAGGGGTTATCACGGTGAGATGAGTCTAGTATACAATTAGCAATTCCAAAATAGGTTGCAATTAGGGAAAAAATAAAAAAATAAACAAATCGGCCACTCTATATTTAATGCTGGTCATGCTGTTGTGCAGTGGACAGATTTGTGTCTCTTCTGTTAAGACCTCTTGTTTCAGTCCTATCCCTCAGAGCTCACTGTGCAAACATCTCTGAAATTCCTCTTCATAATGAAAATGTCCAGGTCCCTCTTCCTTTCTCCTGCCTGTGACGTCAACTCAAGTTTTATCTCAATCTATTTCTGACCAGGGTCGGGCCGAGTGAATATCTTGTAATTGTGCATCGGGGCAGATGGAAACGCAGCTGATGTTTCAAGGGCAGATTTTGAATAAAACATTTCACACACCGACCGCAGTCCGGACACCTGCAACGGCACTTTGCATGCGCTACAAAAAGGAGACTGGCAGGTCCACCACACAGACGCATCCTCCTCAAATCCAGCTCCAGTGCCCGGGAAATCAGCATTTAGCATTTATCAGTGAAAACACTGATGGGACCACTAAGACGCGCAACACACGGAGGGAAACTTTCATGTAATCTCTCATTAATAAATTCAAGAGGAAGCACACTTATGTGAAACTAACAGGTTTTAGCAAAGGAGCAAATGGGCTGCTCTTCCCAATTTGTACATGAGGCCGAGTCGACAACAAACACAATGGTGACTTTCACTACTGATCAGCCTAAACAACAGGCAGCAGAACATGACCAGTTTCACAGTGTATCTGGTCACCGTTACACATCATTGAAAAAGTAACTTACAGATATAAACTGTATCTATAGAATAAACTATAAGTATAGATGTCAATGTTTGAAAACTTATACTCGGCTTTGGCAGAGCACACAAAAAACAGACCTTTTTCTTCTTGACACACAGTGGTACACTTTGTCTTTAACTTTGAACAACCAACGTTGCTTTTTTTTTTGCACAGGATTTTTTGTGAATTTTAAAGACACCCAACACAGGCTGCTGTGCATCTACTGGAAAAGATAACACTTCCTGAGGAAGGGGCAAAGCGAAGTAAGATACAATTCGAAAATACTGTGCAGAAATCAAACTGAGTCCTGAAGGAATGCTACAAAAGCCATAGCGAATTCCCAGTGATGCACCTGGTTGCATTCCAGGCTGGAACGTGAATCCATCAGGGACAGACACAGTGAGTGGAACACTGCAAAGGTGCACAATGCATTATGGGGGATGTTCATGTCAGTGGTGCAGACTTGGTTCGGGAAGGGGAGGGGTTGTGGTGTAGATAATGATGTTTCATTTTTTTGATGTTTTGCTCAGAAACTTATTAAAGCTCATCACCGACTCCTATCTCTTAGATGTATCTCACATGTATCTCCTCTATATATTTTATTAACAATACACATGTATTAAAAAACTGAAACCGATAAAAAATAGATATTATTTAAATTTAATTTCAAACCTGCTCAGTATATATTAAATTATATATGTGCTTTTTACATTTTAAATCCTAAAAATGATTAGTGTCTTTTGTTTTTCTCAATGGATTAGACATGACGGCCTGTTGACATCTGAAAGCTTTGAAATCAAACAAGGGGAAGCACTAATTATTCAGTTATTTTCTTACCACAGTTTAAACAGACACAACATTGAACTACATGAAAACAAATGTTTAATTTTCACATTTCATTTCTGCCTATCCCTCAGATTATAGATTTTCTTGCATATGGTTGTTTTTTTCTCTCCTTGTATATGGGATAAAACATATGCCTGATTAAAAGCATAATAAGACTCTGAGCAAAACTGCAAGAAAATCAAAACGGATGTAAGGGGCTTTCAAAAATGAAGCAATGATAACAATCATAATAAGAAGAACAACAATACATATTAAGGGCACCAAGTCTCAATGGACTAAGGTGACAGCAAACTACACTTTTGTGGATCAGACATGCAAACCAATGCATTAAAATGTTTAAAACCAAATAAATAAATAGATCAAAAATATATATAATACAAACAAAAGGAGTAAACGATAAAAGCAAATGAATAAAACAGAACAGAAGAAAGAAATCTGGCTATGGAGCAATAATCACCTTCACTGGGGATGACAAGAATGTACGGCGTGGTTATTTGTCCCCTACCTATTACCACTAAGAACAAGGTTTATAGTTCCAGGTCAGCATGCATGAGAGAAAAGAAACAAAGAAAAAAGTCTAAAAACAAAATACGCCTTCATAGTCAAGAGCTTCAGGTCCTCCCTTGAATTGCACAAATTAAAATACAGCAGTTGGAACAAAAATTGATTCAGGTGATAAAGCTTAAACATTTGGAGACAGTCGAAGGCTATGGGGAGCATAGATATATAAAAATTACTGAATATGTATTTCTGCAGGTGTTTGAAAGCTCCATCAAATGCAATCAGTATATCAAGAAGCGTTCTTGGCTGCATTTGCAAGTCGTCAAAATTGATTCCTGGAGCCGTTTTAGAGGGTTGATACCCAGTGCATGTGAATGAGTATTGGATGCAAGCATTGACATTAACCTGTGGATCTGACTCAGAAAACAAACAAATGAAAAAGAAAAGAAGAATAATCAAATGTTTGAACTTTGCGGCATAGTGGCTTTTATCTAAATTTGGATGACATCAGCAGGCAAGGTCAGATAGTATATATCTAAAATTGAATTACAACTCAGTTTTATAACAAAGCGTAACCTTTGTTGTCAGTTCAGTTTTCTTTTGTATCATTACGGTTTAGGTGATAGCGGACAAAAGTGCCACAAAGTTTAAAGCATGTCTTTTCCAAAGCAGAGACACGCAAATCAGACTGCAGAGTTCTCCCACTCACAGTGAAACTCAACCCAGAACTGGGGAATATATAGAGAAAAAAGAAGTGTTGATGAGAAATGGCTGACGGTGGAAAAAAGGTAGGAAATACCCAAAAAAAATAAACATAATCTGCTCATATATATACATGTATATTCCAGTAGATAAGACAAAAAAATAACTTAAGTAAGGGTGGAATGACACTGTGACCTAAAGCTGCTTTGTGTGGGGAATCTACGTTCTGCATAATTTCTGTTATATTAATTGAGTTCTTTTATTAAAAAAAACTACTGACCCCAGATGTGTTTATTGGAATCCTACACTTAAGGGCATGAGGAAAATAAAAATGAAAAGGGCAGAGAGGGGGCAGAGCTTCTGTGCAGAATCTTGAATTTGAGACAGTAGATCATGCAGATCACGTTTAAACAGCAGCGAGACCTGAGCATGAGTCTGCCCAAAAACAAAATGGGTCGCGGGTTTCAAATTCGCCTTTTAAGAGTGTCTGTTTATGCTGCTGTGGTCAATTTTTTCCTTGGCACTCGTTGCAATTCTGGGATTTATTACCCATTACCACCCAGTTAATCTCACAGGCTGGATTAAACTTCCCATTGAGCCCCTCTCCTCCCCTCCCCTAGGCATTCTGGCACTTTTTAACACAGGGCCTGCATTTGAGTCAGCCTTGTGTATTGTGCACATTAATATAAAGCACAATAAAGCCTGTCTACTGAGCCTAGGACCATTAGGGTAAACCCCATAACCCCATAAAAGGGATTTATTTCAGCCTTGTTTGATCATTTAAATAACACATGCAGAAATATTACTGGAAACGGCATACCTTTAGTAGCCAGTCGCACACAGTTGATTTTTATCTCCTGGAAAGACAAAAAAGAGAAAAAAAATGTTTTATTAAACCATTTTAAAAGCTTTTTCATGAAGTACACTCTTTTGACCATGATCGTTATCTCTGGGCAATGAAAAATTCTATGAAAGATGATGACAAAGAAGACTAATGCAAAATGGCAAGGAAAACATTTTTCACAGACTGATGGTTTGAAAACTACGACTAAAACACACAAAGGATGGTACTGAATCTCAAAAGCATATCGATAAAATTAATAAGGGGAGTTTATGTGGTCAATAACTGGCTTGCTGGTTTCAGTTGTAACTACAATTGACATGGCAGATGACTATATGATTACATCAGCCTACATAATTATTGCATTGGATTACATGATCATGTCGGGCTATTTTCACATTACATTACATTACATTACATGCAGACGCTCTTATCCAAAGCAACTTCCAACACAACAAAACATAAGTGCATCCATTCAGTTAAATGAGCAACAGTGTCAGACCAGGGTACCCTCCCACCAACACTCCCAGACCAGTGAGTGTGAGCATAACACTATTCAAGTCCTACCACAAATTAACTTGTGCAATCTGACTAGGCAACAGAAGCCAAGTATACTACGATACATCAGTTACTAGAGCAGAGAATCCAAAATACATCACAACACTACACTACTATTTCACCCACAAACAGAATAAACGTCTCTTCTTCACTTCACTGACTTCTTTACAAAATACTTCCACATCATTGCAAGACACATCCTGTTGTGTTTGTATGTATATCCATATCTATTATAAATACAGTTCTACATACATTTTACATTACATTTTATATTATTATCATTTAACTAATGCAAATACTTTGGGTACCAGCACCTAGCCTTTACAGTAAAGAGCAGCAAGCCATTCTAATCCAATGCTCTGATGCCATTTATCACTTCTGTTGTGTCGCAGTCTGTCTAGGGTTTCATGCTGGACCGAGCGCCTGGAGTACACAGGAGACCCAAAATGAACAGCCTAACAACTACCAATGACAAAAACTGACATTTTATCACAGCAAGAGCAGTAGAAAAAAATAGGTAAAATAATATAGGTGTATTAAAACTGACGGAGTGACAAAATAGGAAATATTAAATTATATGTTGGCTTTCGCATCAAAACGCCACAGGGAACACCGCTGTCTGCAGTACCAAAAAAAAAAAGATTTAAACAAGCAGCCATTTGAACCCAACCGATCAAACCACACAGACTGGGGAGTTCATACATGACTAACACACTGAAGGGGTTTGTTTCAGTTTACACAATCTATAAGCAAAAATAGAAAAATTACAGCTGAAGTCCAAGGACCCTTACCAGAAATGAACATAACTTTACTCATTTTCTCAGAAGTCCTATATTCATATTTATTCACACATTCACACATCACGTTGTACTCTCTTTCCTCCTTTTCTTAACTAAGCTGTCAACTTTATTCAATAACTTATATTTCCTTTGTTGTTGCTGTATAAATACAGCAACAACAAAGGTGTCAGTGTCACGTGTAAGCACAACACTTAACCAATTTATTACATTAATAAATAAAAACATCCATCAAAGCACATCGCAGTAATTAGTTTGTTTCTCTTATGTGGACCTCTGGTTCTGACCTTTCCCTTGGGACCTAACTGGCACCGTCTCAAACCAGGTAAGTGCACAGCAACATTTTTAGCCTACAGATTAAATACTTAAGTCTGCAAGCCTGGGGAACCTTACTGTCACACTCATAAGCAGACCTGCCATTTGAGAGAAATTAAAACGCTAAACAGCCTGCATCTGAAATAACACAATTGCTATATCTTTCTTGGCAACCTCTAGGTTAATAGCTCTTTGACAGGCTGCAATTAGCAGCAGGGTCCCTGAAAGGATTCGCGTAGCGCCAACAGGACCGCTCAGGGCTGTCAAACGGTCACAAACAGCTGCTGTTTCTGGGGGAGGCCTTCTGTTTTGCACCCTATTTTTTTTCAGTTAAAAGTGCTGCCGAGTTCTCTTTTTCCACGGATGGAGGGGAAGCAGGAAGTCTTGCTCAGTATGTGGTCTCAGTGAAAATATTACGCAACCACTTAGCTGTCAGACACCCCTGTCAATCATCCTATCATATGTTGCCTGTGGTGATCACGACATTCAGATATGTCACTGTCACTAAAACACACACACACACACACACACACACACACGCACGCACGCACGCACGCACACACACACTTTCCATTTTGTACAGCTTTGTTAGATGGTCGCCTGCAGTCACTCAAAAAAAAGCCTTTTCCTACATTAACAGTTTCAAAATTCTGCCATCCTTTGTATTTGATCTCTCTGCCTGAAACACATCCAACATTAGCAACATATACTTGTCTCAGGAAGGAGGTACACAAATCGATTGGTCTCATTTCGGCAACAGCCCGTATCAGGCAGCAGGATGCTACATAATTCATTTAAATTAACCTGGATATTGATTTTCCACTTGTCGCCGCTGAAATCATACCATCCGGGGACTAACTTCACACACCTCTTGGTAGGTTCTTTTAAAAAGCGCTTAGAATTTGTTACACCAGCGGTTAAACTTCATCATTTTCCACCGATTTTCATTTGAAGGCGTTTGGAAATAAATTTGAGGATTGTGGCGGGGAAGCCCAGTTGAGGAAAGTAAGACAGGAGCAATGTGGAGTGCAGTCCCTTCGGCTCTTCCTCCGAGTCTACAGCTGGCAGGCTCGGCGGGAGTTCAGGTAAATGGCACACCTTCGTGGGCTGAGAAGGCTCACTGCCGTAATGAGGGAAAAGGGCAGCCATGAATCAGTACTTCCTGTTGCGTGATTGGCTTGTTTCAAGTGACTGAATGCAGGATCTGCCGTAGCACCAGGCGCTCTAACCGAACACTAACCGAACTGCCAGCATGGCCGACACAGCAACCAACCAATTCCTTTGTCGGTCCGTGAGGCCGAAAAGCACAGACTACAATTTTCTCACGTCTTACAATGCTCACATCAGTATCACGTTGTGCATTGTTTGGCTGGGCCAGGGACATTATTCCATGCTTGGAATGAAGTGTGTTTTTATCAGCGTTTGGGGTCCTTGTCTGCATCCAGACACTCTTGCCTTTGTTACACCTGCCTATGAAAAGCCTAGGAAACATATTTCTCAGAGGTGAATACAGGTGTCTGAACTGGAGCTTGACAGATAGAGCACTGATAAGCACATGGCCGTTTTGTCGAATCAGGGGGACCTCAAAACAGCCCATCAATATTCTGAAGAATTACAGTAGTAACAATCAAAGCATGAGTCCATAATTCACCTCTTCCCCCGCCACTGTTGCGAATGAAGTTTCTTATTTAAAAGTCCTTATTTATTGTCCTTAAATAGCATCTGGAGCACCTTATCTAAGCCCACAGAATGCAAAAAGCACGTACGACCACTGGACTGTCTCTCTCTAGTGGCATTCAATGATGGCAGTTTTTTTTTCCTATACCACACAGAGGAACTGCACTGAGCGGGCACAAGAGGGAGGGGGAGAGGGAGGGAGAGAGAGGGAGAGAGGGAGGGGGAGAGAGGGAGAGAGGGAGGGAGAGAGAGGGAGGGGGGAGAGAGTGGGAGAGGGAGGGAGAGAGATGGAGGGGGGAGAGAGGGGGAGAGAGTGGGAAAGAGAGGGAGGGCGGAGAGAGGGAGGGAGAGAGAGAGAGAGGGCCCCGGTGCAGAGTAAGCCCTTCTTCAGCGTTTGTCAGGCCCGACAGGCTTAAAGGAGCGAAAGATAATGGAACTACATCACTTACAAAAAAGTGACAGCTGAGGGTTGGCTTCTGCCCCTCCAGTCTAATAAGGCACTGACAGAATGCCAAGCAGATTTTAGGCAGATTCCACAATGGATTCTCCAGGCACCAGCTCTAGACAGATTCGTTTGTGACTTATTCAGTGGAATGGCGAGACGAGCCCTCTCTGTAATTAGCTAAAATATTATCCGGTATGCGATGTATTTAATAACTGGCATTCCAGGCAACAGGGTATCCGCTGCAGTGAACTTTTTTTTTGTGCTTCAAAAATCTGTTGCATGCTATCTATTTTATTCCATTGTGGAGGGATTTTGATTTGTTATATCCATACAACAATCATGCATGTATTTCTAATCAAGCTGGTCCAGCGGTCCAATCACATTGTACAGCTAGGCCCAGAATTATTTCGGAGGCTAGTATAACAGGGACTTTCTTAATATGACTTAACATAAAGTTCAGTAGGCTAAAAATAAAATAATAAAGAACCCTACAGAGCACCATAAAAAGGGAATGGGTAACATTAAGCAAAAATAAAACCATTAACTGTGCATACCAATACTAGCTCCATTGCCTCAGCTGAAATACACACTCAGCCAGGTAGATAGCTAGCTACAACAACATGTAAATAATTCCATCAGAAACATGGGCAGTACAAAACATGGAGTAAACTTGGCTTTTATGAGGTTCGGAAGGAGTTCCATTAATTTTATCAAAATAAAATCACTTTCTAGTAATACTATAGCCAGACTGTTCTAAAAATAAGATATTTTCGTTGCACTTTCCTGATCAAGAGCATAAAATATCAGAGGCAATGGCTGTGTTCAGATGGAAATGTAACCTCTCACTCCCTTTACATATGTGTATCTTTACTGTCAGGATCTCAAATCCTCAGACAGAACCGGTAAATTGGCTGGGGAGGAGGATATCGTCAAAGGCACACATGAAGGGATATCACTGAAAATTAGAAGCAATCCCCCCCCCCGGTATGTCCACATCATTGCAATTCCCTCTCATCTGAAGGAGCCAGAGCAATCCGGCAGAGGGGTCACCAGGCCCAAGCTGCCTTGCTCTCATTGGAGAGGAGAGGATCACCCGGGTTATCCATCACTGTCTGACTACTTCTGCTACCCAGCTTCACAAACACAATGTTGAAGCAAACCTGAGGGGGTGGGGTGGGGGGGTGGGGGGGGGGTCGGCGTTGTGCAGTGGGGAAAGCTTTCACAACCCACTGCCTGCTCCCAGCTCTTCTGACATCTGCCCCCCCCCCCCCCCTTCTCTCTCTCTCTTTCTCTCTCTCTCATCCCCTAATCACACCTGCTGCATCTCTCCTCCGCAACTTCAACTTGATCTGCACCAAGTCTCGTGCCCCTGGGCCCAGGGACTGAATTAAATCCACATCCTTGCTTTTGACGTGCCCGAGACGGGGGGAGGGGGTTGAGGGAACATGCTCCCAAAAGTCAATAAAAAGAAAAGAAAAAGAAAAGAAAGAAAAAAATGAGGAACAAACAGTGGAGTAAGCCAATAAGAGCTCACAGAAAATGGAGACAGAGAAACAGTTATGAGTGACAATTTCTGACTTCGGTCTCCACTGCTGCATTTCACTCTATTAAATCTCAGAGTCTCGGCAGTGCAGCCATTACGAGGGTGTATTCAGAGAATGATTCCTGCATCTCTTTTGGAAGCTTGTTTGTCAGGTCTTCTCAGAATGAGATATGGTCTATTCAAATGGGTCCACGGTAAACTGGGTGGCCGAGAGGTAGCACTATGCATGTAACTCTGTAATGATTCCAGTACACACTGTTGTTTATTCTTCGTGCCGCAAATTGATGGTTCTAAAAATCTCAGGTCTCACTCAATGAGAGCAAAGAGACTGTATTGCCTCAGCTTCCCTTGTCATTACAGGTTCACAGCTCTTGCTCAGGGGACCATCCATAATGGCTTAGTCACAATTCTGTCTAAGACCACACAATCACTCACTGGCAGCTGCTTCCATCTTAAAATGCACTGTCCAATATAGTCTTCACTGCTGACTCATACAATCTTCTCCAATCTTCTTATCTATTGTTTGCAAAAAAAAATGCTTTCTGGAATAATTGCTAAGATATATAAGAATCTGAGCACCAATCTTAAAAAAAAAAACTTCTCAACTTGAGAGAGGCACCCCTTCGTTTTTTCACAATATATTTCTTATTTACTGTACCGAAATGCGGGAGGATGACTGCAAAGCAGTATAAAGAGGGAAGTTAATTAGTGCTTGTCAGGAACAAGGAGCAGTAAAATTATCCAACATGATTCCTGTGTCCAGGTAAGCAAAGTGCTGCAAAAAGGGGTTGCAGATGCAGGCCTAGTTGTGAGCTGGAACACATTGTGCAGCTAGTGATAGAGGCCTGAGCAGAATACTAAGACGGTAGTCATGCAGCTGTCTGAATCACTGACAGGACATGGAGACCCTGAGACTTTACTACAGCTCAAAGACCCCTAATTGCACGGCTTTCTAATCAGAACTGAGTCACAAACGCCTTATTTTATGACACAGCCTTCAAATAGAAAATAAAAATTCAAATGAAAGAAGAAATGAGTGAATCCGACTCAGAAGTTTCACTTCATCCCTCATCAACAACCACTGCTACAATTTTTTTTTTTTTTTAGATGATACTGGACAGCCTTGAAGGTGATTATATTCAGATTGTAGTCTGTTCTGAAGCAGTTCAATAAATAACCCACTGCTAAAAAAAAAAGGCCAACAATAAATGAGCAGATTTAATTTCACCTCCGCTGACTGCCTCCGGCAGTGAGCCAAAACATCAGCGTCATTAATGTTAAGAGCTGGATCATTTTAGACTTTGGAGCCAATGTGGCGCAAACAGGTAGGGCATTTTAGTTTTATGGCTGTTAATTGGCCCGAGAAGCAGTGTCCTTGTGCAGAGAGTACAGGGAACACTAAAGAGCAAGGCTTGACTGACACAGCTTGCGTCAAGGGCGAATACCCCCAGCTATTCCCGTCCTCCATTTTGTCTGAATTCAAGTTCTTACAGTGAGGCGGACACAAGCCCTGCACCTGCATTGTAAAGTGCTGCCGAACATTTAGCAGGCGATTTTGTTTAAGTGCCCTCAGTTTTGCTCAATCGCTTTCCATCTCGGAGAAGCACTCTGGTTCACACAACATCACCTACCAGGCACCCAACTGCCACTCCAGATCTATGCTTTTTTCTACCTAAAAGACACTCAAAGCTGCGTTCATCATGTTTTGAGGGAAGCCTCCATACTTCTCTCGACAGTGTAATATGATCTGGGACTGCACGGGTAAACATGGTTATGGCAAAACCCTACACTCTAAACCTCAACCCACCCAAACCATGAAAGTCATTCAATAAGGGTTCTAGGAGGGAACCAGCGAGCAGTGAACAGAAGTGGGAGCACCATGAGATACCCGGCAGCTGATGCCAGAAACACTGGCTTGGGCTCAGGAATCAGCAGGCCTCCGTGCGCCGGGAAGACGAGTCTCCCTCTCGGCCCGAGCTCAGTCTCCCCCCCCCCCAGAGGCAACGTCTGGGTTTCGTCTCTTTTATGTTCGTAACTTGAGTGGCGTTGAAGGCTTCCTAAAGCCTGCTCCTATTCACTTGATGTGCATGCTATCTGATCGGCTCAATATGGGGATTAAAGACGCACACGGAGAACCATGCACAAGCAAAGCATTCCTGCTGTGCGGCCTCCGTGATGGGCTTGTTCTTAATGGGTGGGTGGCCAGCGAGCAGCAATGAAGGGAGGCAGAAAACCTATCCCTGACAGCTGTCCTGAGCCTGTATTTATTTATTTACTTACTTGCATAGTTAACAAGCAGTTAACTATGCCGGTTTTTCAGTAAGGATTACCCATTACCAGCTGATTCCTTCTGATGAGACTTCACCTGAAGTCTTGGTGCCTTATTTCTCCATGTCGCGTGACATACAGCACAAAAACGGTTAAAAGTTAAAAATCAATCCCCAATCAGTTTCCAGTAATCACATTATTTAATGCAGCCCAATCCCTTTAGTGTCATTCAGCTTATTTCATGTACAGTACACAAAGGCAATTCTACTCCATCCATAATAAAAAGAAAAATAATAAACAGATAAATATAAATACTGGTTCAGGACCATAAACAGTTTACAGATAACTTCTCAGCCGCTATCTCACTGGCCACCCCCGATGCTTAGATATTGTCCTGTATTAACTGGCTAACAGAAATGTTGCTTGCTATAATGATAAGGCTAGCTTGTTATATTGGTTGTGTAACGTGGCCTTATCTTATCAAAACATAATCTATGTGTTTTCACCAAGGGAGGATTCAGTTATCCTACCACAGAGGCTCTCCCATTACTCTAGTATTGAAACCAATCCTGGTATTACCCACCACTGGAAATATCACAGCTAATATCGTTAGTGGTTTGTTTGCATTTTAGAGAGAAGATGAACAAACCCAAGATATGAAATACTTAACTTATTTTTAATGTTAAAATGACTGGTGGTTAAAAGGAAACATAATACCTGATATCATGGAAGGATTTAATACCTGCCTAAGCAAACCTCCATCCATATTTTTTAATGCTAACATTAACATCTGGACAATCCAAACATGCCATAGATAATTGTAAACGGATGTGTTTCAGCTAATCCTTAACTGGTTTTTTTTGTATTACTTAAGATACTACAAGCAAGCTTACTCTCATTCCTCATCTGAAATGTATTTTGCCCAAAGAGGCAATATCTTTTTTTAATAATGTCAATTAATTTGCATATTACCATTTATGCATGAATTTGAGGGATGTACCAGTGACCAGAGGATTATCTCCAATGGAGGAACCAGTCCATTAAACATTCCAAAGGGTTCATATTCAGTTCTCACTGAAAGGGGCTTTAGTATCTATAGCATTCAGGCTTAATCTAAAAAAAAAAAAAAAATGGTAAAAATCTTAGATACCTAAAAGACCAGCAAGACCATAAAATGGGAAATGCCGCATACAGAATATACCATAAAAGGTACTCTGGATGGCCCTTATTACACCATGCAGTGTTTCTCTCGTACATATTCCCAGTCTCCCCTTCCTAAACAGGGTGTTTTCCCTTTTTGGGTTTGGCTTGTTAAGACAGTGTTAATGGTTAAAACGAGGAAGATGGGATGAAACAAGGAGAGGAAGGATGAATGAGCAAGAGCAGATCAGTGTATCTGGTGTACGCACCCCGTTGGCTTTACTCAGGGCCTGAAAGTAAATGCTGTAGCTCTTGACAGGCGAGAGGGGCGCGTTCCAGTAGCCGTTGTAGGTCTTGTTGTCGCCCACGGTGAAGGGCTGCACCACGGATAGGCTGACGGGCGGCAGCTCGGCAGCGAAGTAGTGCGGCGAGTCCAGGACGGAGGCGTTCTTGAAGCTGACCGGGACGGAGAAGCACTCCACCACGTCTGTGGCTCGCCGAGCCTTCTGCTTCCTCTCCTCCTTCACCACCAGCTGATAGGCACTGAAAACAGAGAGAGAGCGAGACAGAGATAGATGGGCTTTCATTTCACCCCTGGGCCAAACCCCCAAAACAGCCCCGCGTCCTGCTGCTCTGAGAAACTGCGCCATGAGTAAGGAGGGCAGGTGGGTTGATGAAGAAGCTGATGGACTATGAGTGTTTGAGGCTAGGAATGTAAGGGCCTGTTTTTCTTCTTTCATATTTGAATGTTGTATCTGTTGTATTGCTGCATGCCATGAGTCCCCATCATCAGCTGTTGCCACGTGTCATGAAAGATCTTGTCAAATTGCGAAGAGTAACAGTAACAGCAACTGGCAGCATCTATTTTAGCTAGTTAAGCTACTTCAGAAACCATTTTTAAAATGGCACCGACCTAATCTTTTGGGATGTCTTCTCACAGTTCCCTTTAGAGAGTTGCTGAAATTGGTTCAGTTCATGGTGCAGTTTACTGATATTTCTCCAATGACACTATAAGGCCTCTGGGGGAGAACAAGGTAAAGCACAATGTTGAAGAGGTGCTGTGCTTTACTGTGAATGGCTGACTAAGGGACGAGTCACAATAAATAGCAGTAAAAATACACAAAGGCCTTCTATATTCTTAGAGCACTATTGTTGTTGTCTATCAATGTTGAGTCTATCAATAGAAAAATAAGACAAGGACATTCCGTGCAACACTTAAAGGCTGCCATCAAATCACAATGTTCACTAAGAATGCAGCAGACAGGCAGAGCGAGGAACATCTTCCTCTCTCACAAACTGCTCAAACAATTCGAACCAGTCTAAGAAGATCAACACGACTTTATCTCAGAACAAGGTATTAATGATTCTGACAGGTTGTTTAGTCTGCCAACTCTGAATGTGATATGTGCGAAAGTGCTCTATATGTGATTTACAACTGTTATTTTAGAGATGTCAGCCACACAGAGTGTGATGAAGAACTGTGTGTCAGACAGGGGTGAGTATGCACTTACATTTATAAAATAGCAGTTGAATTATACTGTATGTATTGTTGCTCACCTGCTCACTATGGCTGGGACCCGCACCAAGCAGCCTTTATTTTTTATTAAGCAATAACACAGGCTCGTTTGAAATTCTTTTGTGGTTGCACAAACAACTGGTGATCAATGTCTCATAAAAAATTTTAGTATTTTAGAAATTCAAACCACCTGGTTGTGCCTGCTGGAGCCTGGTGGCCGACAACAGCAATGCTTAAGGGGTCACTGTCCATTTCAGCTTAAAAATTTATTATCTGGTCCAAGATAGCCACCTAAATATGCTTTCAAGATCATAAAAACATAGACTTAAATATATGTTTAAAATGGAAATTAAACTGTGAAATTTTAATAAAATGCTTACATAAAAATCTACATGACTACATTCATCAGTGGACAACTGTGTACTATACCCCACAGTATTACAGAAAATTAATTAATTGACAAAAATAACTCAGCAATAAAATATTTTTTGTTACAGGTTGCTGCTACACACAATCCAGATTTGTTCACATGCCAACTATTTTTATCTGGCTATTTTGCAGTGGATATTCTCTGAAGAATATACATATGTAATGGAGAATAGACACCCGATCTCCTATGCTCGTGCCTTCCCTGTGCATTTTTGTTTTCACCAATAAACTATGGTAAAAAATAAACAGCAAAATTGAGAAAAAAAACTGTTGTTATCTATGACACTGTCTTCTTGGAAATAATACGTTTTGCTTGAATGAATCCCAGGAGAATAGTTTAGCTTAATGCACAAAGCGTTATAAACCATCCTTCCGTGCGGCCACTGGCTTGGTGTGCTTCGGTACGTCAAGCTTAACATATTCCACGGTTTTATTCTCTCATATAGCCACCAAGGGTGTCTTTTAAGAGGGAAAGATTGTTAAAATAAGCAGTAGTTAAGCGGGCATTTCTGTCTAGTACCAGTAGAGGGAAATATACCCCTAATTAGAAGAGAGAGAGAGTAGTTCAGCTCCAGCTCAGCTTTGTGTTTTTTGTTAGGGGGGAAAATAAGGTAATGAGACGGGTTTTTATTTCCGTACGGAGGTCCATGAATGAATAAGGACATCTTTTGAGCTTTGGGTAGCATGGTAGTGGTCTGCAATTATGTCCATCTATGCCAAAACATACTTCACAATTATATATAATTAGGGAAATGTATGTTTCTTTGAAGGACTGTGGGGAATTAGCCTTGTCTCTTATTTGTCATCTTTCATAACAGATAATTGCTAATGACCAAAGAACCCTGTTTTTTTTTCTCTTTTTTACCCTAATAGCAGATAGCTGTTTCAAACAAATGCCTTTCAAAGGACACACACATGCAAAAATATATGTGTATTCACAAGATGGGCATAATTGCAGCTGCCAAAATCATCAAAACCATTTTGGTAATTATGATGCATTTTGAAAATAGCCCTCTAGATTGAAGAAAGCAGGATTCCAAAGCTTTTAATAAAACTGTTTCCACTGAAGGGCCTCCGAAGTCTAATGCACCCATGGCCTAAAGGTGACTTAATTTTCAAAAATTTACACTTGATGCTGAAGGCAAGATTAAAGGCATCTTCGTGGAATGCCATCTCAATTATGCAATCATGGACCTATCATTTATTTCTAGAATTTATTTACAGCCTTGCTTTTAGTTTTTAGTTAGTAACCAACCCGAAAGGTCAAAAATTAAAACCAGACAAATCTACTGCCATATGACTGTTGCTGTTGTTGTTGTTAATGCTATTATCTTATACAACACATACACACACAGACACATGCACACACATAGATAAGTAGATAGACAGACAGATAGATAGACAGACAGATACACAGATACATACATATATATATATATATATATATATATATATATATATATATATAGACAGAAGTGCACATAACATTTTTGGTCTGGTTCTCAAAGGAGCACCTGAAGATGTTGCTTGGTGCTCTCCTTTCACACTGCCCGAATTTGGTTCACACTATGTTCATGTGTTCTTTACTCTTCCCGTGCTTTTCAAAAGCTGGACGACTGAAATTTTTTGCCCCTATATAAAAGGCCGCTGCTTCTATCCGCGAGATTGGGATTTTCACGGCATATTTTGCACCACATCTCTGTGAGGTCGTCATCTGTTTGGAGCCATGCTACCTCCTGCAGCCAGCTTTCCGCGAACACTCGTTTTTTTCTGTTCAGGTTCAGTCTGGCGTTTCTTTGAAGGTGGTGGAATACCAAAGTAATTACTTAATGTAGCTTGCTTCTTGGACATGTTGATGAATAGACGAAAATCTTAAAACCAGAGAAAAAATGTAAGCCAGTTATAATGTAAGCTAACTACTCGCTGGAGCTAACCTTGGGAACTTGGAAAAAAAAAACACATCCACTTAATCAAGAACGAAGAGTTACACAATTACCAATGATAATGATAATGATTAACATTAACACATTCGTCATAATGGCTGTCTTACCACTGATGCATGGAGAATATTCTAATGTTTTAGTAGGTAACTGTGCCAAAAATGCCAAAAATGTTGGTACGCAAAAGCACTTCTTATTGTAATACATGCTACGCATTGTTTATTTTGACCACGCATGTGCACCCCTGGATATAGATATACATATAGATATTCATTCATCTGAATATCTATATGGGATTCTGAATTGTTCCAGGTTTGAATTAAGAAAGGATTCCTGATCCCATTTTCATAAGACTGTGAAAACCGTGGGTCACATACACAATGCAGTTGAGAAGTACACTAGTAACAGCACCAGCCATTATTGTTCCTCTAGGCAAACGCGATACAGCCGGAAGAATAGAGGCATTTTGTAAACACAGTGATAAGGCTTCATTCTCTGAGGGGTTAGGTTGAGCATAAAATGCCCTGATTTATTATGCACACCCTAACTGCATCTTTCTGAATGACAACAAGCTGTTTTGTGTTGTTGTTCCTTAAGCATTTAAGCCGTTGTTCCAACTCAATGGTCAGTGGTTTCGAATTGGCAAAAGTTTGCATGTCATGTTGTTTCTTCCCCCCCGTTTTAAAAGGCTCTGCTTTCAAAACCAAAACTAACTGCAAGGGGAAAAAAAATGAAAAGAAGAACTGTGTTACTGTGCCAACTACAATCTAAATGGAACTTGATCTCCTTAATGCCTTTGCATACAAATTACACTTAAATGAATGACTGCCTTTAATACCTCAAAACACCCACCGGACCGACAATAATTCTCCTCTTCATTTAGCAGATGCATTGGACCTCAGTGGGACATTTCTTACTCAGAGCCCCCATGTCACCCTGTCTAATTAGAGGAATGAAACTTTATCATTATGCAGAAGCTTCTCCTCCGTGCTTCAGACCAGTGTCTGAGCCCAGCAGGGGGAGAGGATTTTAGTCCAGACCGAAGTAAAGAAGGATCAAAATCAACGGCGCTGGGATGAGCTGTGAAGTAGAGCAAAGTCCGACCAAATAATCTGACTAAATAACAAGTGCCTACACATTTCTCCGAGGTTTAGCACTACGGAGGTGATTACCTCCTGTTGTCATTAGCTACTTTTCTGTTTAGGGCTAAGAACCTTTCTATTGTTGCTACAGAATGAGAACTTTGGTTCCTGATGTCACACTGGACGTTACCTACACTGACAGAATATGGCAGTAGCTAGCTACCTGTTAAAATGGCTATGGCTGAAGAAAAGGTGACTCCAACGAGGTTTGTTAAAAAAAGATTATTATGCAGTCTGATAATTCCACCCTGAGCCCCGCTGTCCCCTCTTGGATCAGGGGCATCAGCGAGGCCATCAGTGAGGCTTAAATCCCTGAGAAGCTTAAAACTCACGGAACCAAAGAAACAATAGAAAATGTAGATGGGACACAAGCCCAACTCCCTGCATGTTCAAGTTCCAACAGCAGGTGAGAGATTACTGTTAAGATTTTTTTTTCCTCTCTTTTGTCATTGTAGAAAAAGGAAAGGCCAAATACAGCTGATCCTCACACTGAATCTCACAAGATTTTAACTGTTGGAACATGGCTATGGAGCAGAAAAACATTTTAATACAGTATTTAAATACATCTCTGAAAAACATGTTATAATCAGGACACTAGCTACAGGCCCTAATTCCTTGCCCAAGACATTAAGTTCAAAAGTATGGGAGTTTTCTTCCAGTTCAGATTCAGAGTACCTGACAGGAGCTCCTCTGGACTGTGCTGGCTTCAGAAGCACAGTGATAGTGGTGTCTGTCTCATTCAGAGGGGTGTCAGTTTCATACTCTGGCATTGAGGGTGCTGTGGAGAGAAGGAAAACAAAGAAGACATGCAAATAGAAATACTACAAACATGTACCAACATCTCAACACATCACAGCTACACTAAGTATTAAACCTAGCACTGCAGTCCACACATGGAATGGCGGTGACGTCCTTGGGATCGCCGGTGCTGTACATCTGTTCATCCCTAAACTCTTAAGTGTTGTTTTTCTTTATTCATTCTTTTTAGTGCCTCCCTACTTCACCTTCCATTTCCTGTTTATAAGGGAGTATAGTACATCATGTACAGTTGCACAAATGTTGCACAAATGGCTGTGAAAACATTCAAGGTTTAAGTGTTCTTACTGATATGAAGAGCCCCAGCCTTGGGGCTCCCGAGTAGCTCAGATATTAAAAGGGTTTGTT
Source organism: Megalops cyprinoides (assembly GCF_013368585.1). Classification (NCBI taxonomy): domain Eukaryota; kingdom Metazoa; phylum Chordata; class Actinopteri; order Elopiformes; family Megalopidae; genus Megalops; species Megalops cyprinoides. Next base: position 32,696,542 of record NC_050588.1, on the reverse strand, counting down.
TAAAGTGCAGGGTGAACCCTATGGCCCGGGTTCCAGCCAGTGCGCAGTCAAAGGTAGACTGATTAGCAATGCACACCGTGCCTCACCCTCTACTTCCACAAGTGTTTAGCAGATGTCACTGCGGTAGTGATGAGCTTAAATTCATTACTGGCAGCAGTGTGATGAGTAAAGCTTGTAACCGAAAGGTGGCCAGCTCGATTCCCTGCTGGGGCACTGCCGTTATACCCTTGGGCAAGGTACTAACTCCAAAATTGACTCAGTAAATATCCAGCTGTGTAAATGGATATTATGTAAAACTGCAACCTATGTAAGTCTATCTGGATAAGAGTGTCTGTTAAAAATGGCAATAATGTAACATAATGGTAAGTTTGGTGAAACGGGAAAATTGCAAAAAAAAAAAAAAAAGCAAAAACAAGTCTTGCTGTCATGTTACAGTTCCACAATCTAATTCTGCTACCCTCTCTCCCTATATTTTCTTGAAATAACTCATGAAATTTGAATTAGTGAAAGGAGCACTCCTCATTTACCTCCTCATTATGGAATCAACTGCAAAGCATGATGAGTATCTACATTAAATTAAGGATATGAAAATTATGAATCTTCTGATTTCATGGAAAATTTTCAAGGTCAAGCATGCTGTTTTGCTCCCTGTTGTCTATTCAATATGTCAGTGGGAAAGCCACACAGAAATGCATGCAACTTTGAAAATCATCAATGACTAAACAGCACAGATTTGGCCCAATTCTAACTGCCATCAGTGACATACATACCCTCTCCCCCAAACAATCACAGAATAGCATGTCACTATTACTGCATCTCTAGCCTGCCCACATAGAGTCACAACTATTCAATAATCTTTTAAAATGTCAAGTTACCGCTGACAATCATTATCTTTTAAAGATGTATTAGACAATACTAATTTAATGAATCCCACGAGATGAGAACTGTAAATGCCATATAATTTCCGGCTTAAAAGCAAGCACTGTTTATGCTGCAGGCAGCGGAGATTTCATCAAACACTTAAAAAGGAAGATGTTTACTACTGCGGATTAAACAAATCTTTCATCCTTTAATACATTATCATTATATCATTAATGCCTCTTGTTTTAATTGTGTGGTATAAGTCACAACCCAGAAAAAGTTAGTACCGTTATTAAAAAAAAAAAAAAAAAACTGCCACTCTGCAGCTGTACTGTATATGAACACAACAGCGGTCTTGTTTAATCGCATAAAGGGCTACAGTTGGTGGGTGGGGGAAGGGAGGGGTGTCCCACCTGCAATCTTGGTGGCAATGCGGGTGGTCACAGGGGGTCCGAACCCTTTGTTGGTGCTGGCTTTGAGGGTGAAGAAGTACGTGGTGCCAGGGTAGAGCCCCACAAAGAGGTGGTGTGTCTCGTTGCGGAGCTTGAACACTCTGCCCTTCTGGGTAGACAGCTCCGCGCTGGGGTCGAGGGAGCTGAGGGCCTTGTAGGTAATCTGCGGTGGGGAGAGAGACGAAAGATACAAGGTAAAGTACATCACAACTCCTGACTGTAATCACACATAACCCTGTAATCACTATTTCTCCTTCCTCCTGGTGTTCAGTGCTGTAATTATCGTAATGTGATGAGCCAATACAAAAATGCTATAAAATTGTGTTGGTAAGGCATAAAAGAAAATTAAATGTCTGTCTTCATAAACGTAGTGACACATAAGAAATAAATCTTTCTGAGGTGTACCTCGGTATTCAGTGGCCATAATTAGCTAGCTGGCATTACCTAAAATAGATCAGCCCTCCCTCCTAAGAAGAGCCTACTGTATTTCCTGATATTGCAAAGAAAATGTCATGTCGCAGTACAATCTGCTGGAAGCAGGACAGATGTGCTTGCTCCTAAATTTGCAATCAACTCAATGTTAATTATCACTAATTACATGCACCATCTGCAGACAGTTTATTGTTTACTGTTCATTGCTTGAGCATAGAAATATAGAAATAACAGCATGCCTTTTAAGGTTATAGGAACAGTAACTTTATTTCAAATGAGCATGGTGCAATAGATAGGGTAGCGAAACAACTAGGCCATCTTTCAAATTCCAGAGAGATCCTCTGGATGTAACAAGCAGATAAGTTTGCACCATAAACTTTTGAACAACTTCTTTTTCCAATTTCCCCACCACAAAATACAGATGTCCAGATGTCCACAGATAGTAAATCAGAGTGTTTGGTGCCCAAATATACACAAATGTTCAAAGACTGTGCTGTGTTTTTGTTCACCAGAGGTAGATGTTTGCGAAAACTAGCTAGCTGAGGGGGGGTTGGTGGGCAATCAAAACATTTCAGACTGATGTTTCACAGTTCAACTCCATTACAGAATTCAAATAAAATGAATTGACAGCCCAGCGCCCGACAGAACAGCTGGCTGAGTGGCTTTCAACACGAGTGCTGGGTTCAGCGTGCCCCTGGACACAGCACTGACCAAAGGCGATGCAACGCAGTCAGGCCAAGTCACCACTTAAAATTCAATTTCACCTGAGAGCAAAAACAGACAAGGGATGAAAGCAAAAAAAAAACAAAAAACAGCCACTTCATGGAAGACGTGGCTTGAATTGTTGTGAAGGGCTGTGTCCTTGGTGACAGGAAATTCTTGTCCACCTGCCTGAGTCGAACTAAGTTTCATCCCGCGTTCCAGCGAAACACACGTAAACATGGTTTGAAATTGTGGCAAGCCCCTTGTGTCGAACCACTAACTTCACTGTGTGCAATTGACTTAGATGTGAACAGCTGTCAGCTATGGAGTGAGAAGACTTTAAGCCCACAGGGCAATGTAGACAGAGAAATATTAACTTATCAGCCTGAAAAATAATAGCTTTCTAAATTCATCAAGTTAATCTGCATTAACTGGAGGGAGAACTGCAAACAAAGAAGTCTGTTTTCATGTGTAAAAAAAATCTGAAGGGGAATGAATAGTCTATTCCTGACATGAAGAGCAGAGTATGTTGTGATGAAGGTAAAAAGGTAAGTCAATCGGCATTAATACTTGGGGTGGACCAAAAAAGATTCGCTGGCCCAAAGCCAGCTGTCAGTAATCATATCTGTCAATTCCTATACTGATATTTTGGGAAGCTTGCTTCTTATTCAAGTATGGAGAAAATTTAAATGCTTGCTAGTTGTGTGTGTATGTCCTTCCAACTAAAAAACTCACTGAAGCAAGGGTAGTAAAAAATAATGCAATAAGCACATGGGTCATAAACCTTACATCCAGCTTGGAATGAAAACCTTTGTATATTGCGTACTTCCAACTCCCTAGTTATTTTATAACTATTTCCTTAAAGTGGATCAACAGGCACAGTATGAGCAAGCATAAGCAAAATTGCCTTAACCAACTATAACACAAAGTGGTGACCAAATTAAGATATTGTACTTTAAGGGTCCATGGTTTGTTTTATTCATTCTGTCACATTTTCTTCTGCTATTTAGTATTTTAATGCATTTGCCAGTAAAACAGCTTTGATGCACTGAGCTGCTTTCAACACTTGGATTTCCAGGTTTCAGACTTATTGCGAAAAAATGACTGAAATGAAAACACTTTTTCAATAACTTTTATTTTAAATGTGTATTTTTTTCCACTCAATCCACACAAAACCAGCATTGCCAAGAAAAAGAAATGGAACCCTTGACTTCGCTTTTCTCAACGTGTACCCATTATGTTTGTCTTCAGGCTCCTGTTAGTGAGCAATACTGATCAAAACCAATGCCCAGGGCCCAAATGATTGATCACCTCCTTAGAATTCTCTCCTCTCTTTACATCTCTTTACTTCTTTTCTACTTATTTCTTTTCTCATACCCTCCACATTAATTTTTTCTGACCTTTTTTGTTACGGTTCTGACAAGACAGCTCTCTCTACCCGAACTGTGAAAGCACCTCGGTGAAAGGCTCTAAGTGTTGACAAAATAAATCAGTCCTCACTGTCATGCTTTAATGTCCTTCCCAGTAAGACTGTGTGTCTATTGCTGTGGTCTTCGTTGCTTGTATAAAAGGCAGTAAAAAGTTAAACCTGTGATGTTTTTACAGCAGACTTCCTCCTCACCTGCACTGCACAGATTTGACCATTTGGTCCAATCTCACTCTGAATTCCCTCCTTTTAAAGGCCTCCCAGCCGGTGGCAGGACTGTTTAGTCCCAATAAAACACCCCAAATGATTCATTGTTTATTATTGCGGGACCTTTTCAAATTTATGGAAACCTGTAAAACATTATTCCATACTATTTCTTTTTTTTTCTTCTTTTGGATTTGGTACAACAAACTTTATAATTATTTCTTTCCCTCTCTGCTTTGATGCCCTCAATAGAATAGGCCCTGAAGCACTGCATTCATAAAAGAGAAGTATTTTACTGCTCAATGAAATAGTAGGCAAGAGTCTTGGCACAGGATTGTGGGTAACGTACAAGCAATGGCACTGTGCTGCTTCAGTAAGTCACCCCTGAGCTCCATGACTGGCGCGAGTAAAAAAGCCGCAGAAGTGGGAAGAGGCCTCATAAATAAGAGAACATAGACCAAACTGCCCAGAGGAAAAGGGGGAAAGGTTCAGTGCTGGAGCGAGAGTTACTACCACACACTGTCTAAACAGCTGACCAGTTCTGGATTTAGTGGGTTTTTCAAGAGTTTAGGTTCAAATCCTTGACCCAGACTGCACTGGATCACACACACACACAAAGAAAAGATCACACAAAGACTCAACTGTCTGTAGTTTAATGCAGTAAAAACCAACCCCAATTCAGCCCCAAAGTTGTAAATCCAAAAGTAGGGACATGCCGAGGAACATAACACTAATAAGCCTGCAAAATGTACACAGCCTTTTTATCTGAAATGATTGTCATTTTCAACTCTTTCCGCTGGACACCAGCTGTACAATTTTGGATTAATGTGACCACTCATCTGTGCTGATCCACTGAGTAAGCCACAAAAATAACACTTATGCACAACAATCTGAATCGGGATGGAAGGTTACGACAGGAGAGTGCCATCTCCCAGGCACGTCGATCTATTTTTCCACTACTATGACAAAAAAGTAAGAACATTTCATCTACTAACATTAGAGATCAATAGCTTCCCATTACCCATTCATAAGCTTTTGTGTGATTTTATTATCTGCCTTCACCCAGATGGAAGTAAAAAAAAAAAAAAAAAAAGGAGTGAATAGAATGAAACTTATGAATATGAAAGCATGAAGTGGGGGTGAAATTATTGTAGGTGCAGACAATGAGATCGCAACCCACAGAATTTTGTACGTCAGCAGCTCATATGGTGTTATGGAGAATCAGGCAGTTCACATCAGCCCTGATTATCTTCCATCAGTCTCTTCAGCACACGTTTCGTTCCTTTCACTATTTTGTGTCTCACAAACATGTAATGCAATTTAAACTTGTGCCACTCTCTGTCTTGCATGGCACATGCATGTGGTTAGCACCTGAAATGAGTCACTTCATAAGCATATGAATCATGGTCCTGGCACTGGTTGTTTCCATAGTAAATAGTTGCATATATGCGAAATATTTCATATTGCGAACAAAAATGATTTCATACCTTAGATTTGTGTAATAAAGCAGAAGCCTTTCTTGTCTATATCTAAGTATTCGCATGAAAAATGATACTACAGAAAAAGTATGTTGTAAATGCTTCATTGACAGTATTACTGCATTCTGGAAAATATTTTGTTACTTCCTTAAATGTATGATCATGAAATTAGATATTTTCTTAAAACTGCACTTATTGTAACTACATTGTATTTATCGACACGTTAACCATTCAGCTTTCTAATAATGTAGTATCAGTGTTGTAGTACTCCAGGACAGAACTTAGACTCGAGTCTGACTTCAGTTACAATTTTCATTTTCAAGATGTCTATAATGAAAGTAATCAAATTTTCATTTGTAGATCATACTGTCAGTGAAAATACCAGGTTGGCTGTGTGTAAGAATTGCGAGAAAACTGAAGACAACCTAACTAACATGGATTACAGAAATAAGGTAAGACTGCAAACATTGCATTAGAAACCCTTAATCTTGTCAATCCAGTCAGTCTTGGTGTTGATTTTTTAGTCCCCTTTTTCAACTAGACAGTTAACCTCTCGCGCATGCACAGTAGCATGTCAACACAAGTGGAGGTATGTCGGAACCACCATGTGTTGTATTTTGTGGTAAATAAATCAGTGTAATTAGTGTAGACTCTAAAACGTCTACATTAACAATAAAGTTAATTATAAGGTTAATGAAATGGGCATGTACAACAAAAGTGTTTCATGATTTGAGTTCTGTTTAGATGAGGAGCAATCATGGGCCTTGGAGAAGAGGCAAAAGACAATCAAAGGTATATTTGTTATTGTACTACAAGGCAGCTACCAAAAAATAACACCATTAAAAAGTGGTCAACTGCTGTAATGTAATATTGTGTATGCTCTATTCAAGCACCGGTTCCACGTATGCATGCCACGGTGGAGCTCACTAAAAAGAAGACCAATAAAGGTTATATAATTTTTTTAACCGTCACAAAGACTGTGTACTAGTACCGATAAATGCCATCATTTCATCACAATATCACTTATCTTAAACTTTGCATAGAGACTACCTTTCCTCTTCTACCCAGACTACATCCAGTGGCTGCAACATCCCATTGTACGTTATTCAAGAATCTCAATACTCAACAGTAATTGCAAATGGAACACACAGACAATACTATCAATATGCTAATACTATGTACGTTAACTACATTCCACTTTCCTTTCTGTACAGATTATCCTACCACCGTAAAGTGGTGAATGGGAATGATGGTTAAAAACAAATAACAATAATTGTATGGGCCATGCGCATCCTGAAGGCTATGGTTTGAAACAAAAGCATGACTTGAAGTCTTGCATCACCAGATGCCATACCTCCAGGTGCCAATGGTCTGGTGGAGGAGAACCCATTGGGGCCCATGAAAATAGCTGGCAGTTTACATTTACATTTATTTATTTAGCAGACGCTTTTATCCAAAGCGACTTACAAAAGTGCATACAGCAAGTATAGCGACAGTTATCAAAGCTCAAAGCTTTTTTAAAGCTTTTCAATATCATTGCCAACTCATTTTAATGCATAATTAAGTTATTCTGTTCATGGTAGAATAAAAAATGATATCTTTGTAAAAACAGAACAAATGCTGTCATACTAATGCTTTGTATACCCTATTCAGCTGACAGGACAGAAAAAAATCCTACTTGGGCAAAAACCATTCAAGGTAACACTTATTTTAAAATATTAAAGCTAAGCTAGAAGAACCATAGTGTATGCCAATTACACCGACTCTTATAAACTCTAAAAAAATCTTCTTACATGTCCTTAATTACAGACACATTACAAGTTCTTCTGAGGAAGATGGAGACCTTGGAGGAGAACCAGAGAGAGGCTTTCCTTCTGCTCAGAAGAACTCAAGGAAGATACACTGAAGAGGTGCCTGTTATGGACCTACAGGTGGCCCAATCGCAGGCCGAACTCCAAGAACTTGAGGAGCACCTTAAGGTGCTGGAGTTCCGGAAAAGAGTGGTAGGTGTTTGGATGATACTAAAGTAAACTTAAGCCATAAACTATAGCTTACATATAGCGTGCAACATCATTTTGATACTAGTAAACAATTAAGCAATTTATTGTAATATTCTGCTTACCTTGTTCACTAAAAATGTCCAGTTGTCCTCTCAGACTGAAATTAACGTGGCCTACTCCGTAAGCCCACTGATGTTGATAGGAAATGACACTCACCTATTTTTTGTGCTTCACTGACAGAAAGGAGCTGGAGCAGGGACGGACTGAGATGCTTGAAGATCGAAAATGCCTATGGCCAATATTGAAATTTATTGAAAATAAAAATGTTGACTGTGACATGGTGGAGAAAATGCCTCTTTTATGACTAGCGTAGGTTATGCATCAGACAAAAATCTCAGTCCTCCTAAGGTAGCAGGTAGCCTTTTGGGCAAATGAGGACAGCAGAGCATGCAGATCCGCCCCCCAAAAAGTATGTAATTACAAAGGTTGCCAGGACGAAATATGGTCGCCAGGACATTTAGGTTACGGGCTGACAACGTCACAAAATTACGTTGCCGTTACGAAATAGCACCTTTCACTTTCCCCGTTGCCGCGACGTCCGACTTGACGTTGTAGCGACGTATGTTTGGTCATTAAATTACATTGCGGCAACGTAAGGGCAACGTGACTGTGTTAGCTAGCTACACGCCATTCAGTCAGCACTAATGTGCTACTTGCGCTGACGGTTGCTCTGTGTGCTAATAATAACAGGCTACTGTCACTGGGCCTCATTCATCAAAAACTATCGTATTTTTTTTTTTCTCAAAAATAGCAGAAACGGTCGAATCTTGTTGAAAAGTGAGTCCGAAAAAAAATCACATTCATTACACATGGGGAAACGTCGAATTTCGTTCTTACCTTGTTCGTATGTTGACGAATACCATCTGTTGTTCATAATCGCGTGTTATCTGTTATTAGCATAAGTGAACGCCTGCAATCCCATACTAGTGCATTCTTACTTCTGAGTTTTAACCGATGATGCCGAAAGGATAAAAGAGATGATTTCTCTGATTCAGAAATGTAAACAACCCTGAAAGAAGTGGATACGAGAAAAATATATGTAATATGTATTTCGAAATGTAAGCAGTGGAGTGTCTGGAATATCGGCAAATCACTTGTTAAAGTATGCACGACTTTTTTACGTCAGAAAGTTTGTGCTTTTGTTGTCTTGTCTAACAATGAAATCTGTATCCGACACATAGAGAGTATGTGTGAGAAGCCTTGACAGATGTAAATCGGGGATAAAAAATGCACAGCTACATATGTAGTTCATACCTTGGCGCAAAGACGCTCATCAGTTCTGTGCAAGTCTAAATAGTAACCGTGCTCTCTACAGTGGACACAAGATCCTCTCGTTGCCGTTTATCTGGTGAAAAATTAGTGCCTTGTTTCAGGTCCATATTGTGGAGGACACAACGGACCGACGTCATCTTGCACACCCTCTCCGCCGTGTATAAAATCATGCCGCCTGCTCCGCCTAAACACATCCGCCATCCCCCAGCACTGATGATAGTCGCTTGACCTCAACTTTTTCTTTTTTTATGCTCTTCACTTCTCTGCACCTGGGTAGTCTACTTCACTCACCTGCTTTTATCTCAGTTCTTTTCCTGTGATTTTTGTAGTCCCCGATAGTAGTGATGTGCGGGTTTACTTATTTTAGTTCGTTTCACTAAACCGACGTAACTGTGATTCAGATATTTGCCTATTACAACAATGCAATGATGATGAGAATCCCAGAGAAGATCTCTGGGTTATTATTCGTTTATATTTGTTCAATGTTTTGCAAAGAATTTTGTTCACTTGGCCGCTAGCTGTCATGGCTAATTAAGAAAATATATTTTTTGGAGTGACAATTGGACAGAAAAAAGCCATTTTGCAAAAGCACTAAGAAAACACCATAAATCAAGAGCAAGCAACCTGCAAGACGTTCTCCAAAATGAAATAATAACCTAGAAAATTCACACCTCATTTACGGGGCTTATTCAGAATACTCTGACTGCCATGTATACAGGAATACTAGCAATGGTCATATTTCATAGTAAATACTATGTAGACATCAGGATAAAAAGAAACAGCTGCGGGTGCACTGAGGTCTGTCTGGGGGTGCAATGTACCCCTAAGCACCCTACAGTGTGCATGTAAATGTAGTCACTGCCGAACACACCCAGGGGGAGGATGTGTCAAATACTACCTGCGGGGGGGGGGGGGGGTAGATTAGGAACCTACCTCATTTGCTGAAATCAACGAAGTTTACAGAAGGAGAGGGCATTATTCCCCACCATGTTCTTTTGCTACCACTTGAAGAGACAGTAAGACAAACACATGAAAAGGTTTTTAACAGTGTCCTCTTTCATTCTCTAAACCTCCTCACTGAAATTTGTTGTACAAACATTTCTGCCCCTTTGCACTTAAGATTTCACACTTTATAAAGATCTACATATGCATTGCCAGTCGGAAATGTTTTTCAAATCGTGATGCCAATCCATAAAAAAAAAAAAAAAAGTGTTTGTGGAAAGAGGGCTTACAGCCAGGCCAGGCCTGACGTCATTTAGCCCCTATGCGGGATGTCAGCTCTAAAGCGGTCAACCGCTGATGGTAATCCAGAAGCAGTGACAGAGAGAGGCCCAGCATCTTTCCTTGATGTGTGAAAGCGCGCGCTGAGAGACACATCTGCCTCGTGGAGTGTACACAAGGCGTGCCTGCAGTTCCGCAAACACCGACACGCTTCCACTCCGACACAAAGACACGGAAACAAACATACGAAAGCAGATATCCCCGGGGCTCTGTCAACAAGTTATGGAGACATGCCAAAAAGGGAACTCCTCTGTGAATTCCTCAGGTTCACACAATCTACAGTGTTAGATTTTGATTTTACATCATACCGTTTATCTATTTATATACCTGCATTTGTTACAGTGTTACTTGACCTGCCCATAGTTTTAGTCTATATATGGCTGTTGGCTATTGAATTAAACAAAGCAAATGTATAATTCTGGGTAGATACCAAAGGTGTTCCCATAGGCATTGTTAGTCTCATATTAGCCAAACGGAAGTAAAAAAAAAAAAAAAAACAATACTGGATTTATGGTGTCCTCAATAGGAATGTAAAGGTTTGACATTTGCTCAGGAATACCGCATGTTTCAGAGCTATGGTTGAATTATAAAGGGTACTCCTCACTGTTTTTTCAGAATATTTTGTTTATGCCTGCCTTTATCATTAATTCCTCTGCCTGTCATTTTGTTTGTAGTGCATGAGCGTGTGTGTGTGTGTGTGTGTGACTGAATGGATTCCAAGTAGCCAGACTGTGACATCCTGGGGAGATCTATCGGATCAAGCTCGACAACAAGAAGGAGAAAATCCAATTTCGTCTACAACACAAACATCTAAGGTGAGTCTCACAAGACTTTTAAACACTGAGCCCCGCTACCTTCAACACGCGAACACTGCCACTGACATTTCTCCACAGGTTTGTGTGCGGAGGTGTGGAGAGGTCGGGCGATTCAAGTGTGCGGAAGCCAGCTCTCAATTTGCCACATTATTGACAGAAATGAAAAACAGCGGCGAGGTGCGACTCGGGCTGCGATGAGATCACTCCTCTCCATCTCCCCGGCCACAGCGACTGTTTGTCTTCGTTAGGCAGATACCTCTCCTAATACATCAGCCCATTGACGACAGGTCCTTATTTAGCACACCGCTCCAGACAGAAGCTAGAATTAAAGTCTGTTGGTGACATACTGTGCGCCACAAAAGAGCTCTGAGACTGATGGGTGCACTTCCAGCCACACATACCTGTGAGCTCTATTACAGGCCATAATCTCTCTTCAGCCTCTTGCGTCCCTGTTTTTATGAAGAATTCATGTGGCAAGGTATGAGTGTGTTACACACAACTGGGGAAAATGTGTAGCTCATCAACAGATAACGGGGATCTTCAAGCAACAGATTCGTTAAAACACTACAGAGATAGGCCCAGCATTATGGGGGTGCTTAGGGGTGCATTGCACCCCCAGACGGACCTCAGCGCACCCCCAGTTGTCTGTTTATATTCTGCTGTCTACACAGTATTTATGACTTTTTGTGCACCCCCGTGTATTGCAGTTGCAGAGGTCTCTGTATTTTCTCCTGGCTCTGAGCCTGTACAGAGATATTGCATTGAAGAGACAGAAGTGAATGAATCCACCTGGTAAATTTTGCATGTATAGCGACCTTGAAGAATGACGTAACAGTTTGTCTGTATTCGTCAAATATGTACCAACTGCACATGTATATACAATAAAGGCATATGGAGTTTCCACAACACTGCTGAAAATACTAGATACAGCATGGGAAAACCGTCAATATATGAGCCAACAACTGTCACATATGAGCCAAAATAAAATGTCATGAACAGACTGATCACCACACGCACAAGGATCATTTCTTAAAGGATAATTCAACCACAGTTTTAAAGGTATTTGCTTTTATAAACATACATTGTTTTTCGCCTTCTTTTAAGACGAAATCTACACAGAAGAGCCGTTCAGTTTTGAAAGGCAATGAAACAAGTGGGATTTTAAGTATATTATGCAAATGACAGAATGAATTTTGACATCTCTCTCTCTTCCTCTGGATTGCACAGCCTTGATCTTCATGTGCAGTGCTAAACTAAAGGCAGAGAAGAACAATGCTGAATGGATCGATGCCAGTCTCAGCCGAAGTCTTTCAAAATGATAACACCCACCACGAAAACATGTGTGGCATAATGCACCCAGCAGGGCCACCTGAACTCCTCTGCGGTGCTCATACTGAGTTTATAAAGCTGCCTGACTTGTTGCAGCAGCATCTAAAATCAAGTATCACTGCCAATTTACTGGAGAGAGGAAAAGCAGTGTGCAGCGTCGCAGCAAGAAAAATTCTGAAAAAAAAGAAAGGGATAATTTTCTGCTCTCCGACCTTTATGTATAACGTATTCACTACACATTTTCATAATACCCACTAAACTGTGAGGTAAGGGATTTAGAATGCATTTGCTTTGTGGTGCAGTGCTGCTTTAATTACTCGGGGCTGACTGATACACTTAAGATGGAATCGTCCATCCTCAGCAGTCCAGCGGTCAGTTTCAGGGACGGGTGATTGTGAGACTGGCATGTGGCTGGCAGGCTGGCAACCATGTAGGCCATGGGAATGTTGCCAGCAGCCGTAGCTCCCCTGTAGCCCTCTCCTGCCAAGCAGCTGAAGCTAAATGGGGCTAGGCTTGCTTAGGGCTTGGACGGGAGACCTCCTGGGCAAAGAAGGGCCTCCAGTAATAAAAATTCTCAGGGTTAAAAATAGCACTTGAGTGTGGGAAAATCTAAAAATAAGAGTAAACCTTGAGCTACGGGTAAGGAGTCGGTCACGAAGTAATTCATCAGTTCGAGCAATTCCTAACATTGCTCATAAACTGGCAACAAGTTAGGAGCGCTGATGAAGTCCGCTAATGACTTCAGAATATGTTCAGAGAGCTGAGAGTCTGAGGAAAAATTGCTGCTGCAGGTCATGAATGACTGCAACAAGCTTGCAATTCACATCCAAACCAGAATGTCTTCAAGGTCTAAGATGGCAATAAATTAATAAAAAGACTGATTCTGTTTATGACTGTTTGTGAACTGGTAATCAATTTTACACAGCACTCAGATGAGATGACACTTTGGTTTACTTAGGCCATTAACAATCTATATTCCTTTGTGCATGCAAGCACACATGTATTCATTTGCAGACGCATACAGTTAGCATAGAGACATTCATTGCAATCCTTGCAATATTCTGTACAGAGGATGTGGATATTCTTTATAAGATATTCCTAACATGTGATTGGATACAGCATTGTGCTGCCGTCGATTAACAGTGAAAATGAAGTCCAATATTCAGTTGACTTTCCAAAGTAAGAGATTCTGCTCAATTCATAATTCAACTACCCTTCCCATGAACAAGCTTCTCAATTGGACATGTGGCTGTAGAACCATCTTTACTCAATGCTTCCAATTTCTTACACATTTTCAACAATCGGGGTATTGTGTTTTCTTTTTTTAACCTCTGCACTCTCTCCAATACAATGCAAGCCAAAGAAGATCAATATTATTGCCCCACAGAAGACAGTGAATGCTTCTTCCTCTTGCACACTACTGTCTCCTCCAATGTGCTTCACTGTCTGGAAATGGAACTGTGAAAGAACCATTGTTATAGAAAGTTCCAGGCCTTTTTATTTTACAGTACTTCAATTAAAAAAATGAAGTGCAAAGACTTACGAGATAGCTGCAGCATATCATCAAGTCATCAAAACATTTCAACAACGCCCTGCACAAATTAAACTAAACAAACTACAAGGACTCAGCACAAAGAGTTGAAGTATTTAGCAGACGATTTTTGCATTTGCATAAAAATAAAACCATGTTTGCAAGTAAGGATACAAAAACCTTTCCAAGCAGGCTCATCAGCGCTGATTAATGTGAGGCTATTATGCAAGAAGCATCTCTGTTTCTTTCATGTTTTTTTCCTTTTTTTTGTCAGTCAACTAATTAATTTCTGAAATGTCTTGATGACTTGATAGGACAAGTTGTTTTGTGAAAAGGACTGCGACGGGGCTTTCACTGAGAGGAAAAAAAAAAAAAACACAGTTTCCATAAATCAAAAACATGATCAAAAGACTGCATTCTAACTCTCAAAGCATCGGAGACACAGTTACATTATCAGCTCCTCAGTGAAGGCTCGCAGTTCAGTTATCTATCCATTAATCAGCTGAGATTTGTAGTCTTCAGTGTGGCATTAGTGGGGGGGGGGGGGGGGGGGGGGGGACTCCCAGCATAATGACAACAGCGTGCACTCCGGTGACAGGTGCTGATTGCCACCGCCGACAGATTGGGGTGCATCAGTCCTGGAATAGATTGAACGTGCGCCAGGGCCACTTACAATGGGGAGCTGCTCTTTATTGCTAAATGTGATGAGAAACGGCTGGGGGAAGTGAAGTCTGTATGGGTGCCGTTGCCCCTGTCTAACCTCGCCCGGGATCAATGTGGCGCACCTCGCGGCATTGTCAGTACGTACAGGAGTAATAGACCACGCACCGGCCTGGATGTCGCCGTCTCTTTTCACAAGTTCATCATCATCAATATCTGAAACCCGGCCTCACAGTCCCCCTCATTATCAGAACCAATGGAGATTGTCCTAAGCCTGATTAGCCCCAAGCCTGAGAGCAAGAGAAGAGGCTTACAGTCCCTCAGATCTCTTAGATTACTGCAGTTGGAGGCTTTTAATTAAATCAATGAAAGCTATTATGGCAATTACAGGAGGAAATGAGAACACATTGTACGAGGCTCAATATGTTTAGTAAATGCTGTCACTGTTATTATCAAGAAAATGGCAGGGACTAATTTCACCTTAATGATGTGCCTCTGAACAACAGCCACCTAAACAATGGCCTTGGCATGGGCTCAGATGTATAAAAACCACAACCTGTAATGTGCCCCCCCTACACACACCCACACACGTACATACCCTACATGCACTTTCGCCAAACATTAAACAGACCCCATGCTTCACTTTCCCTGTTCCTTCTTAATATCCTAATCTCATGAAACAAATTTTGCCGATCAATAATTCATTAGTATGAAAAGTGAACTGGCAGACACTCTCTCCACTTCAAGGTGAATAACAATTTACCTTCAAACAGTGATCAGAGCGGCTCAGCCTCCATAACCAGAGAGGCAGTGAGAGCCGATGTTCATTACCATCCGCGGGCCTGCTGTTTTCACACCACTCTGCCTGCTATTCAAATGCAAATCTTCTCACCCAACAACTAGTCCCCTATCTTTGAGCGCACCAGGCTAAAATCAATCATTACTGCCCTCATAGTTTTCTTAACACAGGGTAAAAGGCACATCAGTCTTCAGACATGAATTCAGTGTTTTTACTACATTGTAACTGTGGCCATAATTTGTCACTAACATAAGGTGCCTTCGTCAGGCAGTGGTTCTTCACTTCAAGGTAGAGATGTACACAGGATATATTTGCTTCAAGGTTTTTTTGTCCCTATCTAGAGCCATCAGACATCTCAGACATACTAGCTAAAATATCAAGCACATTACTTCTGTTTGATAGCAGTATAATGGTTCTGCCAGCTCTGCAATTACAGTGTCATTCAATACAAAACTTGCATACTAATTACAGACTAATTTGTGCAAAGATTAATCAAACACATCATGAGAAAAACAATACGCTGGGTGAAATATCTACTGAAGCGGACTTCATCATAACACGTAAACAATAATGGAAGAACATGTTGGAATTTATGCAAACCTATATTTAGTAGAGGGTCTGTTAATCACATTAAAATCACCAGGGCTACCATAGCTGGTTCACAGGAATGAAAACAGTGGAATACCAACCCCCCCCCCCTCCCAACACACACCACACACAACACACACAACACCCCACCTACACTCCGATCCTTTTCTTCCTCACAGCTGGGTTATGACAAATTAAGAACCTATATGAAAACTAAATCCATATGAACCGGTCCATAAAAGACACACGTATTCTAACACAAAGTATGCTGTTTCTGTTTGTCCGTGTTATGTTATGGCACCAGTTAGAGGCAAACAGAAAAACCTCACCACTGAAAACAACACAATGAACAAACAGCAGATGAAGCTGACAGCCAAACTCCTAATAAACTGCTCTCTTAGTAAAGTGCTCTCTTACTCAGTTCCACAGTTCCTAATGAGTATAAATGTCTAAGCGTCAGGTTTATTTTCGTTGCAAAGTTATTACCTGCTGCATCTACACAACTTTAAATAGCTGAGCTAAAGATGTTAATAGGATGCTAATAAGAAATACAATTTCAATTTTTGTAGCACTTTTCAACAAATTCACAACGTTTTATAGAGCAGCACTTATAAAACAAAAGAAAAAATATCATGGGCAACACAACCACAATTAAAAATGTAACTATGTGACAATGTATTAGCGCTAATAACGAGACTGTAGCTGATAAGGCACAGGCTTGAGGGGCAGGGTTTAGTACCTGACGCTTTCAGTTCCGTAGCCTCACATCACCAGAGGGAACATGCAGGGGCATAGGGGTGTCGCAGATGAATAGAGCGCTGACATCCAGTCAGTGCAGAATGTAGAAATCTGGAGTATAGTGCTCGTAACACCGGGGTGCACCCATATTGAAGTTTATTCAGCGTTCTGACTGGGGCACCAATCTGGACTGCATTACACGAGAGCAGAAACTCCATAACAAAGCTGTGGACTGTAATTACAGCTTACCTCATAAAGAGTGATGACTCCATTGGTCTCATTGGGTGCTTTCCACTGCATGAAGATCTTCTCCTCGTAGGGACTGCTCTGAATGGACTCCATAGGGACCGCGCCAGGCACTGGGGAGACACGCACACATAAATATGAATGTATTGCGTATTTTAATCCACAACGAAACAAAAATCACACAAAATGATTCAAGTGTAAGATATCTGGATGCTACCATCCTGCATCCCACTTGTGTTTGTTGGCAAATAAATGGACATTATTAACAATTCATCATGCAAGTCTTTGGGATTTAGAGGAACACACACACACATTTATATATGCAAGCACGCAGTCACTCAGAGAAGCCTGCACCGGAAACACCTTCTGAAGAACAGGGCGAGTGTGATGACCCATATCTCAGGGTGGACTAAACCCCCGACACATAGAGATTGTTTCAGCAAAGATGTGTCAGGAATGAATAACTCCAGGGCAGCCAGAGGCAAGTGAGGAGGAATGGAGCCATTAAGAAACAAACCTTCAGGACCCAGGTGATGTGTGTATGTGCCAGTCCGTGCAGCTCTCCCCTTTGCCGCTCCCCTATAAATACCAGTCAGTTGGTGTGGGGAAGCAGCGAAAAGGGTGTGGACGGTGGAGGAATAAAGGCGTCTTAATTTGTCTGAGCGCAGGCGCGAAGACGGCGCCCATGGCTGTTCCTCAGGATTTGATCAGGCTGGTTTTTAGGCGAGGAAATTTCCTTGGGGTATTCTCACTGATTTCCTATTCATTTATGGAAGTCTAATGAGTTTAATTCTTCACAGCCAGGAAAGTCAGGATAATAGCTTTGTTAAAAGGCTGTTTAGTCAAACTTAACAAGCACACGTGGGGTATGTGCATTACACACTTTCCTTATTAATTGGTCAGGCGGACAAAAAGTATGTGGCAAGTGAATAATGGGATATATCACACCGAACAGACCTGAGAAACATGGCCATCGTGTATCTCCTCCATTTTGTTTTCCTTCAGTTAAAATAGCACTTTGTCATTGAAATGAGCATTGCCACTGCTGGATACTACATTAATTTTAGTTAATTACAAGAATGACTCCTCTAGTAAATGAATCAAGTTATCGAACAGAACGATCAAATGTTCACTTCATTAAATCCCTACCTGTGTGTGTGTGATTGTGTGTGTGTGTGCGCGTGCGTGCCTGCGTGCG
This sequence comes from Megalops cyprinoides, assembly GCF_013368585.1. NCBI lineage: Eukaryota > Metazoa > Chordata > Actinopteri > Elopiformes > Megalopidae > Megalops > Megalops cyprinoides. Next base: position 32,678,470 of record NC_050588.1, on the reverse strand, counting down.
TGTGTGTGTGTGCATGTGTGTGTGTGTTTAGCCTTCCATCTGAACAAAGCATGAGGAAAAAAAAACATTTTACTTTCTCCATAGTGGTCAACTTTATGTGGACTCAGACAATAATAATGAAAAAACAAATGCTATTTTCACACACAATGCCAGGAGCTTTGATTCCCTCAATGGAGTAAGCATATTGGATTAGTGGAACAATAGACTACAATTAGATCTGTAATCACATTGTACGCGTTATCTCTATTCCTGTGTGTGCGGAGGGGGGCCAGTCTTCATATAAGAGATAAATTGGCAGTGTAACACATTAATAAAAACTTGATTAACTTCCTGCATAGAGAATCTGAATGGCATGTTTCATTAAGTTGCCAGCGCAGACTGCATTTGCATTTTTTTTTCTTCAATGATAATGGCCCTGACACTTGCGGCTGTCATTTTACGAAGGTGAAAAATCTGCAAATGTCAAGCTGGCTTCAGCTTGTCTGTTTGCTGAGCGTTCGAGCATGTGGCCAGTAATTGATGATGAGGTTTTGCTGCCATTTACTTGTGTCATGTAACAATTGACAGCTATATTTCTGCCTCGCAAATACCCTCCGGCTTTGATTGGTCTGCATCTTTGGTTTGATGCTGTGTGCGTGTTGCCTTGGCTTATTGTTCAATGAAATGTTTGCATACCACAACATCAAAAAGAAACCATAAGCCCACATTGGGAAAACACAGAAAATACAAAGCAGACATACGAAAAATACAAGGACAGAAGGTTTCATGTCTGACATAGTCAGTAATTAGTGTTCTTTGAAAAAATGTTCTTGGGTTTTTCTTCTTGCCTTCCTTTTGTGTGTCCACACTGCAGTTTGCACTTAAGGGTCACTGTATCAATTCCTTCTCACAACAGACCTCAAGTTACAATATGTACTGGCAAAGCCAGATACATGGTCTGTGACTGTGGGTGTGTAGAGTATGTGTATGACTGTGTGTACCTCTTATTCTGCAAGCCTTGTCTACAAGTGCCGTATGAGTAGCTGGGTGGCTCCCGTGTGGTTCAGACAGTAAAAGCACTCGTTCCAAGGGAATTGATTGGTTTCATTCCATCGTGACTCGGGGTGGGTAAGTTGGCCAGGGTCCCCCTGTTGCTCCATTCTCGAAAACCTGGGACTGCCGTGGGCACCCATGAGCTCCTCAGATAGCATCAGGAGAATGTACCTATCCTCTGGCCACATATATTTCCTGGTGTACTATGGGATTTTCACAGTGTGAAAATAGTCACAGTACACGTGCGAGTGTATTGGAGGATTGCATGTGCTTCACCCTAACACTGAGCGTGGGTGCAGTGATTGTTGCTGCAGTGGTGACTAGTATTAATGCTTAATTGGCGACTACTAAAAACTGTGAAAAAGGAGGTAATGCAAAAGTATAAAGAAAAACAAGAAGAGGCACAGGTGCAGTCTGTCTGGGGCTCTGCGAAATCTTTCCCTCTGAAAACACACCTTCCTCTGGCATCTTAGAAACAATACATTTGGGAGAGGAAATGAATTAGCCAACAACATGTATAATATGTTCCCCTAAACCAAGGCAGTATGTGGTGCTTTTCCTTCTTTTTTATTGCTTGGCATTAAAAAGAGGCAGAGAAAAAATTAATTGTAAATGGATCTGATACGTTTCAGAGACCCCGAGGGAAAAATACAAATTAAACTCTGCATACAAATATACACCGATCTGAGAAACGGCTTTACACAAAAGCAGAAAAAGCAATAATGTACAATGTGATTTTGTTTTAACTAAAACACACCCCATGAAGTCTCAGGGTGAAACAGAGGGTTGTTTTGCTCTCATTTGTGGAGTTTTATTTCAAGTGTAGGGGTGGTAAAAAGTATATATGCATGAATTATAGTACTTTCATAGCTTGACTATACATTGTAATTAAACAACGCGACTCTTGACGAGCATGAACATCCCTCTAAATAGCAGTATTTAATATTTTCTTAATTCATAATGCCTAATTCAACCCTGCATGCCACAAATAAGTGAGCCTCCACCCAAAAACTTAGTCAAGGCAGATAAATGTTCATAAGAAGGCTTGCTGTCGGAAGACCTCAGCTGTCTATGGTCAGCACCACCATAAAAAAGCATTCCAACTCCTTGATCCACCGAGTGAAACTGAGTGCAAATAAGAGCCTAATGACAGCCATTAATTTTAAAATGTTTAAGGGCAGGTAATTCTAACATACAGACTGCATCAACAACAGCGGAGGATTTTAGCTGTGCCATTTCATCTCTACAGGGTGAACGACTTAGGATAAAATCAATTTGATTACCTGTAATGGAGGTTACGATAAAACCTTAGACCTGCAACACTGGCTGGGCATGAAAGCCACCTTTTCTGGGCAATACTCTTCCACCTTACTGCCATGCACAGGTGCACCAAGATGTGACCAAGCTGGAAATCCTGTGTCCACTTGCAGCCAAGTGTAAGTAGTGGTGTGGTTCAAATCAGGTCACTCCAGGTAAAAATGGCTACCTTATCCTTGTGCTTACACAACACGTGGCAGCACTTAGGGCATTTACGGAACTGAGAAAGGAAGAAGCAGTCTGCCATGCCGCCAGAATCACGCATCACAGATCACGTGATCACCCGCAGTAGGAAGTGATGGTGACAAAATGAAATGACGTCTTTGAAAGTAAGAGCATGTCTAACCATACGGAGACATTTTCCAACCAGATGTTCAATCACTTTGAAGAAATTGTTTGCTGCATTCGAAAAAAATAGGGAGCTTTTTTTCACTGTTCTTTTCACACTGGGGTCTTTTATGCATCTCCTAGCTAGCTATATGTGAATCAAAAACACAGGCAAAGAGAGAATAACTGATTTTTAGTTTCAAAACACACAATGCAACAGGTTATTAAAATCTGTGAAGGTCCATCATTTTCCACCCAGCCTACAAGCTTCTAGAAGGTGACCAGGTGCTATTTTTAGCTAGCTAACTAGCTGGCAGTTTCACTGTCTGCAAGTTGCTTAGGGCAGTCAGGTAGGGTAGAAGTGTGGTGTAGGAGTAAGGAGCAGCGCTTGTAACCCAAAGGTCGAGGAATTGATTCCCAGGTGGGTCACTGCTGTTGTACCCCTGGGCAAGGTACTTATACTGAAATGCCTTAGTACAAACCCAGCTGTGTAAGTGGATGTAAGGTGTAAGAATTGATAAGAGAATGTGCTAGGCAATGTAACGGAATGTTTACCACCATGACAGACCAGGTGGGAAAACAGCAGACATCTTTCCATTGCTAACTGCATCTCAAGAAAATGCTAAGATTTTTTTAGATGGTCCACTGACTATCCACTCACAGGTAACTATGCCTATTGTAAACTACTGATTCCAGTCCTTGTCTTGCAGATAGACTTGGAACAAGGATCACCACTGAGAAAAGGCTCAGCATGGGGAAAAGAGAAATGAAGGAAAAAAAAAACATCACTGGCCTGGAGCGTACAGAGACACTTTAGAGCAGACAAGGAGAAAGACTTCTTTCCATTGTTTCCAGTGTTTTCCCATCAATACCCTAAGCATCATTCTATCCACTAAATAAGCATCCCAGTTTGGTTATATTTCTTTATCACAATCACTCACAAAATTCAGCAGCAGCCCCATGGCCCAACCCACAGGGTAGCCCTAAAATCATTATTTTTGTTTGTTTTTGTTTATTTTATTAGTTTCCCCAACCCGCATAACCCCCCCCCCCCCCCCCCCCCCCCCCCCAGAATCTGGCACATATACAGCTTAGGAATCATGGTTCTCATAAACAAATCATCACAGGCAAACTTTGGAAGTGTAAGATCCACAACAAGAAAACAGTGGCAGTGGAAAATGAAAAAGAAGGAAACACTTTTGTACTTACCAAAGAAATATACAGAAGTAAGGGAAATGGAGTTTTCACTGCTCATATTTCCATACTGAGGAAAGACTAATCAGCAGAAAGCCGTGCTTATGTGAAAACTGAATACAATGCATGAACCACCAAGTCAAATCCCAATTAAGCACCTGTGTCTTTTTAGAGGTTTAATAATGTGATTCAGAGCTATTTAGTATTTAATTAAAACACCCATTAATCTATGAAGATAGGGCTTATTTATTTATTTTTCTTTCATAAAAAGAAAAGAAACACTTGAAATTGAAAGCATATTCAGGAAACATTGCATTCAACTATAAAACTAAAGTCATTATGCTGGAACGGCAATTACTGTGGTGCTGGAGAACACAGCACACACTGTGTACTAATTATAAAATTACAATCCTGAGATTAAAGATGGCAAAATAAAAGGCAATTAACACTTTCTGAGATACCGGTGCTCTCGCACTCACAGAGGACAGTGCTGAAAGAAAGATTTTTTTTATTTAAATTCACAGAAAAATGGTGCATCTGCTACAGCGAAATAGATGTATTACAGCAGATTAAACCTGCAAAAAGCAGTGTGAAACTTTATACAGCTCTGTGTAAAATGGTGATTGCTGCAGTAAAAATGCTGACACTATACTAATCCAATTCAAAAATATCCATATCAGTCTTTTGTTGAATGTAGAATTTAATCAAGTTATTTTTTTCTATGGGCATAGAAAGAAAGACAATAGTATTCAGTGCCAGCACATAACATTTTGGATATAAGTTGCTGATCTTGATTATACAAAAGTGTGTCCACAATGCAACAGGCCAGATTTCACCAGCCAATATTTATTTTTGATGTCTATGCTCTGACCTTGCATCAAATAGATAGCACTGTAGCAAGCCGAGGTCTACAATCAACTTATCATTTGCCGCTGTGAAAACCATGTCTGCTAGCAGTGATATGAAAAAAAAAACAATCTGACGAGATCCGAGTTGAAAGATGAATAATATGTCATCTTCAGTTTTAACAATGGAAGTTTGGAGCTGAAGACAAGCGTAGCAAACACATCAAAATTTTTTCACCCAGCTGCCAAAAACCAACAAATGAAAAAAATAAATAAATAAAAGAAACCGCATTGTTATTAAAGCCGTTGTGGTAGGAGGGGTGCCCAGTGATGTCTCACTATGTTTCTCCTAGTCATGTACTGAACAAAAGTGAAAATTATCTATACATATGGCAGATTTACTGGTTTCATGCATATACGCACAGATAAAGCTAATTCTTGTAGCACCAAAAATGTTATCACTTTTTTGTGTTTTTTAAAGGTGGGGTATTTCCCTTTACGTTATATTATTGTCATTACGCAGACACTTATCCAGAGCAACTTACAAAGGTTACAGTTTTCACATGTTATCCATTTATACAGCTGGATATTTACTGGGGCAATTCTGAGCTAAGTACGTTGCCCAAGGGTACAGCAACAGTGCCCCAGCAGGGAATTGAACCAGCAACCTTTCAGTTACAAGCCCTGCTCCTTATCCATATGCTACACTGCCATCCCTTGCCCTCTGGACAACATGAATGTTTTTTTTGGTGGTGATTAGAGAATGCATTTATGAAAACTGGTGTGTGTGTGCGTGTGTGTGCGTGTGTGCGTGTGTGTGTGTGTGTGTGTGCGGGTGTGTGTGTGTGCGTGCGTGCGTGTGTGTGTGTTCGCATGTGCAGCTCACCGTCCTCCTCCGTCTGCTTGACGATCTCCTCGCTCTCCTTCCGCCCCTCCGGATTGGCCAGCACCAGGCGGAGCCTCACGGTCACGAAGGGCCGCAGGCCGCGCAGGGTGTAGTGGGACGAGGTCTGGATCAGCTCCTCGGCGGCGAACTCCTGCTGGTTGAAGATGTACTGGTACTGCACCGTCAGGTTATAGCTGTGGCACCGGGTCACTGCGTAGCCGAAGGTCTCCCACTGCAGGGTCAGCTGGCGGGCGCGGATGTCCACCACGTTCACGTTCTGGGGACCGTGGACCGGATCTGAGGGGGACACACATAAACTTTCATGAGCGTGAACTTTACCTCCTGAGAATCGGCCTGCACGGGGTTGTGCACCGTCATTGTGCTGGGAGCGCAACTACAGCAATGTCATGGCACAATGACAGCAGTGCAGTGGTACTCAGGGAAGCAGGCCCAACCTTGCCATCCTACTTGAAATCACAGAAAGAAAACTCTTACTCTACTGTAGGCGAGACACAACAATCTCAAGCCTTTCCTAAGAACCTGACGGACCGTGCCGACTGCTCTCCTGTCGCGTGAAAGGTTAAAAGCAATATTACCACTCATTTAATGAGCTTACTTAGGACTGTTGAGCTATTCAAGCCTCCTAAACTCTTTAGAATTATCTATATTACTCAGTGTGCTTTACTGGAACAGCTTGTCTCAGTAATTTGGACACAATTCATTCCTGACTCAGAGGGGTACTCAACCAAAAAAAAAAAAAAAGCGTATTATGAAATCTTGTTCCTTTCAAGAATAGTTAGTATACTTTCTACCACACCCTCACCATGAACTGGCGTACTTCATCAGTGTCACTGTCACCAAGCATCCAGCTCCGTGGCACTCCTCATTACATGAACTAAACTCTCTCTGCATCTTCTGAAACTTTGATTTAAAAAAGCTTTTAGTGGCTTCTGGTACCAAAACATTTCTTTCTCGTACAATTATTTCTGCAATTGCTACATTTAGTTTGTCCATGGGAATATTTTCTTTATGTAATCAATTCAGCTCTTACAGACTCTTCACTTATTATTATGCTGCAGTGTTCTAGCTTGGCAGGTAATAATAATAATGATAATAATAATAATAATATCATTATGGCATAATTACACATACAAACACAAAATTGACTGTAACGCTAAAATGAAGAAAGTAGTTTCTTTAAAAAAAAAAACCTTGACTATCCCTAAAATAGAAGTCATTTTTTAATCACCTCATCATCCTGCCTCATTTCTAACCACTCGTGGGCATGTAGTGTACCTAAAAACTTCCATTCATACACTGGAGTTATTGGAATGGAAAACATTCAAAGGATTTAATGGTGACACAACCTTGATTTAAAGACTTTAATTAGAATTTAAAGTAATTAAAAAATAATTTAGTCTTTGGTGGTGACCAGATGATGTTTCCATCTTTCATTGCATATTGTGAAAATTATGGCACGACATACCTGACTATGAGGTTATACATCTCTAAATTTAAATGAAATATAAAAGACTGAGCCCACAACAGCTAGATGCGATCATTTCAGCATTAATCGAAATGATTTCTTCTGGTTTTATTACAGCAATAAATATTTAGATGGATAATTTCAGGGGCAAAGCCAATCTTAAAAATGATTAAAATTATACTCTTGCGTAATTATACATACAGCCAGCTCCATCACAATAACAGAGGATGTTTTTCAATTTAATGTGAGCTATTGGACATCGAACAAGCTGCAACAGTAATATTATCCTAAAGAGGAGATTGTTAAAATACAGCTTAAATCCCACAGATAAACAAACAGAAAAGAAATTACATTGGAGGGCAGAGCTATCTCCAAAGTATGAGCCGTGGTATATCTTGGGGGAAATGAATGTGAAAACGTTTTTCTCTAACAGTTCACTGGATGAGCAGGACTTATGAGAAGACCAAACCGATCAAAAGCAAAGAACACAAACGGAGCAGTGGGGCTTCAAAACATACATAAATGCATAATAATGAAGACAAACCGGGCTGTCTCACTGCCAATGCTGACGGATCAGCCAGGCCCTTGGCAGAAAGAGCCTAGAGTATTAGATGGTCACAATGACGAGACTGAATACAAATCTAAATATGCAACGCATCAACATTTCTCCCATCAACACCACTGTGCTACACAAAGAGCTCAGAGACCCTATATCCATGCTGTTTGTGCAAACAAAGCACTTCTTTAATGCAAGGCTATGGGGGAAAAAAAAACGAGGATTCTCACTGGTTAACAACAGCGGCCAAAGCCGATCTGCAAAATTGATAGCAAATCATGCTGAACACGAAAAAAACGAAATCCCCCCGTCTCAATGAGTCTGATTAAAACTAATCTGGGGCTAATCTGGTTTTTATTTTGGAAAACAGGTCTAAGAAGAAGTTAATCTGGGTCTGTAAAATCCAATATGTATGTAACTCACAGAATCGGCACACAACTGTGGCGTTCACCCGCCTAAGATATATCTTTATTTCTGCTGCTAATGTGTTCGTCCTTGATCTTTTGGACCGACCACTTTAACATCTTCAGTTTACTTAATTATTAATTATTATTCCTTTTCCGTTCCTCTGTCGAATATGCAATGAGAAGAGGCAGAAGTACCCAAAAGAGAGTGGCCAATGCAAGGGGTGGTGTTTAAGGCGTTACGAGCGCGAGGCTCTCGATGCAGGCAAGCCCTCAGTACACGCCAAAGAGCAGCGCCCGGGAGACAAGCACAGTGGCATGGGTGGGCCCCTCCACAGCCCAGGTAGGGGAGTGGCGCCCACAGCAGTTGCACCTGATAGATGATCCTGGAGCGGGATCATTAATCCCCGGCTTCGGTTGGGGGGTGGGGGAGCTCCACGGAGGAGAAAACAGGACGGAAATCAATCTTATCGCCCCGGTTCTCCACGCCGCCGTTCCGCCACTCCGCCACATTCATCACACCGTGCTCCCCTCACCAGAGCAAAGAGGAAATTGCAAGCAATAAACATATCAATGGGTACCCACGATAGCCAACTGCACGGGGCCCACTTTAAACCAAGCAATTCCGGAGGAAAAGGGGAAAAAAAAAGACGAAAACATAAAAATAGGATAAGTCAATGTCACCGGCTGCTGCTCAGTTCGTCCTCCCCAGAGAAGGACCCGAGAAGGGCGTTGTAACTTATGCTTGTGTTTTACTGGGAGAGTTTTGTCATTTGGTCTGAAGGAACCTAAAAAGGCACAGAGCAATGGCTGCCCACCAAGCAGAGAAATCGGACAGCACATTCATCACTCCTTTGGCCCCAGAGTATTTCCTCTTAAAAATAATCCCGCCATAATTTTGCAAAGGTGGACTTTTCACCTACAGCCCTAAAGAAAAAGAAATGCAATTTTGAAACCTTCAATTGACCTCAGTCCATGTGATACCAGTGGTATATCAGCCAAAGCGAATATTTGCTTTTTTCTCTCCAACAGTAAATATTGCTGTGCGATTCCCATTCCAAAACCCGAGCCAAAACGAAATTCAGGGGCCACCGAGTCAAAGTGTTCATAGAAATATGATGCACCCTATGCAATCACATGACAGAAATTAATTGGATTAACATGAACGAGAACAGATGTTCAAGCTGTTTTTGTTACGGGTTTTTAATTACTCCGTTGTCATTGCTGCTCAGATTGTAATTGATTCCTCAAATTGCTATGCAAAGAAAGCGTGTAAACAACAAAAAAATTTTAAACTTTATTCCCCTTTTCAGCAATATTATCTCCACATCAGAAAAGTGCACGGAGAATCACAAACTGGACCCTTCATTTTGTTTACTATGGTTAAAGGTTTCTTCCTCAGGGCAGTGGAGTGCATAATTGGTTGGCTAGTGCTGCCCAGCCTTCTCTGTACCATGGTAAAGGCTCATTTCTATTCTGATCCAGCTATACTGCCTGCTAAACCCACAGGGCTGTGACAATTCTAGCTTTCTAAATTTGCAGAAAGCGGCTTAAAGTGATGCTAAATGGAAACAATTGGATCTTTGCCCGGAGGTTAACTACCTGCTGCTGAAGCCTAATTACCAGAACCCGGGAAAGCAATGACAGAAAGTCATGAGCGGAGACGTGCTCGCTGACCTGAGCCAAGTGCCATTGTTGCAGTGGAACGCTCTGCCAGTGACAAGTGCAGTCTTTATTCGCACAAAGGCGGGCTCGGCGTAGGAGCGGCAGAGACACCGATCACCCGAAAAATCCTGTCGGGCCGCACGCGCTCCTGGGAGGCAGAGAGCTCCACCTGAGACACCGACCTCAGGTGCTTGGCACACGCCCACGCAGCTGCCACTGGCCAATCAGTGCTCACCCCCACGAGGGAAGAAATGACGGGGGCGTCAAACATCAATAACATTAATAAACGATAAAGCCGATGAATTCGACCGCTGCTACAATGAGGTGAGACTGAGAAAAGGCAGCGTGGCTCAATGGCGGGTCCCGGGAGTGCTTAAGAACGTAAATGGCAGGCTTTTATACCTCGCAAAGCCGCTGATGTGCTTTTCTTCCCCCCCGACGTCCGGAGTCATGCCTTTCAGCCCTGTCCCCAGCTCTCGAAAGAATCAAAACGAGGTTGAAACAAATTACGGAGGTAATAATGAGCCACTTTAAATGAAATGGGTTCCCATTTGCCTTTTTCCCCTCACTCTGGAGTAGACACAAGATTGTAAATGAACGCCGGGAGTGATGATGGAACACAGCCATCTCTTCAAGGAGGCAACATTGACATAAATCGGTCGGCTACAAAAATGTGCAAACGTTTGATTGCGTTTTTTTGTGCGCAGCAATGGTTGAAAATGCAATTTTTCCATATTTCCTATGCATGCTTCCATGGGTATCGTGCAGGCAATGTTTGTTAGCTATTTTCAATTCAAGTGTTGCAGTGGAAACAACAGTGAAAATGATAATGTGTCACTCTGATGTCAGCCGAGGAGCAACGGCTTACACCACAAGAGATCAGCTTATGTCACAGATACTCTAATCTTGATTTCCTACAAGAAGAAAACTCTCTTCCTGGAAATGACCAAAGTTGTAATTATCAACTGTTAAATCACACCTGTCTGGGAATCTTTTTTCCTGTGCCGCATGTCGAGAGCTACTTCTCCAGCCATCATCTCTCTCTCTCTGTCTCTCTGAACATCCCTGTCTCTGACTTGATTCAATGGGGAATTGGGTTCTGATGGCATACGTGAAGTAGAGTACTGAAGTAGGGAACAGCAGATCAGAAAATGTATTAGATGTAAATTTATATCTGCTGCAAGACCAGTCAAGGAGCAGCAGGTCATTCTCTGGCCTTTAAGGTCACACTCTATACCGGTCATGTGGGTGTTTTTCCTTGTTGGTCTTAATTGTTTTCTGTGCAGTTGCTGCACCATCTCTCAATAGAGGAAGGTGAAATAGACCCTGCAGCAATGCCACTGAACAGAGTGTTACTGTCCTTTGCTCTCCCATTATCAACACCGATTCCCTTTATTTCACATAAGTGCTATTGATCTTCAACGGATCTAGACAGGATCAGCAATGCCTGCTCGCTCTGAAAAACCTTTTGTCACGCCACCAAAGAGCACAAGTGATAAATACAGCAAAGAGCCACAAAGTCAAACTCGTGGAAGCAGTCACATACTAAAGCCCATCAAAAAGATCACAGTTTACACGGGGTACTCAAAGCTACCGAGTCAACCTCGTGTGGCATCAGACCCCTTTGAGATACATGTTACAAATGCATGACCCTCAATATACTTATGTGGACCTAATGAATTTTATTGCGGATCTTGTGGGTGTCCTTCTCACCATTACCAGAAAATAAGCATCTTCACTTTCTCCACCAGATAGGCTTTGCATTGTTATAGGCCCATAAAATGCTGTGGGTACACTCCGCAGACACAGAAATAGGCAAATGAAAGAACTGGTTCAATCCGCTAAATAAATAAAAAAGGAACATAAAAGATTGTTTGTTTGTCGAATTAGAAATTAGTTTGTGACCTTTTTTAAAGTGACCTACTGATAAAATAGGCTGAAGACACAAGAAGAAAAACATCTTGTTTCCTCAATAAGCTCAGAAGCCAGGAGAAATGCTGTGACCTTTTGAAGCCCCTCTCATATGAGGTTTTCTTCCCTGGATTAATGAGCCGCATTTCGGAGAAACTATTATTTCAGCAGTATGTACACACACAATTTTACATGCGCACACACACAGACACACAAACGCACACACATGCGCACGCACACACACACACACACAAACACACACACACACACACACACGCACACACAAACACACACATGCATGCATGCAGACACACATGCGCGCACACACATACACAAACACACATACACACATACACACCACACACCACACACCACACACCACACACCACACACACACACACACACACCCTTGGCTCTGTCCTGCCCAAATTCTTGCTGTTTGCTCAGGCAGGAGCTGCCAGGTGAGATGCAAGCCTCCTGACTGTTAAGTATTTCTCACTGCCTGTCCACACCGGGCCACAGGTCACCCTCTTAAACACAGCACAATTAGGAAGGCTGGCCACTGGAGCGGAACAGAGCACAAATGCTGCCTGAATTATCTGCTGTTGAGCTCATTGAAACCAGGCAGGAGAGATTCATTCCACAGCAATGCAAATCAATAACAGTATACACAGATTGACCTGTTCACCTTATGCCTTAAAGTGCATTAATTAATATGTCTCAAATTCATTTTTATATATACATTATTCCATTTATAAGAACAGACAAGTCTACTGGGCACATGATTCATCACAGTGTGAGAAGGTGAAGCTTACATGTCAAAATTTAAATTTGCTTCACCAGAATGGGCATAGCTCAACAAATATGATTTTGCAATGTTCATCTAAACAAGCAGCCAAACTTGGTAAAAATCATCTGAAGAATATCTGTGAGGTCACAAAATCAAAAAAATTTGACACAATTAAATAACATCAATGAAATAATCAGCGGTAACAATTGCAAAACAAAAATAATTCACCCAGGCATATTTTTGTACTGCCTTCACTATACAAACATTTAACAGTAAATATAAATGTCATTCTAATCCCCCTCTATAAGCTCACCAAAGCTCAGTTTGTTTTTTCAGTTTTCCACAAGAGGACATTGGCTCTTCAAAGTCCAAGCCCTATTGACGGTTTTCATCCCAAGGCTTTTTGCAGTTCTCTGGATCAATAGCAATTGAAAGAGTCATATGCACAAAGCAAGCACCACATTTTGAGTACATTAATTTCAAAGGAATTTTTTAGCCTACAGTAGAGAGTGAGTGGCGGTATTTACTTTACATGAATTCCACCCCGGACCTGACATTCTATGTGTACAGAATTTAAGGGGGTCATTGAAATTCCGGGCCATGGTATTAGGGCCTAAGATTCACTGTCGAATAACAAAACAAATGTTTGAACCTCTGCCTCCTACAAACTGAGGGTTATCTTGGATCGCATTATGCACAGAGCTTACAGATATTGCTGTGGTTTCCTTGAGGACCTGTGTACTCCCGTCTTAAACGCGCATGATTCTATTCATGCAGGCTTGCTTTGGTTATGAATGCATCATCCTTCTCACCCCTGCTTCCTCGCCTCCCCTAGTCATACATAACCACACTGCTTAGTCAGAACTCTCTCCTTCCTGAGACACTGAAATGCCAGCTCACGTACAGTTTACCACTGACATGGAGTCGCAGGAGTCCAGAATAAGCCACCCCTGACCCCATTAGTTACTACTTTCTTAGTTGTTAGAGTGCTGCTACTTTGGGAAGCATCCAGCAATACCTTTCTAGCTTGTTTTCCTATGTTTTGGTAGAGAAAGACTGTGGAGGAACTGCAAGTTGCGTGTTTGATGTCTGGTGAAACAGGGTTGCTTTGAAGGGGAATTTATCTCTGCTAAAGAAAAAATCCTGTCAAATCGGTAAAGATTGGGTATGTATTGTAATTTGTCCCTGAGTCTTTTGAAAGCGTAAGCCATTAATAATGAAATGTAATAAATGATTTTTACAATCGGGTTGCTCCAAGCCATTAGGGAATACTTAATTAAAACAGGAGATATTTAAATTGGAGCTGTAAGTACATTAAACTATATACATAGTTGACAGAGAAGCAGGGCAGAATTTGTCCCTCAGAAATAAAGTAGTTTTAACGTTTTCATTAAGAATAATGGAATAAAAAAAATCCCTTTAAATTCTTGCTAAAAATTTCCACCAACATCAAAAGAGGTAGCTTACCTTTTGAGCCATCTCCCATTTTTTGGGAAAGGAATCTGAATATGCAAGTAGGGCTCAGTACATTTTCATATACTCCCAAAACAACCTACAAAAACAAGGATCCACTCCATCACCGAGGGCGCTGGAGAGAGTGCTGAAAACCCATTCCAAGGGGACCACTTTCCAAACAACTTTAATGGCATGTCTTGGGGTGCAGTTGGGGGGGTGGGGGGAGCCAGGGGGGGGATTGATTTGGTGATTCAGTGCATATTCGTATTCCGGTACGGCCACTTAAAAACAATGGGGAGAGAGTAAAGTAATCGCCAGCCTCTGCTGACTGATAGCAGGGAGACTCACTCATATTCCCTCCCAAAAAAGGCCGGTATCAAGAGATCCTTCTCGTTATTATGCTCCCTTCAGCTGCGTCTCAGCCAGAGAAAGCAATCACCCTTCCCCTCAGAATCAATCAGACCTGCACTCATTCCAATAATTTAGCCTCACTGGAGGAAAACAACTTACTCGCTACTGCTCTGGTAATGAGTTCTCACAATGAGGATCATGATACATCAAACAGCCATGGAAATTCTTCAGGTACCTTCTTAAAGTTCGTGAAATAAGCTGTTATATTCATGACCTGGGGATCGCGTGGAGGAGAGGGAGGGGGGGGGGGGGGGGTTGTATGTGCATTTGTACAGCTTGTACTTGGTTCTTGTAAGCAATCTGAGGCCAGAAGTAGAAGCTGGCTCCGTGATGAGACCTGAAGTGGTTTCTCTGAAGGGATGAAAGTGAAACAAGCGTACCCTGGATACAAGGAAGCATCAGCAAATGCAGGTCTGTCATATATCTGTGAATGTCTATACCTTGACAGCACCGCCACAGTAAACACACACTGAAACACTATGTAGCCAAGAACACGGCACAGTCTCTGACTGCGTCTGAATTGAACTTGCATTTGCTTCATTCATTCACCGCATGCACCAACTGAAAGATGGATATGTTTCAATAGGCAGCGTCTATGTGTGTAACTTTCATTCACTTCCATATGTTTTATCTGCACTCCCATACTGACAAATTATTCACATCTTAAGCTACAGTTAGGAGCCCTGCTCGTTCATTCTGCATCACCATTCCTGAGATCCAGCCGCCCAGCTGCATACACATGTCTACAAATAACTGCTTATTTGTAGGTATTTGTTGTTGTCACTTTTGACGTTGTACACAAGCACCACAAGAGACACTGGAATCGGAGTCATATTCCTGGTATGTGTAGAAGCATGCTTGGCCAACAAAGTCTGATTCTCCTTTTACAGAATTCACGTAAGATTATTACTGGCTAGCAGCTTCATTGAAATGATCTGCTTTGAATAAGAAATACTAAAATGCATCTGATAAAGGCTCACATTTTAAGTATGTAGAGTATTCATAGTGGCTATTCTCCACACATTCATTAAATTAGGCCATGTGGATCAGACTATTTAGGACTCTTTATGCATTGTGAAGACAACAACAACTCGTCAAACTGCAGCTGTCCTTCAGCAATTCATCAATTCAGTTCTTCAACTTCTGGCTCCGCCTGAACCGGAACTTTCACTTATCAGCAAACTGTGCATGGCTGATTTTGGTCATAAAACAGATAAATCCCTCCAAGGTGATGATGTAATTCAGCATTATAGCCAGATCACAACGTTGATCTGCTCGTGCTCCTCATCTCGGAGGTACAATATATTACATTACGTAATGTTACATTACATTACATTCATTTAGCGGATGTTCTTATCCAGAGCAACTTCCAGTACAATAGAACAGAAGTGTATCCATTCAAGTTGAATGAGCAGCAGTGTCAGCCCAGGCTAACAACACTGCCAGACCAGTGAGTGTGAGCATAACACTATTCAAGCCCTACCACAAGTTAACTTGTGCAACCTGACTAGACAATGGACTCCAAGACATATGTATTGTATCATACATACATTGTATCACATCAATATATCAGTTCCAGGAACTGTAATCACAAAATCCCAAGGAACTCATTCTGCAGGTGATTTGTAGGAGACTAGGCCCTAACACTTCCCGTAACGTACTTGCACAGCTTTGATTTCCTGTGAACTTTGACATAGATTCAGTTTATTATTCATATTCTGCACCTTCTGTGTGCCATACCATATCTGGACTTACTTTGCGTGTTGTCTGTGAATACTTGGGTGACTGAAACTTCACTCCTTCTCCCACAAGCCTTTCTGGGGTCTAGGGGTGACTCATTCAGTCGCTGTTGACTTCAGGAAACTAATTTATTTGTGCCATTTTTTAAACTCGGCACCATTTCCTACCATTACCAGATGGTGGCCATCTCCTGAGACCAAATAGCCTTTTGTCATCTGATTCATGGGGGGGTGGGGGGGGGGGGGGGGGTATGCCATATGGGTTTGCCAGGGGTGGGCTACAAACACAAGGTATAAACAGGTGAGGCAGAACAGACAGCTACAGGCAGGGAGAGGATGAAAGAAATGTCTCTATTCAACATATAAAACTAAACGTAGGGAAAACCAAACCGTCTAAGCCTTAATTATCCAATAATTGAAAACAAATTCAAACTCACATATCCTTGACTGTTAATCTAATGGCACATGGCATAACCACACCTAACGCCTTCTGCTCTCTTCCTGTCCTCTCTTCCTTATGTGGATCATGCCCTTCACTTAAATACAGACTTTAATGTTCATTGGGCACACCTGGTTCTTCTGGCATGTTCTGCTGCCCATTACGGGTTCATGGGAATTGTAGTTCTCATAAAAGAAAGTGTCTCTCGGCTCCGAAAACAGCACATCTGTCTATGGCCATGTCCTTCACTTGGCTACAAATCATTCAAAGAGGATGGCTGGAAAAAAAAAACACCAGCAGTCTGACCTGGGCAGAACCGAACAGGGCATTGCTATTGCATCAATTTAAAAGCGGCATCGCGCAGAGAAGCCACTCTCAGCCACCAGGCCCTTCTCTGCGGATGTAATGGGTGGGTGCAATTTCCACACCACTCCCCGTTATCGATTTGCAATAACTGCCTGGAGGAAGTGCTAATTGCTCTATCTGTAACCGGCCCTCTCTTTGTTTGTGCCTTAGTGTCCCGCAATCTGCCATCAACCAATGACTGCAGCAGTTTCCATTTAAGCCCCGTGTAAAGTAACGCACACCCTGCTCTCTTTTGGTTATAAACTACATTATCTCATTCTGCTGCCTATTCAAAGGAAAAATACAGATACACAGGATGTTAATTTGAAATTATCAGCTCCCCTGCCCACGCATACATGCTGTGCCCACACAGAGACCTTCCACACACCAAAGTCAGACACGGCTCTGCTTATCTGAAAGGCCAAGAGCAGCTCACAGCCCTTTAAAGGTTGATGGTTGGAAATCAACCAGACAGCCATTCAGAGCCATTTAAAAGTCTTAAATCACTGACTAGAAACAAATGCTTTTAACACTAATATACATTCTAGCTACCTTAATAAAAAATAAATAAATAAATGACAAATATTCCCGGATAAAAGCTTTTACAATGCATTCTGTTTATGCAGAAAGCAATATAATGTGACAACCTGTTGCTTTAGGCTCCCCAAGAAAGCTAAAAGGCTGCATATGCTTAAAATGCAATGGGACTGAATAGAGAACATCTGTGTTCAGTGCAGGTACTCTTCACATAAGAGGCTCAGCCCCTAAGGTTGAAATGATAATCTTAAATGTAGCATCTTATGAGATAGTGGGTTTGGATCTGCTGATGCAGCTTTCTGTGGAAATGACATGCTTTTTAATTATTCTTGGGAAAGTCATATGTGGCAACATAGCCTCCTGCTACACCAATGGCTCCTGGCAATACATCTTAAACATAAATTATGTTTGACATTTTAATTAAATGCTGTAAAGGTTACTAAATTGTTATTCCTCACCCCAACCCAGTTCTGTAGGTTTTTCCTTTCTAGAATGACCCAACCACAAAGGCCAAGGTGTCCCTTTATTATTCATGAATCATGAAAGTCAGTAAAATTTATGTTTCCAAGGCAACAGCTTTCTTATAGTGTCCTCTACTGAAAAGCAAGGCTATCATTTGTGAAGTTATTTGTGCCTGGATAATAAAACAGTGTATGTAATGGAAGGGTCTTAACAAAGTGATCAGTAATGAAGAAATAAACAGCGAAAAAAAAGTGTGCCAAGATGGTTAGAGTCCTAGACGTAGAGTCAGAGAGATTTGCAAAGCAAATACTGAACAGCCACATGAACGCTTGACACTTTCCTTAAACTGTGCAGCTGACTCACAATGTGACTTCCCTTTGGAATATTAAGAATCATGAGATTCTATGGCATGAGATCAGACCTACACCAACACATGCTCCACTGGAACAGTATAACAGAAGGAGCATGCATTAATAGATATTTCAAAAAACAAACAAAAAAAAACAAACAAAACAAAAAATAGCCTGAGGCAGGAGAAAAAAAAACCCAGCATAAAACCAATAATAAAATGAGGGTGGCGAAAAGTCAATTGACTTGAACAGTTTGCAGTGTGTGCAGACAAGGAGAGATGCCCAGTAAAACGGCGGCATTCACAAGGGGATCCGAGATTCAGCTGGGAGAGAGGCAGTCCGTGGCAGAGGGCGAAATCCCTCGCATTATTCCCTGTGATGTAATCCCACGCCCCGACCGAGTCGTGCGAAGCTCTCTCCTCTCTCCCTGAGTGCTTTCGAAAGGCATTGCTGAACCACACTCTTTTGATCATGCTATAAAAAGGGCATTTACCTGTCAGGCAATACTGCCCAACCTTTTATCTTCAGCGACATAAATCAAGAGAGATGACAAGTTGTTGCACAGTCTGTGAGGACAGTTTCCTAGCGATTTTCCACATATGGCTGAGTGCACCGGGCACCTGATGGAATGATCACAGGCAGCTGCACATGTAAATTCCCCCGGGAGGAACAGAGAGGCTTTAGATCCTATGTTGCACATTCATCTACCATTCAAAATCACGTATAAATTAAAATAATTTATGCACGTTATAATATTAACTAACTACAGTTATTGCATAACTACAGTTAATAAATAATATTAACTATTTAATATTATTAAATATTCTGGGAATAACCCAGCCCTTAAATGAATGGGTTTATTGTTTATTTGTTGTGTTTTTAAATGCGTGCAGAACATCTAGCGTATTCAAACGCCTTCCCTTTTTTGAATTGCTTGTTATTGGGTGATCATTCATACCAGACTTCACACTATGGAGGTTGAAAGTGTAACAATGAAACTTAAGTGGAGCTGCCGGAGAAACAATTTACCCAGGTAATTGTGTGATCCAACTATTAAATACAAGTTGTTCCCTTAATGCTCTCCTGCGTTTGATATGTGATGCTTACCAGCCAGACATCACATCAGCCAGACTTCCCTTATTAGAGCTGCCTCTATCAGTAGGCCAGGGGCATGGTTTGCATATGGAACTAGTAGCAATTTAATGCTGATAGACCTGCATGGTTACTGTTTGCAGTATGTCAAAAACAATGTATGATGCAGTTTCACTGTACAAACACAACTTCCATTAACCATAATAAAAGGCCAAGATTACCAATTTGCAGAAACGTCCACAGCGATCTTAAAGGAAACTCAATAGATTGCCCTTGAATTAATAAAAAGGTGTTTTTTTTTAATGAAAGTACCGTTCACTGGTTGCAAATAATGAATTCTGGGGTTCATGTTCTCCAGATGGTGTCACTCCATTACATTTAATTGAGGCCTATTCTTTCCATTGAGGGAAATAGGCTAAAAAGAACAGTATTACACCACGTTATTGATGTACCTGATTTCTCCGGAAATTAGGCCATTTAGCATTGCAAGGCCTCATCCTAAATGAGACACACTCTGGTCGCCGGACTATTCAGACCTCTAATGAACCTGAAATTGGATTCTGATAGTTTCAGAACAAAGGACTCGAGCAAGGCAACTTATTTGAGACAGAAACGGAAAACATTTTCACTGATAAAGACCCATTTATTTGGCTGTGCCTGACTTCGCCACCGTTCTGAATGAATGGCTCTTTGTGTCTGAACATGCGGATACTACAATATAAACCTCACCATCATGTCTCCATCACTGTACACGTTTTCAGTTGTATTACCAGAATACACCATGGAAGCAATTAAGTCAGAACACAGACATACACACAATGCCACATGTCAAGGCATTATGACCTTGGGTCATTCTATGGACAAGATAGTCAGTGATAACTAACAAAACCACATCTCTCAACATTATAGTAATGTAGTAATGTATTTTTTTCTTTAAGGCTTCTCCCATTGTTGTCACAACATACTGAGGCATATTTAATGGTGAGGTTTATAATAATAATAATAGTAATAATAATAATAATAATATTTCATTTATACAGCACCTTTCATGCAAAGCTTGAATCCCAAAGTGCTTTACAAATCATAAAACAATAGTTAATCAAGATTTATTTACAGAATGATGCATGTGTAAAAAGCCTCTATTCAATCAAGTTTGCAGCTATGAGCTGCAACAAGCTATGTGTTGTAAGCAAGTGTTTGTTTATTACATAATTTACTATAACTTCGGCAATAGCAGAAGGCATAGTGCTGACTAAAAAGATGAAAAGTAACTATTCTTAAATCCGTAATGCTGACATTGTGGAGATTTCTAATGTGAGAATGTGGATTCACATTAACACACCACTTTCACTTCAGCAACCCCTGAGCAAGACATTGCACCTCAATTGCTCCTGCACACAGCTGTGTAAGTGGGTTACAGAATATGTTACTGTTGGTTTAAACTGCAGCTTGCCCTTAATTTCAATGTCCGCCTAACAAACAAATAGCAGCGAAATTACGTTGTAATTTGCTCGAGGAATTTAACTGAGGTTCTCAGTACTGAAAGTACAACAGCTGACATTTATTTCTTTGGTACTTAAGTTCTTTGTTATTTCACTCATTTTATCATTGTGTTTGTTTATATGAAGAAACTGGCCTACATTTGATGATAGGCCCTTCTTTTGAAAACATGAAATATTCCAGCTTTAGTTGATTTAAATGGTTTCTGGTACATGCTGTATTATGTCATGATGCAGTGTAACACTTTGACCACATAATTACATAAGTATGACATAGCATGGAAGAATCTCATTTATGGATGAAATTTATGAATTTATGCAATACAACTACTGAAATAAAAATGCCTTCTTTTCCATGGGTTTCCAAGGGTTTGACATTGACCTATTATGTTCTCTTTTTTTTTGTTTTTCAGTTATTTCTAAACCTTTCAGATTATTTTGATCAGTCTTCTAAAACTTTGTCTGTAATTAAGCTTCTAACTCCTCTGTAATCAGATTCTTTGATAAATATGTCCAGACCAACCCATTTCTGTTTCACAAGCAAACTTATATTGTCAGAAACAACTATTTTTCTCTGTCATTTGTGGAATACATATTCCCATATAAAGGTGTCCACTCTTATAACTGTGTTCACAGAAGTAAATTAATCACTATACGCAAGCATAGTTCTAGAAAAAATGAATCGATAATATACAGACTTCTATTATACAGCAGCAACAAATCATTGGGTTAGGACATCTTACCGTGCGATTACAAACCAGGGAAATGTAATATCACTTAAAAATGGAATTAATTTTTAAATAAAGCCTTCTTTTCCCGGGACAGATAGCTGTATTTAAGCTAAAAGCTTTACTTTTGTCCTCTAGGGGCAAAAAAACATTGATTTATCCATTTCTAAATGTTTGATTTATAAGCAATGCATCTCACAAAGCAATTGTTCAGCAATCTATAAATTACAGGACGTGATGTCTCTATTGAATCCCTGAGATATACATTAGAAAGCCTTTTTGGATGATTCAGCTTTGAAGTATGTCTTTATTACACATAACCCAGTGTATGGGTAACAATGGGATCTGAAATGAAATGGAACACGTACATTTAATATTTTATTGGACCAGTATTGTACTTCCAGTTCAAATCAGAATTTAATATTTAGGGGTATAGTTGAATGTGTTTTGTTTTCCATTCTCTTTTTGTCTTCTAAATCACAGATTGCCATCTAAATGCACTATCAGTAACATTTATCTTTCTTCAGACAAGTCAATCATTGAATAAGGTAAAAAAAAAAAAAACATTATTGGGCCATGACTTTGACATTTTTATATGAAAAACAGCCTTATCAGACGTGTGCAGAAAATCTTATCAGTAATAATATCCATCAGTTGGAAGGCCGAAGCTTATTCCGTGGAGCTCACATTCTTAATCTCCTCTTTTCAATCATTGGCCCTCATCAAATGCAATCACTCTATGTTAAATCCTTATTTACAAGGTTCTGGACATTCTTTGGAAAGGGTTTAGTTGTTAAGGTTAGAATATTTATGTTTATCCCCACACGAAGAGAACCAAAACAACATAATTCTGACTTTTGCACACTGTGATGTCGCTTGAGGAAAAGCATGATATCAAGTTGACAGTCTAAACAACATGAAAGAAAAAAATGTGGGGCTAGTGATGGTGTTGATAAGAATAAGCCCTCCATCAGCCCAGACAAAAACAAACTATTAGCTGGCACCAAATAGCACCTCCAGAAGCTACAAGACATTTGGAGTTGTTGTGTTTGTTTGCTTGTTGCCTGGGCTAAGATAAAGGACTCATCTTGTGGAGAAAAGCCATTACAAACATGTGCAGGAGGAAAGAGCTATAGCCCAGAATAGACCTAACACTGTTTTTTTTTTTTTCCTCTCATATTCAGTCTGGCTTTGCTCATATGAAAGTCTGATATCGGCAGTTCCATCTGTGTTTTTCCTTGCTTAATGATTTAACATCATGATGGCCTTGTTCCTAATGTATAGACTTGCTCTTCCCTCCTTAACCTACACTTGTAGTAAAGTGCCTGGCAAGTCTATCTGCCACATGTTTGAATTTTCTTTCTAGATCCTAATTTATCTTGGCTACAGTGATTTTTTTGGCTGTTTCTAAAGGTGAGAACTCAGCATTATTTAAAGTTTAGGAGAGAATGCAGACACTGAGGAGATACTGGGCCTCCATTCCCCAAATGCCAGGGTGGGCTAAGGAAAGAGGTGATATCAGCATATGGTATAATCTCCTGGGGGATTTAATTCACTCCTGTTTATATGAGGACATAAGCCAGGAGATACATTAGCCTTTGCCTTATAAATATTCAACCAATTAGCTGAGGAGTACAGGTATTTTAAAATGTGATAAATCTAAAGGGTGCTTCATCCCAGAGACCATCAAATCAGTTTTATTACATATCTGCAATGTCTCATTCCCCTTCCAAGGGAGGATAAGTACTCGATGTGCGTCAAGACAGCCTGTTATGCAGCAGGGACCTATCTGTGGAAAATCAAGCTGCTAACTTGTTGCGCCTAAAAACAAGCATAGTGCTAGGATCTGAAGACATTCATTGTGAACGCCAAAACTCTTTGGACAACTGTTTTCATGTCAGCTTTGTACTGTAAAAGAGAAAAATGTAACACAGATCAATGAACCAGAGGGAGATATTGCCCAGGACAACCATTTAAGAGGGAACAAGTAATTTTAAATTCTTTCTTTTAAATTTCTTTTAATCTTGAAGTATAAATATTAATTATAAATATATTATAAATTATAATACATATATTATAAATATTATATTTCTGAAATTTGAAACAATAACAAAATTAAATAAATTATTATATAAATACAAGCACAATGTGAAATATGGATTAACTACTAAAACATGACTGTGCATACATAACAAATAAGACATATTCAAGATATATTCAAACGTGGTTAAATTCTCTCTAAGATGAAATGTTCATGATACAGCACAAAATCCATAAGCCAGTATCCACTCTTTTTCTCCCAGGAAGGGATAAAACATGACCTTTTGGGGCAAAAATGATGCAGAGAGGAACAAGGGAGGAGGAACACTGGCACCAGGAACTCATGGCACATTATCACCTCCATCTTACTAACCCAACACACAGGAGCGAGGGAGATTTATTATAAACCGTGCAGAAAGATAATAACAATAAATCCTGTTTGGTTGAGAGTCAAGCTGAGGTCTATAAGCTATAGATCATTCACGCCCAGGAAAAATGGATTTGGGATCTTAAGTCCACCTCCTAACAAGTCTAAGCTACCGTGGGCGTAAAGCTGGGAAACTGTGTCAAGATGGAGTAATGACAGGCGGAGATTAAGTGATGTGGAGACTGGAGACATTGCGTCCTCTCTGCTCCCATTAATAACCAGCAGCATTCAGAAAAAAAAAAGAAAGAAAAAAAAAAAAAACAATCTCGACTGCATGAGAGCACCCACATATCAACAGTGTGCGACTTAGGAGAGAGAAGAGAGGAAATCAAAATGATATGAAAACCCATAATCTATTTCTAACAGAATCCTTGAGTACAGACCATGTGTGAGAGAGAGCACTCAGGTGATTGAGTAAAGATTTCCACTAAGAATCAATCACACGTTCTTTGAGGTGCGGTTTGCAGCATGTGGGTTAACACCCTTCAGGGCCTTTCACCCGGGAGAACAGAAACCAGATCTACTGGAACAGGCTGGAACAGGCTTTTGCCCTGAAAGTTAGACACTGACCCAGGCGTCAAGGTGTGCTGAAACAGCATCGTGTATGGAGGAATACAGAGGAAAGGAACTCTGCATGTAGCTCCAGGGGGTCTTAAATCATGCTGCTACGGTGGCTTGTGTCATTTTCAGCCATCCACTGAACGCTAGTAACTCAAATGTTCAAAAAAAAAAAAGTTCACATGTTGAGTATCACCATATATTTTAATCTAGTGATGATTCTGATTTCCTTTTTTTGTAAACAACCAACTGTATTAACTAGTTAATTATTAAATGATATATTTAATAATGTGTTACTATTGATGCCAGTTGTGAAATCAAAATTCTTAACTGGCTACATCATTTCCATTACAATTAAGTTAACTTGTTAGCTAGTTACATCAAAGGGTAACATATATAACCCTAGCTGATAACTGTCTTTTGTTATGTATACTGTGGTAAACATCAAGGTTCACTGCCATAGATAAAACCAAACATTGGACAACAGCGTGATCACTACAATATCAAGACAAGAACAGAATCCAGATTGCAATGGAACTACACAGCACACTTACAGTATGTGGTTGGAAAAGTAAGTGTGTAAGAGTGATAAACAGTTGATTAAAACATGCAGGACATGTTCCAAGCTATCCAGCCTATTACAGCTGGCTAGCTAGATGGCTAAAGAGGTATGGAAAAAAGAATCAACAATGTTAGTGTATTTAGATGAAGAAAACCTGAAGCCGTGTGTGTGTGTCCAATCACTTTTTCTCTCCATTGTACATGGAGTCTCCCTTTTCCTCCAAGCAAAGAAAACAGACTGAAAAAAATCTGAGCACTGATTGGATAAACTCCAAACCAGTATTTGCCTGGTCTTCACGATAAGGTCGCTGTTGTGTTTCCTACTGCGCCCCTCCCATATCTACTGTCTCCATTTAAAGGGCCAACGATTTTGACAAAAACACAAAACCAAGAAATAATTCCAAAATATATTACCTTGACCTGTGTGGGTAAATGGTTACGTATATTTTTTATGGTCATACGCACAATCATAACCCTTCACCCTCCTTGGTGAAGGTTGGGGGGGGGCGCAGTGCACCGAGTCCAGGGCAGAACGGCCCCCCGGGGGGCGTCTCGGAAGCCCCGCTGTGACCTGACAGGCTGACGGGTGCCCCTCAGCCCGCCTCCAGCCAGGCGAGCACCTGACCGCGGCTGACACACCTGCCTGCTCTAATCTGCTCTCCTCGCTGCGCCGTGCTGACAGGTAAACAGCGTCGCCACTTCAGAAACACATGTTCTTTCTGCCACACTTCACACCGGCGCTCCCGCTCTTTGTTCCACTTCACCTCCCCTCCTAACCCCCCCCCCTCCTGCACCGGCTCGCTGCCTCTGATAGGATGAAAACAGGCAGTCCGCTTCCACATCGATCTTTACACGGGGGCCCCGCCGCAAACGCTGACCAGACTACACTTATTGGTAAATGGCAGTATGGAATACTATCTTACTTCTGCTCCCCACCGGTGAATACATTCGGTGGCACTGTCTTTCCCTCTGCGTCGTCTCCCTGCTGTGATCTCAAAAAGCCTGCCACAAACGGCTCCCTGCGGCTTCTGCAGAGGGCGAACAGCCCAGGTTCTGGACACGTTCGTAACCGTCGATGGCACGGGAGGACAAAAAATGTTTGTTGATAATTTGCTCGGTGGAATCTAAGAAAGTTCAGCACAGCTATCCTGAGTGGCCGACTGTACCGTCCAAAGGTTTACATCCAAGAGATACTTCCAGGGAAAGGCATGCCCTAGCGTACCTTCCAGCCACGACAACCATATTACAAACTCCACCTACAAATGATGATATTGATTGCTGTGTATGCAGTCTTCAGGTTATATTTCCCACCAGGAAACTTTTATTGCATTGCCTTTAACTCCACTAATGCGTTATGCTGTGAATATCAGTACCCCTGCGCCCTTGCTCTGGAGAGCGTAATGAATGTGACTGCCTGTAGGTATATATTAAAGAGGAAATGCTTTACGGGAGATAGAATTAGCATAATATGAATCACTGTGGTTATGGAATTCGAAATGTATAATTGGAGGGACGCAGTCTCGGTATGTCACCGCTGTCAGCCGAACACGGATGCTTTTGATGCATGAAAGGCAGATAAGTGTGAGGGAAAGGTGGCCGACGTGTGATGCGCCCAGTCCCACGTGGAGTCCGCGCGACCACAGCGTGGCAAAACACCACCGTTTTCGCACATCATTTTCGCCTAATAAAATCGTTCCTGTACACAGCCGGGCTGCCAAAGCTCTCTCCCGCCGTCTTTCCCCGAGCCTTTGTTAACTTCAAAAGGTCAGAGAACGCCCGCGACAATCTCTATTCAAATATGTGCGCTCCCCTTCTCCTGTTTTTTTTTTTTTTTGCTTCTCTAGTTTTCTAAATTGCTTTGAAAGTTTCCGTGCCTCCAAAAGCCCTGACAAAGTACTTTTTTTTTATTCGCCTTGTTCATCAGCGCAATATCGCGAAACGAAGGGGGCCGCATCCAACTGGAAGGAAGCGGGTGTTTGGGGTGCGGAGCGCGGGGGGTGGGGGTGGGGGGGCAGGCCGCGTTAGTGGGGATGCGCCAGGCGGAGCTCTGTTCCCGCGATCAGTGGAGCCTCCCCACTGCGTCCGTGCTGACAAACCCCGGCTCCTTCATCATCCGTCTCACCTGGAGAGCCGCGGCCTCCCAGGGCAGCTCATCTGCTCCTCTCAATTATCATTCCCATCAGAGACGCCGTCTCCTCAACACATATCTGATCTGATTATCTGTCACTTTATCAAATGAAGTGTGCCTTTCTTCAACATGCTCTATATCCTACCCCACTGCGTAAATAATTATGAGGGAAAATTGATCCCACCTCACATCCCACCCCCCCACCCCAGCCCCTCTTTTTCTTTGCAAATTTTTGCATTCTCAATTATCATTCTGATTGTTTTTTTTTGCCCCCACATGAAAAGATTTCTAATTAGCTCAACATTTTGTCTTCCGTATTTTATAGTTAATCCTGTTATTGCTGCCACTTAGCTGAATGAAAGCTGTGAGTGAACGCAGAGAGCAAAGTTTTCTGAAGAGCCACTGGCTGATACTTTGGCAAAAAGACTTCAATTAAATAAAGACAATTTCTGGAAGAATCTGCTAACAGCAACAATAAAAGTTTATCTCTACAAATAATCCCTTTTATTGCAATTTCCGTCTAATATCATTATTGTAATGCTCTTTGATGTTGGCTATGCACTGAAGGGTAAGCATATTCTCTTCACTTTATTAGTTTGGCTTTGCTTCATCCGCACCTGGTAAACCGATGCCCCCACAGGACATACTTACCTGCACACTTTGTGCGGGTGATGAGGGGGGGTCCCGGGGGGCCTGTACCCCCCTCCCCAGGCCGGGTCAGCAGAACCTTAATCTCATACTCCACGTCTGGGTCCAGGTGCCACAGCTTGTAGGTGGGCGCGTCCACGATGTGCGTCTCCGCCCAGTTGCCCGTGGTGGTGCGGTACTCCACCTCCTTGAGGATAATGGGTCCGTCCCCGATGATGGAGTTGGCGTTGGGCTTGATCCACAGGTAAGTGGCGCCCACGGCCAGCAGCTCAGGAGGAGCAATGGGAGTTGGCGGTGCTGGGGAACAAACACAGATGGTTCGGTCAGGCGGCGTCTCTCTAAACATGCCGAACGCTAACAATAAAATCACTGCTGGCTAACCAACGGTGGTGCCCATCCGTGACTGAAAGAAATGGTGAAATGTGCTTGAAAATCCTACTCCCAACTACTTCTGCAGTCAGTTCATTTGTCACCTGTTGAACTCGCTCGCTCACGCAGGCCTTTATGAAGCGCTGCACAGCATTATGAGGGCCTGTGTTATGTCACACTGAAAGGAAGCAAACAGCACGTTGAGTTACAGTGCAAGTAAAAAAGCCAGTAATGCCGTGGTAAGAACACTGCATGTGTTTGTCAGGTTATTATCGGGCCTGCTGCTGCGAACAATACCGCCTTCCCAGAAGCCCCTTCTCTCGGTCCTAGTTTGCCATGCGCTCAGGCGGAGGAAACTGCGCTACGCGATGACACAATCCAAAAGACACAGACCTTAGCCTCCGCTGGATCAGTCTATTCAATATCTCTTAGCATACAGCATACAGAGCGGGAGTGAGGAGTAAGCAAGATGCCATAATCCCTGGGTAAGCAGTGAGGCATCTCTTCACTCACAGCATGGTGGACTGAGGTTTTTTTTCCCTGTGTGTGGCATGCAGTTAACTCATTCTTCGCCAAATGATTGCCCTGCAGTGAAGCGCAAGAAAGATGCCCAGCTGTTTGTATGAGGTCCTACGTCAACAGGCCCATCTTCAGAAAGCACATGCCCAACGTAAATACAAAACTGAGAAAGAAGGAACAGACTCTAATACATTCTAAAATCTGCATTGAGCTTGCATTCTTGTAACTAAAAAGGCAGTGCGTCCACCTTATTTATCATGTTGCTGGCGGGCTTGCTGTAATTTACCACAGGACATGCAATTTCCGTTTAAAGACTGTGAGGGATGGCCCATCCTCTCCTTTCTGTTTCCGTGACGCTGATTTCCTTTAGCACATGCAAAGAGCTCACTGTCAGTGAAGGCATTTGCAATACGGCGCCTCCCCCTCAGGCGGGCGGGTGGCTCGAGCCTCGCCCGGCGGAGGGAGAGAGAGCGGCGCAGAGGTTAATCCAACATCTCCCCCCGACAAGCGGGCAGGCGACTAAAAATTCAGCTCCCGCGCTCAGGTAACTTATCATCCCGATTGGAGGCATGTACGGGAGACACAAGGCGGAGTGGGGGTGCCAAGGAAGTCGGGGGGGGGTGGGGAGGAGCAGTGTGGTAGACGGCGCGCCGAAAAAGAGAATGAGAAGACAACAAAAACAACAACAACAACAGCAGAAGAAAAAAGGGGAGAAGTCATCAATATTCCTCTCCTCTCCCGTGGAGCCGGGGTGTTTTAAATGCATTAATATTCGCCAGGCTCTTGCTTTCCGAAGTCTCGGCAGGATGCGGGAGAGCGCGCTCAGTCACTCACCCTCCATTTAATATTCTCATTCGCTCATGCACGGAAGGGGGGAGAGAGCGTTTGCCACGCGGCGCCACCTGCAAGGTGTAATCTGTCTCCAGCGGCTCGGTGGGAGAGCGCCTTTAAACGCCGGGTCTGGGACGATAACCACGAGGGGGGGGGGTGGGGGGGTGGGGGGCAGACCCCCATAACCAATCACTAATCGTTAATGACAATTTCCGGCTCCGTCCCGCACAGTAATCTGTGAATAATGGCCGCCGCATCGAGCAGCTGCCATCCATCCGAGCCGCACGCAAGCAGCCTGGGACTGTAATTATTCCATCAGTCAGAGCAGAAGTCCCTAATGCGGTCCTCGCTCCTTAGCTCAGAGGCACTAATGAACTTGTGAAAATGAGCAACTTGTAATCTGGGCCTGCCTTGCCAGGAAACAGGGCGTGTTTTTCTTTTTTTTTTTTCCTCCACCTTTTCTTTCTCCCTTTTCAGTCGAGAAAAAAAAAAAGTTCTTTCACAACCAGCTCCAGTTTCCCCCCAGTGAGGTTTTATTAATTCACAGAAAACGCACGTTGCTCCACACAATACTTGCGTGAGGGAGAAAAAAGGCAGCAGAGTGCCGGGTATACTGTACTTAAAAAACATATGTTTCGCAAAGAATAGACCCTGATCACAAAGGTAGGAATACTCTCACAGGGACAGACACTTCCCCCCTTTGGTCCCTCAAAGCTGTCCAGCGTCAGAATGAGGGCGACCTCAGCCACATTGTCTGTTCATCTGGCATAAACCCAGCGCAGGTGCTGTCTGTCCCCGCAACAACGGGGCCGCCCGTTCTCTCCGGCGGTCGGAGAGAGTGGCCTCTTATCGCCTCTCCCCTCTCTAAATGGGGTGTGCTTCCATTTCGAATTTTCGATAGCCCTGCAATGTATGCCAGCCTCACGGTGGCTATCTTCACATGCTTGAGGCGAGCAGGGCTGGTGAGGCCAGCCTCGTAATTTCGGTCTTTATCACCTGCACTCCACAGGGGATTTTTAAATCTGTGGATTTCTGTAAAGCTTCAGCAATCACACACTATCAGATCAAACCCCACTGGGCACAGCAGATAGCGGAATCAGAGAAAAGTATAGCGTAAAATGGGAATTTGTGGCTGTGAGACAACAATTACTGAAATCTGTTTTTTTCCCCTTACACTTGCAAAAAAAAAAAACTAACAGCACTAAAAACATCCTTAGACGCATCCTCCGCTTCTAGAATCTTTGGAGCATAATATATCTCTTTGCTTCTTGAATTTATTGAGAACAAACAGACCCCCCCATTGTCAGATGCATGGTACTCAAGTGAACATCACCTGGGAGAGAACAGGCAATGATATCACTTTTCAGCGAGAACTGTTCTGAACTTTGAATACAGTAAATTACTGTATGGGCTTGAATATAAGGCAGACATGATTATAAGGCAACCACCCCTTTTCAAAAGAGGACATTCTTTTCAAAATGACAAAAAACCACTTAATCAAATCAACTTTTGTAATCAATAACCATTTTTTCCTCCTCTCACATAGAAAGCGAGATACCTGCAGATCCTCCAGTACATTACTCGCCCACAGCGGATGCCTGTTTTACACACCATAGAGCTCCACAGCGCAATGCCAGATGTGATTGAAGGTTTTGGTGCATTTCACTGATTTAGCAACTCATACATGCTGGGCAAAGATAGGACTGTTTTGACAAACAATGACACTTCTTCCACAACTGATAAGGATTTTTTTTTGCAAAGCATGTAAACAGTTTTTTGGCAAGCGGGATTTTTCTATTGGAGAAGACACACAAGCTCTCCCCAGCCACAGACACCCTGTATGGTAAGTAAGAGCACACTGGAGAGTATCCACTGGAGAGGATTCGTATTGGCAGACGACTCACTGCAATTAACTCTGTATGTTAATGCTCAATTAGTGATTCCAAACTCAGGGTGACAAAGGGTAAAAAAACAAATGGCTAAAAAGCAATCATGTGTCCCTGTCCTGCTACAGTACATGGTGGTCTTTTTCTAACACACACATAACTCCCTCTTCACACATGTACTGACTCATGTTCCTGTTTTAATCAATTGTTGTTCTTGGCGTATCTGCGCTCACACAAGCCCTTGGATTTAACCTCGACCATTGTCCAGGGACACGGACTCTTATTTTTAGTGATTTGAGAATTATTTTAAGAGCGTGTACCCTCCTACAAGCCTGTACATTCTTTGCCCTCACAGCGGTACTCCAATGATACTGTCTATCTAATGCATGCCCACAAAGACCCCTTTAATCAAAAAGCCTACTGCACTAAGGTAAAAAAAAAAAACTCACAGACCAATGAAACACAATAAGAGAGTGGTGGGAAAGAGATCCCACCACTTCAAACCGGTGTTCAAAAGAAGCCGTCGCAGGTATTGCTGAATGCAGAAAAACCCCAGAGGGAATGCCTCTTGAGAGAATGAATTCGCAGTCCCAGCAGCTCAAAGGAGGCTCGCATTGGACACCTGTTCCCGGCAATGCTGGCTCCCTTTCCTTCAGATATGATACTGCCTGCTGAGTGTGACAGACTAGCACGCGTATGCTCATAGCTTTCACAAAAAAATATTATATATATATGGATATATTTTTTGTATGGATATATATATACGTGGAAACACTTTATCTCTGGATGACTGTATGTGTATGTGTGTATGTGCACACACCACACATCACACACACACACACACACGCACACGCACGCACACACACACACACACATACACACAGACACAAAATATACACAAACACATACAAGGAGAGAGAGAGAGAGAGGCAATATAGCTATTTAAATATATAAGCTGTTTTGAAGTAGTGGTGTTTGGTCGGTGGAGCTGGAGGGGAAAAAGGGATATATAAATAAATAAAGCACCACACAAACAGATAAATAAACTGGCACAAACTGTTTGAAGTGCTAACTCTCTGGCTGCTGCTTATCTCCCCTGAAGTATTATGGCGCTATAATCCATCTCTGTAACTCAGCTCTTCACAGGCTGCTTGCTTCCTCATCTCCGCTGCACAGACCCAAATCCTCTGGTAATGCAGCTTTCCTGTGCTGTCTCCTTGTAGATAACACAGGCCTCTCCCACTCCACCATGACACCTCGCTGCCCCCCCCCCCCCCCCCCCCCACCACCACTGCCCCAGCCCCCCCGGTGTGAGGCCCTCCAAGTGTCACCCTTACCCTGGCACGAACCTGCGCTGAAATACGTCCATCACGTGCACACACTGGACCCGCACAGAACCACCCTGGCCCAGGTGTGTAAGCCAAACAGGTGTTTCTATCATTGATTTTCTGTACTGCAGGAGAACAGCCCCCTGCAAGTTTTTCTTTGATACATGTAAAGCTCTCAGTGACAATTTCCCTTGCATAGATAACCTTGATTAAAAAAAAAAAAAAAGATTGACTGATTGATTGAGTGACCGATTGATTGATCAGATTGGTCACAATAGTATTGTGCAATCCATAGCATGAAATTGTCATCAGATTCTGTATGGAAACAGTCATCAGATTCTTTATGGGAATGAAAATTCAGTAAGCTTGGGAATCAGAGATTCCTTCCAGGGTGATTCTTCAGCCACCCACAATATTACCTATAAACATTTAATTAGATGTATTAATTTTTTCACCTTGCAAATGTTTGGTCATTATTTATTCATATTTTATTACACCACATTATTTACTTGCTTGAAAGATACTCTTCTACAGCACAACCTACGTAGCATACATTATCCATTATTCCACTCATGCAGCTGGACATTTTACTGAAGCAATTTTTAGGTTAAGCGCCTCACTCATGGGTACAACAAATTTGTACTTGTCCTAACCGATTTTCTATTTTGAGTTCATATTTCTAGTACAGATGAAGAATTAATGTGAGAATCATTAATGCTCACATAAGTGGGAAGAAATATGAGAGATATGCTCCTGACCAAGACCACGGGAACTAATATGAGTATTTTTCAGATTACGGTCCATTTGGTCACATGATAATTACAGTGAGATATGCCAATGTAATTGAGGTGATGAGGCGAAAGTCTCGATTTCATTATTGTACAATAAAGAAAAAAAAGTTCTAGAAAGGGCATATGCATAACATATGACGGTATCCAATATTGCAGAAATCACTGAAAATGGGTATAAGGAAAAGGCAACATGCCGTATATGATAGATTTAACATTCACAAAGAGACACCAGTACAGCTAAACGGAAGGCCTGAAGGGTAAGATTTTGAAAAAGACTTTAATGACATTTCCGCAACCCATTGCGGCCATTGAAAATGAATCCACTTACAGTTCATTGTGCGCTGCACCCAAGACAGTTCCATAACCATGACAGTAATGATGATGCCTGTGGCAAAATCCAAAAAATGGCTTAAAATGCCAGATTTATGAAATAAAAGTGTTGCCACTGAGTACTGTCTCTTACAAAAGGTGATTGACAATTGTACATTGTTCTTACCTTATTATGTTATGTTATGTTATGTTATGTTATGTTATGTTATGTTATAGGAATTGAATTTTTAGCAACTTTTTGTGGCCAGAATTGCACCCCTTTAAAAATGATCTACAAAACATTTCTGATCACAGATCAGACATTTTGGATATTTCCTGGGAGAGACATGAAAATGTGCCTGTCACTACTTGGTAGCCAAGCTTCTCCCCTTCAGAGATAATGAAGAGTTTCCATCTTCATTACATGCCAGAACATGCAAATGAGACCAGTCAAAAAAAAAAAAACACCTAAGAAATGATCAAACGTGTCTGGCTGGAGGAACAAATTACATGTACGATAAGGAATCTTGCTCTCAACATTTTAGCCAATTACACAAAATCTTGATTCACCATTTGCTTTCCTAAGGAAACAAATGTAGACTACCAAATATGTACGCATTTCTTCTTGTGTGGGACTTGTGGCTTGACAGGCATGAGTTATGGTGCTCCTTTGCTCTACATCTCAAATTTCTTCCCTGCCAGCTTCAGGAGAGGCCCGACACTGGGAGACAGCAGCAGTCTTCTATTGTATCACCCTCTGAATGAAAGAAGTGAACTGTCGAAGCTTGTTAGTAACCTCTGTCCTTCGCCTTCCTTCAGCCCCCGACATGCCCACTACCTATTAATGAATTAATCATACCTGTGCTCAATTATTCTCTCTCATTCCTCCGTAGCCCCTCCGCAGATGAAACGGACTCGGGCCGACCACCGGCATACCAACGAGAGAGGAGACCAGATCGGGGTGATCCTGGCGAGGGCCGGTCTGACAGCCAGGCGGAGTGCACGGTGCTGATTTCAACAGGCCCCTTTTCCGCTCTGGCAACACTCTCGTCAAACCAGAGGGGCCGAAATGGGGTGGGGGTGGGGGTGGGGGGGGGGGGGGGCTGGGCCCCATAAAAAAAGCCCCGGGTCCCATCTGCGTCTCAGTAAATTTAGTCTCAGTAAGGAGACGGGCAGGAGTGCGCCAGCAGGAAAAGCTATGGCGGCGCTCGTTGCTGAAGCCCCCCGAACAAGACGTGACTGCGCCGATCAGCCCCAGGCAGCGAAGTTACAGGGTGCATCTGTTTTACGACGCGACACAAATGAGAAAAGTCAGAGGAGCATGGCATATTAATTCAGAACATTACCGAAACTTTTCAAGGGCGACTTTTTGATGTCCCCAGTGTTACAACAACTGAAATTAATCTGAAAAACTTTTTTTTTCCTGAGGTTTTTCACCTCCAACAAGGCAGTACAAATGTGAACACGACGGGGCAGCAAGACAAGGACGGTGCAATATGGGAAATACAGAGAGCTCACTGAAGCGCTGGTGTTTCAGGGGGTTCAGAGGACAAATTACAGCGGGGACAGTGATTGGTTAACATGAGCTGCCAGTTATTAACTGAGCCTAGATTGAGGAGTGTGACGCTGGATAGAGATAGAGAGAGAGAGCACACAATTGGACTAACAGGAGTACATCTCTCTCTGTATGGCAGCAGTAAGAGACCCCCCCCTGCCCCCCCAACCTGCTTCCTGACTGCAGCCCTGTGTTCCATCACCAACAGTTATTAATGGCTCCGGTGCCTACCAGTGAGCGACCCATTTATAAAACTCAGCATTTTAATCTCTTCCAATACCAGTAATACCCTGCTTTTCTTGTGCTTTAGGAGACCCATATATTCAGGAATAGCACTTTTATGTGAAAATGAGAATGCAGTGCCCTGTACTTAGACTTTAGGCACCTGCCAGAGGCCGGTCGAAGGCACATCCCTCTGTGCTTAAAAAGGAAAGAAGGTCTTATGCCATTATCCACACACACACAGCACCACCTAACACCTTCTCTCTCACCCACTCCATTCCTCTCTCAAGATGAGTGTCGTATAGATTCATTTTTTGGCTCAGTATCACATAAAGGCACTCGCAGTCTATCAAAGCTACCTGACAAAATATGAAAACCTTGCGCGTAAGAATTCCTTCATTATTGATGTACCTCTCTTGCCCTGAATATAAATATCCGTCATCCTTGTTAGCCACACAATGCCTATCTTTGGAATAAATCCAATAGTTTATTTTAGATCTATTGTGTACAAAGCATATCAGTTGCTTTGTCCTAAATACACAGTGTCATTTAGCTCTCTTCTACAGTTTAGCACGCAATCTCTTTTTTTTTTTCTTTTTTTTGGAGACAAAACAGGCTCCCTTCTTGCAGAGCCTATCTCTGTTTTGGCACCTCTCAATTCCCCCGCTGTGAGTAGTATCTTTGAACACCTGAGATGCCCCCCCCCCCCCCCAGCACCACCCCAGAGGAGAAGCAGGCAGTGCATGCTGGGAAGAAACAGATGCTGCTGATTCTCTCCGTTTTCTGCACAGCATCCAATAAAAAAGGGCTGAAAACGCAGCAACGCTAATGTCTACGCCTGTATTTTTCTAGACAGATATGTGTTTGCAGTGCACTCCAGGTTTCGCGCATCATTATTTCCCTTCTATGAGGAAGGCAGCACCTTTACAAACAGGGGTACCGGTGTCAGGGCAAACTTACCTGTGACTGTCACCAGTCGTTTGTGCTTTGACATGTAGCCTCTCGAAGGCACAGGAGAATCTCCACAATCATGAAAGCAACATACATCTTCACTGACCCCAGGCCCGTGATATATTTAGGACAATCCAGCACCAGGTGCAGGACATTACAAGGTTATGAGCAGCCTTTGATCCTCGCAACTGTCGATCCGAGATGCACAAATGTTTGCAGACTCCTGGCCCTGTGTGATTTTGCCTACCTCAACAAGACAGCTACTGAAGCCACTGCACAGGGCGAGAGGAAACATTTATATGCAACAGGGGCAATCATATATCACAAGGTTGCCTGGCTTCAGTTACATCTGGTGATTTTAATTTTCCCTCTCAAAACCCTTAAAACCAATTAAACCTCACCTGGATGGCCTCATTCATACTTGATCATGTTTTGCAGAGGGAGTTCCCGCCATAACCCGAAGCTGATTACCCCCGACACCAGATGGGCGTTGTGTCTGAGCACTTATGACAGCCAGAGCAGCTTGAGTCCCTGCACAGCAAGCCAGGCTAACCATAGCCCAGCACTTACACAGAGTTACAGATGCATCTGTATGTAGAAAAGGCCAACAGCCAGTAAAGGACATTTCAAGGATACACGCTTGCTCTGGATCACTTGTGCATTCACAAGAGTTATTTAGAACCAGGCCTTAGATACAGAGGGCACTGTTTATTTGAGGAGATGTATGGGCATTGAGGAGGAATCTAACAGCCTGATTAGTGACTAAATCACAAATATCAGCACTGAGAGTGTGCCTGGGGACCGGCACCACAGTGGAGACAGAAGGGAGCGCTCAGGGGAGGAATTCAGCCGGAGAGGAGCACTTCTCCTCCTTGCACCCTACCCCCCCCCCAACCACCCCCACCCCCCGGAGCTCACAGACTCGCAAGTATTCTCCTCCACTATGAGAAGAAGGCTGCTCTGACATCGCTTCCTCCTTTAACCGGCATGATTTCTTTCCCTCTCTCTCTCTCTCTCTCTCTCTCTCTCTCTCTCTCTCCTCAGAAGAAGTTTGTGCATAATTAAGGAGAGGAGAACGCGCCGCTGATGCTGGCTGAAATAATGATGGGTTTGAGTGCAGATAATGATTCCCACGGAACCCAGCTGGGCCTTGATTGATAGTTAATACCCACTATTACCGTCCTTACCTTTTACAATCAGTTCGGCGTAGTTGGACACCCCCGATCCCCCGTCGGAGCGGATGACACATCTGTACTTGCTCACGCTCCTCTGGGCCGTGTCGGCCACGCTCACGGTGGCCGAGAAGCGCCGGTGGTTCACCACCCTGGTCACCATCAGGGCCGTGTCCTTCCCATTCCACTGCTGCGGGGGAGAAAAACGCAGGGGCGCGTGGGCCCGGTCACCTTCCCGTTCCACCGCATCGTCCCGAACCACTCGACGCGGTTCATTAATCTGGCGCGGCAGGGGTCGCCGGCCCCTGTAGCTCCCTTTGTGCTGTGAGATGCGCCTTTCTGAGATTCATATCAGTGGAGAAATGGGTTTTATCAGAGCTGTTCAGTCTTTGCTGAAGAGCCGTGCATGTACCCTCCATTTCCCATGTTTACATCTCCTACATACACTTTAGCCCTTGTGTATAAGAGATTCAGTACCAATAACAAAAACCAAACTCTTGAGTGCACTGTCTGAGCAGGTGTATCAGGGCAAACAACAACAGAGTGATTTCTATTTCTGGCCCACAAACTAAATGGAATTTCTCTATAACTGCCCGCAAAATGATGGGGCAAGGACAAAACAGCCAAGGCCTTGCGGCAGGCTACTCCTCCTTCCTTAAATAACGTCCAAGATCAGTACGAACATGCAGATCTTGTCAGGGTAATTTATTCCAGCATCTCTCTCTTTCTTTTTACAGCTCCCTCTCTCAGCCACACCACTTCATTGAAAACAAAATTACTCAGTGCAGAGCACACGGAGGAGAACACAGTCGGCAACAATCCCATATAATCAGCTGACGCAAAAGCCTTTTTCCAAAGCTATTAAAATCCGTCCTTGCCTGCCAACACCGTGCTTGTCAGGCATGTTTTTTAACATCCATCAATATTTTTACATAAGAGTATCTCACTGCATGGGAGAGATTCAAGACCCCTTTTTTCTGCTGTGGTTTTAATTGTTTTAAATCTACTTGGTATTATGTCATACAGAGGCCACATCCGGAGGGTGTTTGAGACTGACAGTTGGTGTCAGAGGATCTGGGTTCAGTCATTGCTGGATGAGGGGAGACGGGCTCACCTGTAGCCAGAGTTTGTCATGCTGCGACCACTTGCCCCCAGCGATGCACTGGAAGGTGGCGTTCTGCCCGACGTTGACCTCCACGTTCTGAAGCCTCAGAAAGTGTGGAGCTTTCCCTGCCAAAGACACACAATACATACAACTTCACCACACGCTGATACAGCACCAGCATCCTTACATTACATCGCATTACACTGTTGTCACCTAGCAGATGCTCTCATCCAGAATGACTTACACAGTGCACAAACAGGAAAAATTGCACAAACAGGACACCACTAGCCACACATGAATAAGCATCAGTACCAAACATAGCACTGAGATGCCTAGACTGATATGTAAGCTTGGCACACATGACTTAGTGCATATGAATTTCATATTTCAATTATTAACTCACAGCAATCAAATTATTAGTGTTTTTTTTTTTTTCCAGAAAATTGTACATGTGCACTGTTGCACTGAACATATGAAAAAAGAAAAATGACTAGCACAGTATCTTGTGTCCTTGAAGAATTGAGTTAAGGATGACATCCTGGCCCCATCTTCACCGATGTACAGCTAATAGAATAGCCATTGATCAACTCATTCCAAAAAATTTACCTTGACATTAAATGCTTATTGAAAAATCTGATCGGATTCCTTCCTCTAGCTATTTACTCACTTAAACTGTAATCTGATTTGCTCAGCACCATGAAGTCAGTACAATGCCCTAATTCCTAAGCAAGCACTTGGTCTGGAAACAGGAGAGTGGAACTGGGACACAGAATGCCAAACTGCAGTCCAGAGACGTGAGGCAAAGACACTGTGTCAGCTATGAATGATGAAGGTGCTGCACTTCAATGCGCGGCCGTACTGCAATCTGGCGGGCCCCTCTCCACTACCTGGTACACACGGCTCTGTGTGCGCAAAGTCGGTGACAGACTGTTCTCCTGCAGCACTAGCCAGGAGTCCAGGAACAGATGCTGCATAGGATGGAGTCACAGCGGGTCACTTACGGCAGGGGTGTGCCAGCACTCTGACTTCATCCACCGCAATAAACCCTGGATGGCCCTGCACCGACACAGCCTCAAATATTACCTGGAAGAGAGAGAGGCAGAGGATTTGTGGGGGGGGGGGGGGGGGGGGAGGAGTTTAATTCTTCACACTCGGACACATGTGTATGTTAGCGTTCATGCTTCAGTGCGTAGGTTGCATCTGGGTGTGTTGATCTATGCGAGTGTGTATACATGTGTGTGTCTGTGTTTGAGTGTGTGCACACCTGTATGAAAGCAGGCGTGTATGTGTGTGTGTGTGTGTGTGTGTGTGTGTGTGTGTGTGTGAGTGGGTGGGGGGGGTGCAGACTTCTCAGACCACTAACTTGGTATATCTGGCCCCTCGCTGGCTGTGTGTCACTCATCCACTTTTCATTCAAATCCCTCCGAGCTAAAGAGCTCCAACACAGCAAATCTGGAGGCATAATGACGGCTGGGTGTAATTCCGCTCAGCCCTGCCAGGAGATGCAGAGCGCCTGCGTCCCTCCGACTGCAACCCCCTCCACGCAAACTTCTGTGACTCACCGCACTTCAAAAGTTGTCAACGCGCTGCAAGCCAGCGCTACACTTTGGAAATGAGCGAAGTGGCACTTGCTTGCATGTAATGAAAAAAAAAAACACTTGATGGGCCTCTCTCTCTCTCTCTCTCTCTGCCGTCCACGCACAGGTCTGGCAGGTTGGCTCAGAGGCGCTCGGCGCTCCATGAAAGCGGGCGCCATGTGGCTGACCATGTGCGTTTAAGTGCCCGCATTAGGCTGGCAGTCTGGGCACGGAGCACCGGCGAGGCCCGGGGATTGGCAGGGATGGACAGGGCTGCACATATGCCCACTCTCTTAATCACCCCTGCGGCTGGCGGATGTGCACAGACTACAACTGGTTCCCAGGAAAAAAAGGCAGGATAATAGCTGTTATATTCTAAGGAGGGGGACTCTGCAGGACCCTCGACACCACCGCCGCCGCTGAATCCGCTTCCCAGTAGCACATCTTCCAGTCCAATTCCTCTTCGCGGCTGGCTGGACATGCTCTTTAACACTGACATCAGTACACTGCAATCAGATCCACATGGCCTCTCACTTTCAGGCTGAAGAGGGGTCTGGCGCAAAACACGGGAACTCAGATGACATCTCTCCCGTCATCCAACACTTGGCTTTCTTTTTTCCTCTCCACTGGTCAGCGCTTTATTAACGTTATTAACTTTCATATAAATCCCAGTCTATTTCAGACGGGGTTCAGAGAATCCATACTTGTGACGGGCTGTCTGGACAGTTAGCTCAAGAGTGATATGGCCCTGCCAGGCCCTGACACACGTCTTTGAGGGTGTGTGAAAGCACTCCGCTGACATTTAAAGCCGTGTGGGTTTATAATCAGCCGGGGCCTGACAAACCCTGAGGAACCTTCCCCCTTTTTCCACACCTCAGACCAGGCATACTGAGGACACCTTGTCTCTGCATACCCCCCAACCCCCCCACCCCCCCAAGCCTTTGGGAAGAAACAAACCCAAGCCATGACAAAGTGTGACGAATGACAAATTTCCAGTGTCACCACCCGCCTCCGTGGCTGTAATCATCTGCAGGAAAAACTGGAGAACAGGTGAGGATCCCTGACACTCAGAGCCCTTGGCAGGCTGGAGATTCCAGCTGTGAGAGCAGCGGGACAGTAATCTCAAAGCTCCTCAAAATGCACAGACTTTGAAGTAAATGTATGCAGGATGGCAGACAGGCCTAATCTGCTCCTCCCACTCAAGCTGTTATTACAGCACCCCCCCCCTTCCCCCCGTCTCCGTGGCCTTGCCTTGTCACCTCTCCACCAGTAAACACATTGTTTTTTTTTTTTGCCGTGTGCTTTTTCCGACAGAGAGGTCCGTGGGTGCGTATTGAAGGGTAAATCTCTGATTGGATACCTCCGATCTAACTCCCCCACCAGTACACTTTGAGTAGATCTTTCCCCTGACACCTCTGGTCACCTCGAGGAGGCACGGGCTTTGGCTCCCTCAGAGTACAGACATAACTGCCTATAAGTACGCTCTCAATATTCCTACAAGGCTACTGCATTTTTCGCAGGCCTTCTTTGTATTAAAATTAATATGAAGTCATTTAAACGTATTTATAAAAACAGGTGTATCAGGTTTATATAAAGCATGAAGTTCTGAATGGCACCCCGTGCTTCAAATACCTCTTAGCGGGAGACTATTCCATTCATTTGCAGTATTATTCATCCGTTGTGTCATACTAATTTTACTAATAAAACACACAGTAGGTTATTTGCTATTTCCTTATGATCGCACAGCTGGATGCTGTAAGAGTTATCAGAAACCCTCTAATTCATAAGCAATCAATTACAATCACTTCAATCATAAAATGAACTAATAAGACTA
Organism: Megalops cyprinoides; assembly: GCF_013368585.1. NCBI lineage: Eukaryota > Metazoa > Chordata > Actinopteri > Elopiformes > Megalopidae > Megalops > Megalops cyprinoides. The sequence goes on along the minus strand of NC_050588.1, from coordinate 32,636,189 downwards.
ATTTAAAAACTCTGGGATTCATAAATAATTAAATAACCGTTTGCTGGCCACACTCAGGAAAAAATCAGAGAGAAAGAGCAAACTACAAACATGCAAAAGCTATTGGATTATCTTCTCACGAGATGCATCTACGGACTAACCGAATATTTGATTACAGCTAAAACAAATAGCTAAATATTCACACGACCGTCCAAATGTTTGTCTATCTGTAACAGCAAAGCCAGTAATGTAATTATGAGGCAACACGTTCAAGGACTCGCTCCTGCTGATGAGAAATGCATTTATTGACATTTCATTTCTGACTGAGCGATGCCTCGCCCTCCACCCCCCTCCTGCATCCACCCCCCAACCCCTCCCCCATACTCTGTCCCTCTCTGCCTTCACCCTGAGTGCCTTGAGGGAGGGGGAGAGGGAAAAACAGAGACTGCTGCCCTGCCATAGAAATAATTTCCTCAAAGGTTATTTAACATGCTGGTGAAAAATTGCAAAAATAATTGTGCCTGGCTGAACATTCTTTAGCCTTTCTGTGGTCTGCTCCAGAAGGGGTGCCGGCTGAAAGTGGGCTAATTTCAGCCATTTGGCATTAATTGGACATTACCTGGCATTAAGGGCCCTTTAGCCAAGTCCTAAAGCCTAAACCACAGCTATGTGAAAATTAACAGGTAGAAGGAATTCTAGATGGGGACCCAATTACCATAAAATGGTTATATTTTCTAAAGAAATAATGCTATTCTTAAAGTGAGCAACTTCCGAAAGCTTTCTGGAAACAGGCAGCAATAAGCACAAGGACTTAACCAATGGCAGTCTCAAACATAATGATTTATTTATTTGTTTGATCGATTCAATCTGTTTCTCCTACCACAGTAAGAGCAGGGTGACAAGACTGAACTTCAGTCATATCTGAACACAAAAAAAGGTATTCTACAACAGTGCGGTGCTCACACGCTACATCACTGGAGCAGACGACCAACAGTCTTCCAGTGCAATGACGCAGATCCCACACGCAGTAGAAATGTCAGCAGACTGTGAATGGATGTGTTGGTGTGTCACCGTGGAGCTGCAGGGATGCTGTATGGAAGCTGTCTGTGTGGGACAGAGGCTGCTGCTGACCTGGTAGGAGTTGGGCCAGAAGGCGCTGATGGCCCGAGATCAGAGCAGAAATGTCGCTGTTATTATGGGCTACATTTGGATCGAGTGTGTGTGTGTGTGTGTGTGTGTGTGTGTGTTGTCACTGAGTTTTATGAATATGCATCTGTGTGGGAGAGGCGTATCTACTGACCTGGTAGGAGTTGGGCCAGAAGGCGCTGATGGCAAGTTCACAGTGGAAATGTCCACAGTTATTATGGGCTACAGTTGGATTGAGTGTGTCTGTATGTTGCCATGGAGCTTTACCAGTGTGCATGTGTGGGACGGGCGCGTCTTCTGATCTGGCAGGAGCTGGGCTAGAAGACGCTGATGGCAAGTTCACAGTGGAAATGTCCACAGTTATTATGGGCTACAGTTGGATTGAGTGTGTCTGTATGTTGCCATGGAGCTTTACCAGTGTGCATGTGTGGGACGGGCGCGTCTTCTGATCTGGCAGGAGCTGGGCTAGAAGACGCTGATGGCAAGTTCACAGTGGAAATGTCCACGGTTATTATGGGCTACAGTTGGATTGAGTGTGTCTGTATGTTGCCATGGAGCTTTACCAGTGTGCATGTGTGGGACGGGCGCGTCTTCTGGCCTGGCAGGAGTTGGGCCAGAAGGCGCTGATGGCAGGTTCATAGTGGAAATGTGGGCTGTTATTATGGGCTACAGTTAGATCAAGTGTATCTGTGTGTTGCCATGGAGCTTTACGAGTATGCGTCTGTATGAGATGGGCATGTCTGCTGACATTGGCACAGCTGGGCCAGGAAGCACTGATGGCAGGTTCATAGTGGAAAAGCTGGCTGTTATTATGGGCTACAGTTGGATTGAGTGTGTGTGTATATGTGTTGCCATGGAGCTTTGTGAATGTGCATCTGTGTGGGACGGGCATGCCCACTGACCTGGTAGGAGTTGGGCCAGAAGGTGCTGATGGCGAGCTCAGCCTTCACCCAGCCCTCGGTGACGGAGGAGGAGGCGTTCCACACCGGGTTCCCCTGCGGGCCCCCGTTCACCTTCACGTAGACGTTGAGTGCCCCGGGGCTGGAGCCGTCCCGGCTGGACAGGGAATAGTGGAAGTCGATGCAGTGCGTGTCATTCTCCTTTAGCGTGGGCAGGAGCAGGTGGGCCTTCTGTCCAGAAGCGCGACCCGAGGCATTGACCACCATGAAGGAGCCTGCAGAGAGAGGGCGTCCCAATCAGGGGAGAGCCGGAGAAGAGCGCAGCACACCGCGGGCGCCAGCATCACTCCAACCCAATCCCGAAACAGGCCTGCGCTGAGTAAAACGCTGCCGTAACTTTTAAGTGCTGAGAATTAGACGCAAGTAGTAAACAGCGAAAGTAGCTCCTTTTTATGTGAAAACCTGTGTCCATACATATTCATGAGCACTCGTTTGAAATGTAGAGCTAGCAGGGCTTGGTCTCAGCTGACAGGTGCGTAAAGCAGGGGGGTGTGTGTGTGTGTGTGTGTGTGTGCGTAAGCCGTGAGGATGGAAAGAACAAAAACAATCAAGGACTTCTACAGATTTGTTTAACGGCTTATAATGGAAGAATAACAATTAGATGATTTGTGAGGGTAATTACGAAAGTGGTCTCTGGATAGCTCTTTTGCAGAAATGTTAGCAATTTGTTTGTGATCCCATTAAATTATTCAATCAGCCAGTCTACATCATTTATCCATGATGTGAGCTTAAGCACTTGACCTTGGTGCAATACTTGATTCCTTCTATTATTTGGTCAAGTGTTGCCACTGCCATCCCCTTCCACTAAACATGGAAGAGTCCATTTTAATGAATTGACAATAAATTCCTTGACATAACAGTAAAGATAATTATGACAGAACTACGCACAGCGAATAGGCACAGTGGTAAAACTCCTGACAATGACCCTCTTTCGGGCCAGTTCTGGAATCATTACAATCATTTCCCAGTGAAATACTGCATTTTCCTACAGCATCTTGAGACACACCACATGGCACGCAAAACCGAACTATTCATCACAGAAATTATTTGCAGCTCATCAATGGACAGAGTGGGCAATGAGCGATGCAGGCATCAATCACCCTGACCTTGGGTCTAAAATGAAGCCAATCAATGCAGAGCAGTAAACCAATCTTCCCCAGACCCTAACCGTGCCATTACCATTGAACCGGGGCTGATTAAAGATCTTCACACCAGCCACTCCTCGGTTTAACATCGCCCTCTCCGGCACGCCCCATGCCATTATCAAATGCCAGCTTTCCCTCTGAACTCAAGCCTTTTTGAACTGTTGGATTGTACAGACACAGGCACCCGTGGTTCTTGAGATGGTTCATTCACGTCGTGCATCTTTCTTTAAAGTACTGTCTTCTTGGCAGTAAAAATAAATAAATATCAGCCTTCACTACTATTGTTATTTATTTGCTTAGCAGACACTCTTACTCAGGGCAACTTGAATAGCTTACTGTTACATACATAACATACTATCTATTTCCACGGTTGGATATTTACGGACGCAATTTGGTTTAAGGACACAATAGTAGCTCCCAACCTGGGATGTGATCCTGCAGTTTTCCAATTGTAAGGCCAGTTCCTCGAGCACTACGCTACAATGCCACCCCGTTTACCAAATAACCAAAATAATAACGGCAGGTTTAGATGGTGCTTCGTACAGTGCGTCGCAGAGGGAACAATCTCCATGGAATGCCTGCCACCACAGAGACCTCTCACTTGCAATCCCGATTACACAAACAGCTACTGTATGTGTGTGTTAAATACAGAATCACACTTTGCTACATTGCCATATCATTTTAGGAACAACACATACAGCTAGCAACACAATGGCAACAATAAGGGCAACGCATGTACATACACATACTGTATATTATCAGTCAGCTGAACTCCAGGGAAAGATATTTCAAATAAACTCCAAAAGACAACGTAACATCATCACTCCTTGGCAATTACTGGCTCTGCTTTGCTTATCTGCTTTGCTTATCTGGAGCCCAAATGTATTTGACGTAAGAAAACACACGGTGTTACCCTGAATCAACAAGAAACACCAGATGCCTCATTTGCATATTTCCCTCAATTCGTTTCAATTACCGGGTACCATTAGGGACACACTGCGCAGTAAACATTTTTACCCAATGCAGAGAAAATTACAACAGTTATGTTTCCTTGTATCAACTCCACAACTGTTCTTTACTGAGTTCAGCCAATACGCTATACTGCTAGGCTGAAGGGTAGATGGAAGGTACATCAGCGAAATTGACTTAGAATTGGTTTTTTTGAGAGATGCATTTCTGAGGGACTTGCAGTTCGTACTCTCCCTCAACATTTCCTTATTATACACAGACAGATAAGAGTGGAGTTTCTCCTTCAGCGAGTGGTGAGCTCAAAATAATGTCATAGGACAGAAATAGCTTTCTCACACACAGAAGAGAAAACACACTAATGTCCAAACAACAAATCGATATTAACTTTGGCAGCTCTTACTTCCGCGAGAGAGAAACGGAGGAAGAGGAATCACTCCTGACCAGTCTGCGGGTATTAATCTCACCGCTGCGTGATAGCCCAACCACTGACACACAGGAAGAGAAAATTACATGCTCATGAGCCAACAGTCATTTTTAGCTTCATTTATTTCTTTTTTTTATTTGTCATACACAAGTTAATGGGAACATGAGAGCGCTGGAGCAGACACTGTTATATCATGTCACACACTTCAACTTTAATAAACACAACTAGATCTATGCTGGCCCTAATGTAGTGCTACTATGAAGCCCCTGGGGAAATGTGACTCTCTTCACAGATTGGGTTAATATTTTCATGGTTGTTCTGTTTGACCGGCAACAACATCTAATGAGAATGCATTTCCTTATAGGTTGGTATTTCCCAGGAGCCTGGAACTCTTTGGGCTAGAGATCACTTTCTCAGTGTCAGAGAGTGCTTTGTTCGGCATTAAAGTGATATGACAAATAGCAGAAGCTATGGTAACTGTCACTTTAATATGCAATTATTGGAAGGGCAGTATTTTGGCCTGCTGGTGCTATGTTTGATAAAGTCACGGCATTTCTCATCCCCTGGTCCCAACAGTAATTTCCAGAGACAATAAAACACCTATTTACCATGGTGCTAGATGAGCAAGGTAATCTGCCATGTCCCCTGGAAAGCTAATGCGCTGGAAAAAGTTAAATCACGGCACTATAAATTTCAGGCAAGCACAGCACATCACCTGGAGCCCAGGCGTGGAGCAGCTGCATCGGGAATGGCTCTCCTTGCCATCCACGCAGGGTCTGGAGACTGCCCCCCCCCCTCCCCGATGCCCCCCCCACCGTACCACACACTCTGACAGCAGAGGTCTCAAACGCTGACTGGATTTTTTTGAGCATTCTCTGTTGGGCATCAGCCCATTTCACACATTTAACACGCGAAATTCCCAAGCCCCTTCGCACGTCGCCGGGGCGACAGAGGCGGCCCCCGCCGACGGATCCGGGCCCCATATGTTCCCTGTCCTCGTTGTGTAATGGCCTTGCATGATTCGCCTCTCCCTGCTTTCCATGCCCTAATTAATACGGCACGGCTCCATCCTTGTCTTATCGGATGCGCGTTCACAGCTCCCCCCTCCCTCTCCTTAGCCCGGGTCGCTTGGCGGCGCTTGCCACGCCGCCTCGCGTATCAGACGAGACCGTGGGGGCAAAGTGACGGGACGCAGACCCCCACGGCCTAACAGACAAATTCACAGTGGCCTTTTCAATTCTGCCAAGTCGCCTCATTGACCTTTTCTCATTCGGTCTGAGTCTTCTGCTGCTGTCAGACACCGGGTACATAAAAACCCCCAAAGCATGGCTGCTAATCTGATAAGTGCAAAATCAATAATTGAAGTGTCATTATCGGGGTGGGGGGGGGGTGTGAGGCACTTGAATGAATGAATGAATGAAAACAGCCCCCCCCCCCATTCCACAACAGCGGAGGAACTAGCATCTGCGCCGCGACATTACCGATATGCCTTCATATTCACTGGACTATTACGGGAATATATTGCTGGTAAACATCAGCTAATTTGAAATTAACGAGAGATATGCTTTCAATTTAAATAGCTGCGAAGGCTTTAACAATCTAAAAGGTAATTAGTTCAGTCACATTTTTCTAACTAATGTAAAGGATATTTTATTTTTCCCCATCTACAAGCGTAAGGGTTTCATCAATCCAGCTGTTGGGCTGCTCTTCATGAAAGTTTCCGCTAAAAGAATTAAACTCCACTTACTGCTTTATATTTTATTATCTGAAAGGGCACATTAATTAACACAACGGGATACCTCTTCCTGTAAGGTGATCCCATCTCTTGTTGTGCCATGCAGGTGGTAAGGGTGAAGTCTGGCAGCCTGTTACATCAGTGCCATGCTCTGGATTATGTGAAGGGTGCCTACCAGTCAGATGAGGGTGCGACAGGAGTGTAGATGGAGAGGATGTAGCAGAAACTTTAGCAGGGGAAGGTTCATTACAGGAGGTGACGTCACCCCCCCCCCCCCCCAGAGTCACGATAAACAGTATCATTATTTCCCCTTAGCGTGAGACCTCGTTCTCTCGATTTGCCATGCAGTCCTGCAGATTCTTCCTGGAGACCCTCCTCCATCATGAACACCATTCTGCTTCGCCTTTTACTTTGTAACTTTATAACTATGCTGTCATGAGTTCAACTTGTTCCTGTTTTTTGGGGACTGAAGAGGGGAGAATTACATCCCTGGCATTACTGGCATTTCCACAGACTGTTCTAGGATCGAAAATTAATCTAATTCGCATTCACATGTGACATTACTTACTGACATAATCAGCCTCCTGGACTTCCATAAGATGAGGCCAATTCCCTTGGCTCAAGCTGATCTAGACTAGTTATACAGGTTACTACAGAAATCTGACACAGTTTACATTCATTCTATTCAGTTAGCCACTCCCCTTTCATATACATACCACTCAAGAATCCAACGGCTACCTGAAGTGGACCAGAAAGGAATGTCTTGCACAACTGGACTTTAAAGTGAGGAAACCTTTCACTGAGATGTTTCTCTCATGCTACATGGAGCAATCTACTAGTATTAGTGTCACAATATTTGGACTTACAAGGTGCTTGAATTGAGGCCAGAGCGGAATAAGCATACCCAGTAAATTTGGTTCCCCTAGAGGTTTTTTTTTTTTGCTCTTCAGTGTCACCTCTGGCTATCTCGCAGCGGATAGCCTGGACTTTGTCCCTTTAAAGGCACCTGCTCCTGACTGAACTAATTGGACAACACGCTACGGATTCATCTGCTCTGCTTCAAACTGGATTAATCAAATTAACCTAAATCCTGACACCATGAACTGGATAAATCAGAACTAATTACACCTATAATCTCGAGGTAGGAAGTTGGTGAATCGGAGCAACATTTCAAACAATGATAATGTCTGTGTTTTTATCTGCATGTATCTTTTCTTGTTTTAATGCTATCTCTCTATGTTTTGTTCTCTGTCAGTATTTCATTGCTCTTCTGTTTCCATTGCATTTGCATGCTACAGCTGTTGTAATTTGGCATTGGTTTTCCTGCAGTCCACCCCGTGAAGTGCACTGCAACAATGTTTTCTTGTTAAGAGCACTTTATTAAGTCAAATTTGGTCAATTTATCAGCTGAATAAAGCAGATAGTGTTTGCAGGCCCTCTGAAGGCATATTACTGATGGAAATGGTTAATGGATGGCTAATGGAATATGCCAAAGTCCTACTTAACAGCCACAAACTCCTAGACAAACTGATAAATATACTGGATCTTTAATTACCAACTAAAAACAACAGCTTGATGCAAATCCCAAACAGGAAATATCACCCGGTGGATCTCTCTCTGTCAGTCTGCCACAGAAAATGGCCCATATCATTTCAGCTACGGAGCCTCCCTCTGTGACAGCTGTTCCAGGCAGGGCCGGGGTTAGCTCAGATTGAACAGAAGCTGCCAATTTTATTAGCATGTTAAAGCAAAAGGGCTGCTCAGAGATGCGTATTATTTCCTTCAAACACGGTCCAATCGGCAGGGAAGATCAGAGCCATCTCTAATGGGGGAAAGAGAGGAAAAACTCACAAAAACCAAGAATATGCCATTTAGCATGGCTCATCTACACATCTGAAAAACTCCATCTTTGAAGCGGACAAATGAGCTAAATAGCAAGAAGACACATAGCTCTGTATGTCGACTGCTGCTAACTCTTTTGTTGTTTCTGAATTAAAAAAAAAATTGGCATGAGATGCATCCTTATCAAACACCCTTGAACTGAAATCTTTGAGGATGGTGATTTTGTTTTCCTATCTGTACTTCTAGAAGAAAGAAGAGAGATGATTTGTGAGTAAAAAATGTTAATATCTTGGAGGGTTTTGCATCTTAAAGGACCAATTCTGAAATGATCACATGGGCTATCATCTATGAAAAACACTCCTGTTAATGCCCCCTCTTCACCTTGCTGCTGAATGTGGACGGATGGGTAGTTTTATTCTGATGATCACAAGTTAACTAAGTACAAAGTTGGTGCGTTAATCTCAAGTGTACAGTAATGTCTGAGGGTCAGACTTACTTAGGTATTAGGAGCAACACTAAAAATGTAGGCTTAGTATGTAATCCACAGTCATTGGGAAGCTAACAACCAATTTACTAGCTCATGTTATGTAAAGGAACTAATTATGCAGTCAGTGTTGTCACAGTTGGTTTTACACATTCTAATACACAAAGGACAGCACCTTACCTGGCCCACATTACGACAGTGTGTGAGAAAACTTTTTTTGAAGATGTATGTAGAAAAACCTTAAGACTACATAATTAAATATACACACAATCTCAGACCTGCATAAATAAATTCATCTGTATGGTGAGGGAGGGAGATGGGGGTGGTAGGGAGGTCACTTTCACAGAATACAGAAGAAAGGACATCCATAATATTAAACACGAGAAACAACATTTTTTTAGAGCACTCATGTTACCCTGGAAAAAAAAAGAATTTAATTTGCAATGCAATAAACTGAGACCACTTAGTGATTTCTAAAAGGGAGGTATTTATGAGCAGCTGTAAGTGTAGATACGATACAAGGGGGAAAAAAAATGAAGGCTGGGGTAATGGATTGGAAGGGTGGCCGCGGGGCAGACGCAGACTGAGTTTTGACAGCGCAGGAGTAATGCGGGGAACACGGCCACGTTGACCTTGGGAGCGGCCCTTCCTCTCTTACCCATCCAGCCGGGGCATCACTGGGGGAATACGCACGGCTCTCAGATAACCCGTCCCGGGGCCTGGCACAGGCCAGTGCAGGCAGGCTCAGATAACCCCGGTCCGGCTGACGGCTCGTCTCAGGCCTCGCGGCTCTCACTCTTTTAGGACATTCCAACACAGATGTGGGCGAAAGAGGAGCCGGCCCGAGCGCGGAGTAATTGCTTTCTCCTGTTTCATTATTATTGAGGGTCAAGCGTGACCTATCCTTTACACCTCAATGGAGAAATTGAATTATCCCGTAGTGATAGTCGAGGGGGGGGGGGATAAAACACACACAGCACACGGCTATTGATCTGGACAGAGGAACAATCAGTACGCACTTTAACCTCGTTGACAGCTCCCCCATGTAGCATCAATAATCCCCTCATGAATCTCATACACAATAAGAACCACAGATGTCAACCCACTGCAGTCTTCCAGGATGCAGGGTTACCCTCAGATCCCTGACAGCTTTTGAGGTAGCTAGTGAAGACCTGATTGCGTGACTTTCATGGAACTAACGTTTTTCCCCAAACCATAACAAGCGAACACTGAAGACATGGGCCCTAACACAAGCACTGCGACAATCCATGAATGAGCAGAGAACAGAGACCGGACACACTGAAATTCTTTCTATATCAGAAATCTTATATCATTTTCAGTTTTAGATTCATACACTATTTTTATTTTTACATATTTATATCTCAGTTAATTAAGTAGCCAAATGCCATCAACTACTGAGGAAATAACTGAAATGTGCTTAAATGTGAAATTCACATTTTTTAAAATAAATATATACTGAACATAAAGTAAGATCATATAACTGAGTAAGGTGCATGAACACACATTCCATTAAGCGATAGCACAGTAATGACAACTGCCTTCCCTGTGACTTCGAATGTCTTGAGCATGCTGTGCTGAAGTCTTCACCTTTTCTGCCTGGATTAAAATGTAGTTGAATGTCAGACGCTGTGTTGACCCAAACGACATTGTGCTTACCCCAGCAACTTCACTCCCTCACTAACTTTTATTTCTCCCTGTTCTGTCCTCCTCATTATCTGCACTTTAGTGCAAGCAAACAGATCTGAACAGCAGATCTAAATATGAAAGGCAAACCGGTGCTGTTTTTTTTTTTTTTTTTTTTTTTGCACAAGGCAAGAGCATCATTCAGATTGCACAAAACCCTTAGGGTACTGAAAAATCTCCTGGGAGCAAAAGTGTCCTCCAGACTACATCATACAATAAGTTTCCAATACATCACCTGGCTTCTGTCTGCCAGACGGCACAAAGATGCTTTCACTCCATCATAAAACTGGGGCACTTTTCTTTTTGTATTTGAATGAACAGATATTAGAGATCTGCCATTTTTGAGGAGGGTCATCATGAGGGAGTATAATAGTCCAAGGAATAATGTATATATAATTACTTAATAGAATAGAATAGAATAGAATAGTATAATGGAGACCATTATAGGTTCAAGGAATCAGGTTGAGACTTCCCAACAAAGCTGCAGCTTCTGTCTGCTAAACTGTGCATCCTTTGTAATGCATGAACATCCACAGTTCAGCCCTCTTCATATCAAGCCAGAAAATGCATTACCTCGGGCAGATGGTAATGTATGGTTGCTTAGAATTAGCGTAGGCTCTTTATATTTCCTTTTCTTCACAGTTTCATGTTTCATTGTTGCCATGCTTTGTTCTTCATTTTGAAACAAACATTTCAAAACAAGGCATCAATTACAGACACGCAGGAGCTTTGAATTTGTATGCATTTGCATGTATTGAAAATAAAACACACTTCATGGAATCATCCTCGTGGCCATATATTACACATTCCCTACACATATTATATTCCCTGTTCACAATACGTCCCACGTTGTGATGTTTTGAATATATATTCACGTTTCCCGTATTGGTATGAACTCTGAGTGAACACACGCATCAAAAAGTTATTCTGTCCTCCTCGGCTATGCCCTTGGGTAGACAGTGGCTCAGATGCGGTGAGGTCGCTCACAAAGGAATTGCATGTAAACATACTAGGATTAAAGACGCCTCTCTGAGCACAGAGGTAGGGGAGGAGACGGAGGGGAGGAGAGAGAGATGAAAACTGCTCCCCACGAGATGATAAATCACTGTTCCCTGTAAAATGAATGTAAAACTGTAATAAAGCTTAATATTGTTCATACATCCGTGATTTATGTTGCACTGAATTAAACATTAGATCTGAGCCTCCGATTTGATTCACGGCAGACAGCAGCTATTTTGTTTCCATATTGACTTTTTATGATTGCCGTACATTTTTTTCATCGCCGCCATAAAAAAGTGTTGGAGGGGTAATTGGGTTTTTAATGGGCTTGCATATCCACACAAGTTTAAGAGTTGTCTGCTAACGGCCCATTTTAAAAGTCATGCTACTGTGCAATTCTGACAAATAAAGCCCCCCGATTTAAGCACTGTGCAGTCCTAAAGATCATTCCGAAAGGAACGCTTGAGCTCCCATAGAAATTGTCTTGCCTGAGATATAGTAGGAGAACAGTGATACTCCTGCTGGTAGGCAGTGAGTCACACCTTTTAACACTCCTTTGAAGATTAGACAGAAATGGAGAAGGGAAAGGGGACAAGCACTCTTTCTCAGCCCAGGTTGTCAGAGAAAGGAAAAATTGAATCCCTCGGTATTCCGCCGCAGGTCTATAAAACATGTCCTCTCACTATCTCTCCATTTCTTTATTTTGATTAAACTCAGATTGCCATAATAACCTCCTTCCATTCCCTAAAACCGTCAACCTAGGCAGGCGGACTCTGTGATCTAAGTTGCCTTCTGTTTGTAAGTTAGGTCACAGTATATGGACCTTATCTTAACAGTCAGCTTTATTCTGCCATTAAGCATGTAGAGATGACTATGACTGACTTCTGCACGGTCACCAGAGATGCATTACATTACATTACATTCATTCAGCAGACGCTCTAAACCAGAAAAACTTCCAGCACAATAGACCATGCAGGTGCAAGGCACAGAGCCAGCAGTGTCCCTCTGTAAATACATTTACATGCACTTTAATATCCCTATATTAACCTCAAAATTCAAGCATTCTGACCATGACGTGAGTCATGTACCTTATTCCGATCACCATAATTCAAATAAGACAGTGTTTAGGTTATGAGACAACCAAATAAGACATGTGGGATGTCTTACCTTGGATGAAATATTGAGTCATGCAAGCACCTTATTGAGAATATTTCTCCTCTAAGCTTACATCTGCACATCTTCAATGTATGAACCCAATGAATCTTGGGTTATAATGCATTCACCTGTTATACAGTAGCTACAAGTTTGCATTTTTTTAAGAGCTGATTATTTGCAATTGGCTATTTTGTAAAATACAAGATATTTCAAAAGTAAGCATCTTCTGAGCCATTCTCCAAAATAATATAATTAGTGGGAAAATTCATGTTTTCCTTTATAAAGCTAATTTGGGATACTTTACCCTGCATACATGAAGATTAGTGATGGTCATATTTCATGGTGCATGTAAAGAACTTACCTGGTACATGACAGTAATCAGGGTAAGGACCATTATCTAGAACACTATGTGCATGTAAATGTAGTCACTGACACTTGACATAGTCTGTAGTGAGAGGTATGACCTGCAACTGTAATTGAAAAGTCTAAACTGGGTACCACTTAAATTCCTGACCGTGATGTATAACAGAGATTATTATTTGTGCTTTAAAAATTCCAAATGGGTCCGGGGTATTTTTTGTTTTTTCTTTCCTTTTATCTATTTTTATGCTATAAAAAGAGTCGAGTTGTCCTCATCCAGCCAAATGCAAAAATTAAAAATAATTTTGAAAACATACCAGATAAAATGGATCCAAGGAGGATTTAAAGCATGGCACTGGCAACATCTATATAGCTATAAAGCACTGGATAATATCAGCATTTCATTTCCTTTAATTAACTAAATTGTCACACAATGCGTTTTGATTTGTTATGTCTTTCATATCTAGCAGAACAAACAAAGAAACAAAGGGAAAAGCACACAATAAAAATCGACTCAAGAGACCTTTGGAGAAGATAAAGCAACCATACCTCCCCATCTGCCCCGTGCTAGGAAAAAAGGTCACTGCATTTCAGAGAGGCAAAACACGTTAATGCAGGACCAGAAACGTAAGAATTAGATTGTTTGGAGACCAGGCTTTAGACCAACCGAATGTCTGGGGGAAAATGCAACTTCACAATGGGCTTTCAGATGAGCTGGTCATTGTTTCCCGGGGCTCATAAGGTAAACCTACACAGAGACGCAGCACGAACAAAGGCCAGGGACGCTTTGAATTACAGTTCAGACAAAAGTGCATTCAGGTAGAATCGCAATGTTATTTCTGCAGATAAGACCCATTTCGGCAGACGGGAGAAGCAAAGAAAACCTGACCGAAGACAGAATGTCCCGCCGAATCCCAATTATGGCAAGACAGCGGCCACGCGCCCATTTCCCCACGTTAGGTTTCCATGTCGCGTTCGCCATTCAAGCACGGCAGCCATCAGCAGGCGCACGCGTTGAAACAGGAATTAATCCTGGCAAAAGGTGTCCATTCTGTGTGAATGAAGCCAGCTTCACTGCTCCTGAGGTGGCGACTTTGAAGCCTGTGCTGTATCCTTGCATATTAGAGAGAGTGAGAGAGCCATGTCACTTCCTCTTCCTGCCTGGCCTTTTTGGGGGAGGGGCTACCTCAGGGATCCCATAATATCGCAACTGACATAAAGATGCTATCCTGAGAGATGTAGCAGCCATTTCCGTATGTGACGAGGATATGGGGCAGCAGTGTTGCATAGCGCAAGGAGCATCACTTGTAGCCAAAAGGTTGCTGGTTCTACTCCCCGCTGGGGCGCTGTTGCTGTACCCTTGGCCAAAGTACATAACCCAGAATCGGCCAGCAAACCCCTCTCCGTGCCACGTCGCACCCAGCCACCTCTCCTCCATTAATCTCCGGGAGCAGCAGAGCAGGCCTTTCAAAATGCAGTGCCGAAGCGTCTCTTTCTCCAATACGCTGCGAGCGATAGCACTGCAAACACTCATTTCATTAAGCACGCTTAAAGTCGCTCAGATGTCACAACGCATTTATTCCAGTATCGCTAAATTAATTCAGCCTCTAAATTGTATTGAATTTTTTTTTTTTTTTTTTACTTCTGCCTGAAACATTCTGCAGGAAACAACATAAATAAATATGTGGAGCAAAAAAAAAAACACACAAGCTCCCGTTCCTAAAACAGAATCGTGAGGACAGCTTTTCTGTGATTCCTGTCTCTTTTTGTTTGTTTAAAAATACATGCAAAACACGTATTTTTCTGAATGAAATGAGCTGTTGCCTTAACATCATTATTCAAGGTTATTTTTTCTCTTCCTCTGTAAAGGCATTCCATTCTGGATAGGGTAGGTACTAGGACTGTTCATTGCCAAGCACATTTACTACACACAAAACAACACAGATCACCTGACCACAGATTTTTTCCTTCTGACCTTTTTTCCCTCTACTATTTATTTTCTCTTGCATATGTTTGAAAAGTTAGCCATGACTAGCAGAAGCATTATCCACTATGATGGCGATGCTAATGGCGGAGGGCTCAGAGCGGCTGAGGAAGCCTCTGTCAGAGAGCAGACCTCGCTTGACTGGCAGGCGCGAATCTCAGAGGAACGGGCAGTGATGGAGATGCACGGGACACGTTCTCACCCGACGGGGGAAAAAAAGGGGGGGAGGCACCTCCAAAAACCAAGGACACACCGCAAGGCCCTCCTGTCTATCATCCGGAGCGAGCGGCAGACCACCTGACCCGGCCTAACAAGACTTCCCCATTAATGCTTCAGAGATAGAGAGACAAATGAGGCTGCAGTCGCTATCGTTTCATTGGCATTCAGCAGATCGGGGAGCGGCAGACAGGCCGCATATTTATACCGCACACATCACGCACTAAAAATTGGATCCCTTATGCGCTGATCATGTCAATGAATCTGTAAACGAGATGCATACTGACATCGCTCGTGCGCCCGTAGTCGCGAACACCGCTACCGTTACCGCTTTTGTCATTTTCATACTCGTTAAACCTTCGCGCTATTTTAAAGCTCAGTTTACATCAGGCTAAAAGAATATCACGACGGATGTATATTTAGAATATCGGTACTTGCAGTCTCCCTCGCTGAAGTATGTCCTCCGTGTGCCTCCAGTCTCTCTGTCTGAAAAGCTATAAGGAGTGAGCTTCCAGTAACACTGGGACAAATGGCAATACTAAACTCTTGCTTGAAAACTCCTCCATTTAGGAAACCTCCACTCAGAAAGGTAGGGTATTCTGTTTTATCCTAAACACACATTAGGTGCCAGCAATTCCAACCTGGCCACTTCCTGTGCACTTATGTCACCCTTAATTTTTAATTTAAACAGAATGGAAAAAAAAACCTGAAACTTTTTCATTGTGTTTACCCAACATCAGATCTGCTTCTGCAGAATTTATACTGTACTTGTCTCTGACTCTCTTATATTCTAATACAGACACTGCACTTTAAAACAAGAGGTAACTATGATAAAGTGGTGTAATACAGTGTATTTCCCAGTACTTTTATATTGCTCTCCTGCTACTGCAGAGGAATAAACATCCAGGTAAAACTGATTCCGCAGTGCAAAAAAATAATCTTGATGATGTACAGACGACTGAAAGATAACCAAACAATTGAAACAGACAGTCTGAGGCGCGGACTGTAAAATCAAACAGCCTTAAGCCTTTTTTGAAAGTGACTCAAAGTCTACAAAGCAAGCGGACCACTTGACACTTTCTACTTATCAAGGTATCTCCCCCTCATAAATGTCATCTTTTTTTCTCCCCATAAAACTTGTTAGATTCACACCAGGGGAGCGTGGGTTGTAAATGTTTTGTTAGAATAACGACGGCGTCTGCTTTGGTTCTGTGCGTTTCTTTTTTTTCCCTTCTTCTTCTCTTTCCTCCTTGAAAACGGCAGGACGCAGCCTTGTGTGAATACGGCTCGAGGCGGTATCGGCGCGGAGCATACAAAACGGCCCTCCTTCCTTCCCCGCTCCCTTTTCCAGACTCTGAACTTCAAGGTCACCGGTGGACACGCAAGACGTCGTGAGTGGCCCCCTCTTTTGAATCGCGCGCAAACTCTTCACATGTAAGTGCGGCTTATATGCGATCCTTCGCGTCGATGGGGAGATAAACAACAAACACCGACCGGAGATAAAAGTCTGCCCATGATGGGGTTGAGGGGAACAACGGGATCCTCCATGATAACAAGGAGATGTTCATTATGCAACAGGGCCACAGCCTCCTCATGAGGCAGAACCAGGAGCCGGGGTGTTCCGACGGAGTTTCGGCATGCGCAAGGGCCCGTCTCTTTGACAGGCTCAAAGAAACACATCTCAGAGGCAGCACGGGGCACTAAAAGGCTCCGCGTGCCGTCTTATCTCACCTTGTGTTGTTCGCCCTTCTTCACAAGGACATTGAGGTGGTGGAGTGTGGGGGAAAAACAAGTGCGCATTCCACATCACGCAGGAAGCGGAGGGAACGTAATTGTGAAAATGAATAGAACGAGAGTTAAGAAACTCCCTTACAACTAAATAAATGACATAAAAGCCTCAGGGCTGTCAATGCAGCATGTCTGCACAAAGAAGACAAGTGCAACCATACTTAAAGAGAGAGAAGGGGGGTGTCTCGGGAGGAAGATCTACGTGCTTAGTTTAATGGCACAAATCCCATCATAAACAATTCCATTCACCACGTAAGCGAGGAAAATAGCGAACTAAATGTTCTGTGTGAAGAGTTTTCCAACTGACAACAAAAGAGCCAATAAATTTTGCTTTCAGCTTGTAAAGCACTGCTAGATTGAGGCATTAAGTCAATGTGACTATTTTATCTTTTTCAGCTGTCAGAATAGACCAGGAGAAGCTTTGTGCTGCTCTTTTACTTATTCAATTAGATGAGGCCACCTGAAATTCTGAGTCTCATTCAGCAGGCACACTCTGGAGCACCGGTAACACTGGCTGAAGATATGCCAGGTAGCTCAGATGGCTTCGCAAGGAGAGAGGAGCTTTTGGCATGGTCGCATTCTCAGGGAGGTCCCTAGCACCAAGGAAGCAGCTGATAGCAACCTAAAATAAACAGCATTTGTACACTTGTCCATTTACCTATATACCTACACTATATGGACAAAAGTATTTGGACGCCTGACCACTACATTGTACCACTCTTCTTGGAAGGCTTTCCACAAAATGTTGGAGTGTTTCTGTGGGAATTTGTGCCCATTCATTCTGTAGAGCATTTATGAGGTCAGGCACTGATGTTGGACGAGAAGGCCTGGCTCGCAGTCTCCGTTCCAGTTCATCCCAAAGGTGCTCGACGGGGTTGAGGTCAGGGCTCACCCGTGGTAAATGGTAGACATATCTTTCCTTTAGATGTCGTGAACATGAGTCGTGTTAACAGTGGGGACAAAGTATTTCAGCACAAGTCTACAGGGGGTACAGCAGAGGATAAAGGCTGAAGAATGCAGCGGATCCCACCACAAGGTCTGTTAAAGTGCCGGCAGGGAGAGAAAAGAAGGAAGGCTCGCTTGCAGTGGAGCTCCCAGAGCAGGCAGAGTCACGCAGCACACAGCACAGTGCCACCGGCTCTCCTCCGCCCGGCACACTCCGGGGAGCGGGAGAGCTGTTTTAATAGCGCCTGAGAACGTGTAAACAAGGCTGATGCGTCTTACAGTGTGGCTCTCCATCCATTACTCTTTTCCCTCCTCCTCTGATTTCCCCTTGTAGCAGTTTAAGCAACTGGGACACGGGCATAGAGCTACAGAGAGGCAGGAGGGAGAGAGAGAGAGGAAGAAAGTGCTAAGGAGAGTGAGTATTTCACCCAATTCACCAGGAGATGCTGGTTATAAGAGGATGACACAAAACACTGGCTCTACATCTCCAGGTGTCTCTGTGCTCCACTGAATCATGGGAAAGTCTCCCCCGCTGAGAGTGTTTCCACCCTGGCTGTCAATCGGGGCACCCGCACACACACACTCCCTGAAATGGCCCTGTGATTTTACAATGGCTTCCCGAGCTGCAGATGAGTTTGAGCAAGTCTGTCTTTGTTCACCTCTGAAATCGTGCAAAGACAGTCACAGAGGCAGACACTTCATTACGCATATTAATTTTGGGGTTTCTGGTCCAGTAATTGAGGGTGGAAGCAAAAAGAGTGTATGTATGTATGCATTAATATTTTTCTCCTTCTTTTGCATAATTCTGGTGTGGCCTAGAAATGAGTTGATGTCTCGTATTTCTCAGTTTTTTATGATAGTCTATGGGTTATGGAATGTCCTGTCTTACTAGTCACACTGATGTTATCTGTCTGGCCAACTATTGAAACTTGGTCATTCAGCACTTCTATTATTGTGAATCCTTGTATGGCTTTTGCTTGTGTTGTACTCTGCCTCACTTGTAAATCGCTTTGGATTAAAGCATCTGCCAAATGCATAAATGTAAATGTAAAAGTATACTGTTTGGCCATTAAACTGGAGTTAGTGCAGTTGCTTAGCTGACTTGTTCAGCACTGCCATCTTTGCTCACAGCATTGCCCATGTATCTGACGTGGTTTACTTCCTCACCATCCTTGAAATCCACTATATTATTGTCTTTAGTCTAGTTATGATGCACAGTCTTATTCCCCAGCTAATCTTTCATTTCCCCTTTGAGGGCAACCTAGTGTATCCACTGCATGCTGTCATGGTGACGTGACAGTGATTGTAGGTCAAACTAGTTTGACCACCTGATCGCCATTGGTTGTGTGCAGTCTTTCCCTCCCTTCTCTCTCCCTCTCTCTCTTTCTCTTGAGTGTCCGCTGGACATCTATCTCTGCCTCATTGCCATTGCTACATCACCCATCGAGCTCGGCTTAAAGCATTCTCATTCACCTCAGCATGGCATTTGATATCAAGCCATCACCTCGCAAGGAAGAAGTAAGACTTATCATTCAGTTGTACAAAAGAATGTATTCCATTTTGAATGTATAAACATAGATTTTTCGTTTTAAAAAATCAGCCTCTTTATATGACATGTACCTTCCAAGGTCACTTTTTAATAAGTTGTATCAATCAAGTCTTTAACTGGAGTCTCTAACATTTGCTTAATCTCCATCGTTAAGACTCAAATAATAAAATCAATTAAAAATCTGAAGGATAGAGGCTAGAGGAAGCCTCTATTAATGGTGACCTATGCCCAATATATCAAGTTATGTGGAAAAAAGCAGACACTCTTATCCAGAGAGACTTCTGGCACGATAGAACGTAAGTGTATCCATTCAAGTTAAACGCGCAACAGTGTCAGACCAGGCTAACAACACTCCCAGACCAGTCTAATCCATTGTGAAGATGACCTAATGTGAGAATGTACCCCCCAGTCCTGTTGTTTTTCTGGACTTTGTGCCCCTCAGCAGTAATTTTGGATGCCAGCTGGTATTTGTATTGTTTCCTTGTCAAACCCAAAACTAGAATTACAATCATACTGTTGTGTAATATAGCAAAATCAAATCATGAATGCAAATGGACGAGCAAGATGAGCAAAAACGTCAATTTCTGGAAGGGGACAACTAACAGCCCTGCAGCTACACACGCAATTAGGGCCACACATTGACTGCATTAGCTGGAGATATGAATGTGTATTTCTTGAACCAGCAATCCTTTGGATTACACCACAACACAAAGTATCCTGCAACAAAGTTTGGAATTCACTTGGTTGCAACCCTATATATAAACAACCAGTGTTCCTCAAATTAAAGAACCCACAGAAATATTAGCCACTTAGCTAAACAACCAGACAACATCATTGTTCAACAGCTCATAAACTTGCTAGGTGACCACAGCTGTTGAACCAGCTAGCTGGCAAGAAATAGCTATAGCCTGTGTCTTGATGAGGAGATGTGAACAACTACTGTAGCAAAGAGCCAGCATAGATCTGTAGTCTGTGACAATTTTTAGCTGTCATGGCCCTCACCGATGATTTAGGTTTTTTTTTCCAAATTGCATTTCACTGGCAGGCGGCTAGACTAGTAGACCTGAATGCAAATGGACTTACTATGCAAGATCTGAGCTTTGCGGGTGTGGAGATGTGAGAGCGTAATGAACAGCGGCTATGAGAGTTAGGTCACACGTTTAGGGGAGTGTACATAATAAGAAATAAATGACAGGAGCACCAGACTGGAGCTACCCACAGTAATGGATTTTGCATATTCAGTCTTTTTTCCATTTCCTTTGCTCTGTTGGCATCCACCTGTCAGTCTGCCCAGGGTCTGCCAATCACTGGAATGCATGCAGGCCCCTCTAACTATAGTTACAGTCCAGTTTGTGCATCCTTGTGGTTGGTTGGCCAGCAGTGGTAGGGTAAATTAATTTCATGACTTCCTGTACGATGTCTATGAATTTTGCTGAAGATATTGTCTAATGTATGCTATGGCTGCACAGTACCCATTGTCCTTCTTGAAGTATAGATGTGTACTTACGCTATTTACCTTCCAGCTCCTTTATACAATCCAACCAAAGCCGCCTATTGCAGCATAATGGAAAACAATAGCTGGTTTGAGAGGCACAGATATATATATCATTATTCTGATGGAAGCAGACACAGTGAGATATACTCTGATATATCTGATGTTATTCTGCAGGAGAGGACACAGTGAGAAGGGATTTTTCACCTTGGTTCATGCAGTTACAGCAGTTGTGTGGAGCTGACAGTCACCACATCACAGTGAAGCTGTGCACGCATTACCGTCATCTTGCCAATAGCCGCGCGGATCGTTTCAACCTCAGGCTTGTCTGAAGTCCAATGCTGTTTTCAGGCTGCAAGCCACATTTCCTTTCTGTATCAGAGCCTTCTGGGGCAGGGTCAGTGTAATTATTGCTACTGCTATCGATCATCTCACTGGGCTTTTCCATGACAGTACAAGTCTTACACTCCTGAGAATTCTTCGGGGGCTGGCAGTTTAACAACAGCAGTGTTATGGTGTTGTTTCACATCTTTACAACTGTAAGGTAATTTTGCATTGCGTAAAATGAAACACTGTATTCTCAGAACTAACTTGTTTGATCTATTTATATATTCCTACCAATGGCAGCATTCACAGTTTTAGAGAACGTTCAACCAACACTCAGATAAACAGCACCGACAATTGTATAACTCTTCACAACACAAGGGCTTACATGAATCCGGTCAGAGGCTTAACAATCAGTTTGGCTCACCAAATATTACCCAGTCCTTGGGTAATCTGAAGCCCGATAATAATAGAGAGATCTTCAGATGAACCAAATCCTTTTATAGTGGTTATTTTTTTCGTAATCTGCTGACTGAAGGGAAAAGACAATGAGCGCATCCACTGTAAAGAAAACTCCTTGTCAGCAATGACCAAGCCCACTGGCCGCCATTATTGTTACACTGCATGAAATTCTCCTTCAGTTCCTGCTCCACCTTTGCTAGGAACGACATGTATTTTTCATTGACTTTTGAACATTGTGCTGAATGCATTAAGGCTGCCATCCAAACTATGAATGGTGTCTGGTTGTATTCAAAAAATGCAGTAAAAAAGTTTATCTTTCTCCTCTGATCCATTAAGCTTTTGAAAGTATCCAACAGCTGCCATGCCAATAAACAGTAAAAGAAAGTAAGCTACACATGCATACGACCGGTCATTGCATCCAGAACCAATGGAGGCATTAGAGGCCCACGTGACCCCCACCCCCCCACCCCCCTTCCTGTCAATCAGCCCTCGGCTCGGCCTGCCCCTCCCCTCTCCCTCCATACGCACAGAAATCAGAGACACAATCAATTCCACCGCACACAAGAGCACTCAAATCATCACCAAGAACAAAAAAAGTAGACAAGCTATTTAACCCCTTTACCCTCATCAGCCTCTAAAAACCATGCTCGGAGAGCGGTAATGCAATTCCGCGCTGACAACCTATAATTCAACAGCCGATTACTAATCCCAGGCATTTGTGGGCAGACAGGCTTCAAATATAGTTTCCGAGGAGTAAACACGTGTCACGTCAAAATGACAGACTTCAGACATATTTATTTGATTGGTTTTGATTTGTTTTCAGCCGGAGCAAGCTCAGAAAGGACGGGTAATGAACTGAAACGCTTACAAACTTGTTAAAGAAGACCAAGGCTGAAAACAACACATCACAAATCACAAAAGCAGAGCTAGCATCTCCGGCACTCGAAATCTGCCTCTCACTGATACAAATCAATATGGAGAATGGACAGTAACCCTTTTAAAGCTTTAACCCTGTTAAAGCTTTCAAGACTTGAAAAGTGTTTTGGGAACCACAAGGCAGCACATGCTCAGGAAATATGTACTTTTTAAAAAGAGTGTTAAGGACAGGGTGCCCCACTCCCATTCAGAAACACACAAATGTGACACTCCAACTCTACATCCACCAAGTAAAATCTAAAAACAGTGTGGGTCTTAAGATGCTTTTGTGACAAATAAAATAAATACATTTTCCCACATTAAGTTGAAAACCATGAGAAAGTGAATTAACCTGATAAGGCTCTTTCCTTACCTTGTCATTTCTTGATTTATCAAGTACTGTGGATGTGTTTGGGGTATCTAGTGTGTCAAAGCACTGCCTAGCATCAACCGTCTACCTCAAGACCTAATACCCAGAATGCAGGGTAGCAGCTGGTGTTGTGCACCCACCGCAACAGCATAGCTCTCAATGTGAAGTCTGCAGGAAGCCCAATTCAGGAGAGCGCGTTTCTCACACAATGAACCCACGAGAGAGAGGGAGAGAGAGAGAGAGACGGGCCAAACAAGGAGCGCGCATCGTAAACAGGTAACTACCTCTGGTAGATGGCTCCAGCCTATTAGCACCAGAGGTGAGGAGAGGGGCTTATTGTGTAACGAGAGGCGTCAACGGTCCTTCCTGCAAGAAAGTATTAGCATCTCCACCTGAGCCCCCCACGCCTCGTTTCCCCACCTCTACACGCACTGTGCCGCCTCGCTATTCATTACACACAACAGGCCCACAGGTATTATTCCATGGGGCACTGTATTAAACCCCATCAACAATCAGAGCAGAGGTCCCCCCCCAGCCTGATGATGGAAGACAGAGCGCCCCAGTTTCCCCTGATTAGACAATCATATCATGATGATATAAATAAGGAGGCAGATGGTGGATTGCTGTTGTTTATTTATTTATGAGAATATTTCCTTTTTTCACATTTTTTATTTGAGTGGCCTGCTTGTTGTGCTAGAAATGAGACTTTGATGTTTCTTGCATGTTTTTTTTTTTTCTTCATTTGTTTGTTGTTGCTTTTTTTGGTCAGGAAATTATGTGTTCTGATGTTTTTAAAAATAGATTTAAAAAAATCGACCCTACGATAGCGGTAAATACCCTAAACGCACAAGATGGTGGTGGGGCAGCGAGCCCTTGAAGATCTGCAGAAGTGAATCCAGCGCGGTGAGATGCTTTTTCAATAACCCGGAGAACTGGCACTTCGGAGCTGCCGAGGCAGCAGCACAGGCCATCTGGAGATGGAAGTGACAGCGAGCTTGACTGCCACTTGTCTCTGACAGGATCACTGCCATGCTGTCATGTCTCTACACATCTTAGCAGGCGATGAGCGCCGAGCACCAGAGATCAGGAGAGGTTGGGGGGGGGGGGGGGGGGGGGCGTGGGGCGGGGGTGAAAAAAAAAAGTGAAGTGTCGAGACTTACCTGTGGGAACAGCGGCGTCCATGGTCGGCCTCTCCCAAGTGTTGACTTGTTCCCAGGCAAAGCCGGTTGTCCCCAGAGCCACGCTGTACCCACAGCTGCTGTAGTGCTCTTCAAAAGAGCAGCTGCCTGCGGGACACGAGAGAAGGGTTGCATATGTCAACATGATTAAGCCACATATTCACATCATTATTTTATCACTGCTAAATAATGATTTTCCACCGCATTAAGCTTTATGTTTGCCAGGAGCCATAGATTAAAAAACCAAGAAGAACCTCTAATTAAATGTAGTCTTTGTGGTGCGGATTTTAATTGCAATGAAGGACTCAAAAGAAACAAAATTATTCTGTTTTAAAGCTCTCGCCTCAAATATGCGCCTTGCCTTTTTCTTTGTTACTTCTACTTTCTTGCTTTGCACAGTTCAGGGTGTTTTTAAACATCAATCAAAGCATGGCTTTTAAGAAGAAGATTGAAGCTACAGTTCCACTCATAAAGCACACAGCATAATTTACATGTTCAAGGTTAGGCATGTTCAATTTGCCAAAACAGAGAACACAATCTCCCGCACTAACTGCACATGGCAGTGTTTTCTAATGATGAGGTATTCGCCTTCAGGTTAATTAAATTTGTAAAACCGCATAAGCAAAGGACAAAATACTTACGCCATCTTATTATGTGTCTCTGCCTATCAAATGCAATGAAAAATTCAAACATAGAAAATGTGTTCTTTTTCTTTCCATTTAAAAGAAAAAACCCTTTCATCTGTGTGGCCTTGCTATGGACTCTACCATAAAAAGGGAATGTCAAGGGTTTCCTTCACTCAGATCAGACTTTCATTTAAATGACAATCCATTTTGTAATCCCCCATCCCTACCTCCTACTTCCACCATCAACACAGCCTGCCCACCCCCCCCCCCCCCCAACATTCTTGAGGCGTTTCATCACCTTGGGCCGGATCAGCCGATATCTTTTCGATCAGAGACTTAATCTAGCAAGGAGGCAGCTTATTAAAATGACCTCGCATTCACAAAACCCAAGTGGTCGTCAGTCATAATTAAGTCTTCTTTAATTTATCTCCACCTTACATTCTAATTACCTTGGGACCAAAAAAAAAAAAAAAGAGTGACTCGTTGATGTATACACCACAGGGGAAGTTTTCATACTCAATATCAAAAGTGTCAAACTATTAGCACAGAGCACGCCTCTGTTCTGATTTTCTGCACAGGAGGAAAGAAAAAAAAGAAAAACAAGCAAAAGCCCTTCATCTTCTCTAATTAATGTTGCCTACCAATTTGATCCATTATTGATAAGTCGCCGGCAGCAGAAAAGCAACAGTTTCTATCAGCCACAACAGCTGAAACCTGCACTCACGTCTGCTCCTCTGAGAGCAGCCCAAAAGAGTTTCATCACTAATAATACAAGACACTGAGATATAAGGGAAGGGGCTTTTTAACAGATGCATTTCTTTGGGCGTGCTGTCGAGACACTGTTTATCAGCCCAAATTTCCATGTTGTGCTCTCATCAATTACTCTTAATGAACTGAAAATAACGCATATGTGGGGGAGAGGGCTGTACACTTCTTCCATCTGCTCTATGAAAATCAAACTGCTGCAGCTTCTTTAATTCCCGTCTAACGGTTTCAAAATCGAGCGGACTGCTGCGACTTCCATCTTTATTGAGGGTACAGCAGCAGTGTGCAGCTCTGCATTTGAAATAATAACTCTCTCCTACAGATGATTCATATTTCCACTAAAATAATAACCAAACAAGCACTAAATACGCATTCAGCATAGAGACAAAAGTGCAGTACTTCACTGTCATTTTCAAACGGAGAAATGCTATCAGTCTTTGTATTTAGTTGGCAGTATACCCATGTACACTGTAACCTGCTTAATATCTCCTTCACCAGGAAGTACATGTAATTAGAAATATTAACTGGGTTCACATATTATTCAATGGTGTTGAAATGTGGAACAACAAGAGGCAGTACTTCTACAATAGCTGTTAATACATTTTGTGGATAAATAAAGAAAATGAAACACAAGGCACTGTGTACATGCACTATTTATATTGTACTAGATTCACAGTCTTACATGACAATTTATTACTTGAGTCCAGTGTTTTCAGTAATCACACTATATGCTTTACTGCTATGATTGATTATTAACATACCGCATGTTACATAAAGATGGGTGAGTATATCAAGCTACTGTAGAGTTTTCCTCAAAATTACTCTGTACATTATTGTAAAAAGGCATATATTGTTGCATTGTTACATTTTTGAATGCCGTCAGTTGAGTGCACGTTAACACTTTTTGGATGCTTATAACAAGCTAACTAAACAGAGCTAGTTTAACTGATAATATCCCTGGGTTACTTCGTAACACCTTTCTGCCGATGTTTATTGACTATTGATTAAATACATTACTGTAAAACTACTTATTTGAAATGCAAAAAAAAAAAAACTTCAGACGGATACTCTGAGAGGCAGAGTGAACGGGTTTCCTGGTAAATCAGTTTAACACTGAAATCAATGGTGAGAGGTGAGTGGTTATGAAAAAAGTGACACTAAGAGGGTTGGGATATTAAGCAAGATGATGATATTAACCAGGGTCATCTGCATTTCCATTATAATGCTGTGTAAGTTCAAGTGAATACAGTGTAATAGCTATACAACTACAATATTTGTAATCATCACTATTGCATAAAAGGTTACATCTGATTTTGGGGTGGACTGTGGTTTGAATCAAGGACAGATATAATGTGAGAGTACAGACTAAGGTATGTGTTACCAAGGGTATTCAGAAAAATTCCGAAATTTCAGTAGCAACAAACTACAAGTATGAAACCTGGTCGTATACCGTAGCCACAATTAGTTATGTAGCTATTCTGGTGTGATCAGGTTGTTAAATTGCATGATTAACGTGGTGGATTCCTCTTGCAGATTATTTCTAAATTTTTCAACTATGCAATTCAAAACATGTTTCAACACATTGCATGACACACGATATTCAAAAGACCTTGATCTGAATTAGGGAAGACATTTCCTCTTATAAACAATCTTTCTATAATTCTGAACTTGTGTTTTGGCTGTGTCATCGAATGGAGAAGGAGAAACGAGCTGGCTTACAGGACATTGTTCAAAACGCTCAGTCGTGCATGTAAGCACTTGATACACATCATAAAGTATCACATTTTCATTTTGGACCAGAGGTGTCCTACAAGGACATCCTTTCAAACAATGGGGGTGTTTTCTTTTGCGAGTCTTGCGGGGGCTAGCATATTTGCATAGCATATTTTGCAGTACTGTCCATATGCAGAGGGGAGTCAATTCAGAAATTCAGAAAACAGGGAGATGAAAGCCCCCCCACCAATCACTGGCCCCTTTGAGAAGCAGGTCTATCAGGCCCTGTCTGTGCTGCCGTGGAATCTTCAGGAAAGCTAATTCAACATGGCAACTGACTCCCACAAAAGTCTAAGACGATATCAATGGAAGCTAAATGGTTAAAGCAGCTGCCACTGCTTCACTTAGGATCTTAGTTTAGTTGCATTAAATTTACTGTCATCTTTTAAAATTTAATTAATGCCAATCCAACCATATGTCTTTCCTTTTTTTCCCCCTGACAGCGTTTGCTTGCAAGCAGGGAAATATGAGACTTGGAACTAAATATATTATATCCACTCCGGTAGGCACAAATAATATGAATAATGGCAGAAAGTACTTTCATTAATGTATTAACTGATGGAAATATCTCATAATTACCTTTGTATTGTATGTTTGCAAAAACATTTTATTCAACGTCTATATGAAATGTTATGTGTATGTGTATACATATATAAATTTACACAAAACATGTATATACGTATATGCATTATATATATATTACATATATATAATCTCACTCTGTTCATACACACTAATACAGATCATAGACACAGGCTTAATTGTGAAATATATGATCAAATAGAAACCTTTTCTAACCATTTTTTCCTGTTCGAGTCAAAACAACAAACAATGAGCTGATTGCCTCTTTGGCAGAATTGTTGTCCTGCTGTGCAATACCAGAGAGCATCAGGAAACAGCCGCACACAGGTCTGAAGTCAATGCATCCAATCTGTTTGGACAGGACTGAAAACACAGAGGGAGCAAGGCGATTTATTGTGTGAGAGACACACACACATCGCACTTCAAATGAAATCCAACTCGGTCAGTCACTTTGAATTAAGCCCGAGAAGCCCCAGACAGCAGACAATGGCACCAGCACCTCTAATACTGCACACAACTCATTCAATTTAGCAGCTCCCTCAGCCTCTACTAATTCTTCCTTTTCCACTTCAATTACACCCTTTAACCTCACCAATGGAATTCACAAAAACTATTTCCTTTAGCCTATCTATCACCATGAGGACCCACGCAGAGTACTTTTCTTTGGGTATCCGAAAGGCAGCAGGCAGAAACATCCAATTCTGTCTCCACGACGACAGCGGGAGGCACAGCAGCCTTGTCACTCTGTCTCCCCCCACTGTGAGCCCACTGGCCCTCACAGACCAAGCTCACGGAACACTGAGGAAGCTCAGAGCACAGAGAGGATCATGGGATGGAATCAAGTCTAAAGACTCCGTATTTCACGCTTTCACAGAGTGGCTACCCAGTTAGACAGGCCGAAAAACTCAGTCAGGTGTTTATGAATGTTTATATGGTGCTTTTACGGTTTAGTTGTTTTGCAGGGCCTTTCACAGAGGCTGGAAAAGCAAACATCAGAGACCTGCATTGCAAAGTATGCCTGTCATAACCCTTGCAGATAAAGGAAGATCAAACTTTTACAAATGTGAAATCATTACCATGAACATGAAAAGTCATTTCACAGCTTATGGTATTTATATTAGCCTTAATATTAGATTATTCACTATTATTGTTTGGATTGCCTTGTTAAGAAGTCTGTGACTTTTATCCATGTGGTTGCAAGGTTAGCAGTGGCATTGACTAGTGCTAGTGGTAGTACTAGCACTACACAATAGTTATTAACAGCAGTCTTCCATGGGCATACAGTGCATACTCTAGAAACACTATAGACGCATTGTACAAACAAGCGCATGATGCTGATCAACAGCATATACACATACATACTCACACAGACCCCGTGACACACATCCACACAAGCAAAAACAGGGCTATGTTAGTGTAATTACCTGCTATAAACTGTGCATCCTCTTCCCTGACCTTCATAATTGAATAGTTGGCGCAAAGAATTTGTTTACGTCTGTCCCCTGTCTGGGCCTGTTGCAGATAATTAGCATATGAATCCCGCTTCTACATAGCTGGCATAAAATGAAGTCTTCAAACGCCGTGAATGATTGATTTTTTCTGCTGTGTGACAAAAGGTGCTGCTTCTCAACAGGGCACTCATCCCTGATGCCTAGGATTTGAAGATATGGACATTTGGAAAATATCTGCACACATCTGTTTACAGTGTGTATTTACAGTGTATACTAGACAGACAGACAGACAGGCAGACAGGCACAGTGATATATTGGAATTTAATCTAATTCAAGGAGTGAAGTACATAAATTCCTCTGCCACTTATTTAGGCAGCACAAAAGACAGGTTATCTCTGTGTGGAATAAATCACATTACGAGACATTTTCTTTGGAAAAATAGCGCTCATCCAGGTGAAAAAAAAGATCTATCAGTTTCCACACTCCATTTGGTCTATGTTATGTAGTTTTCCGGGAGTTTGTAGCATGGAGTGTCCTTGGAACTTAATTATCCGACTTCCACACGGACCCAGAGGTGTTTAAAAGCAGAGACAGCAGGTTTTGGAGAATGCAGGAGGCAGGCAGCGCTTTCCTGCAAGGTTGCCCAGAGCACGTCACCATCGGAGGCCAGGAATGTGGAAATGCTGTCTCCCTCCATCTATTACAGGCGGCCTGCTCTTGTTCAGCCTGGTTAGAGATGACAAATGTTTCTACACAGCACTTCGGATCATAAAAATTTACCAATAAAAATGATTAGCTGCTACAAAATGCGTGTCATGCGATTTTTTTTTCCAGCCCTTAAAAAATTGATTACAGCAGAAAAACAGTCTTACAGGCGATAAAACACAGTGTAGTATGCAACTACAGACGTCTGTTTCTTGAGCTTTTGAGTGGTTATAAATAAAGTCTGTTCTCCACTCTTCTCTACAGAGGCCAGAGAGACAGACACACACACACACACACACACACACACACACACACGTGCATCTCCGCACGCACACTTATGCACATGCACGCGTATACACACACATACACACACACACACACAGGCACAGAATGTCAGACAATGCATAGTTGTCAATATTGTGGTTTCAGAAAACCGATTTTGGATGAAATGAAAGACCAATGGATTTAATGTTCTTTTGCATTTATTTGATCATATTTTGTCAGTGACTTTTTTCCAGCTAATGTAATTTGCACATTATTTGAACATGGCAAAGAGGAATATGTGTGGTTATTTTATGTGGCCTTGTGTTGTGTGCATGATTACATAATTACCTCTGCAATTTTACTGTGTCTAACCAAGCAAACTACAAAATATTTATGTGTTATCAGTAGAGTACATAGCATTTTGTGGATTTTCAGGATCCCTGCACTTTAATCTAGTATAAGCCATCAACCACAAACAAAAGTGATTACAATCAATCAGCCTATGAAAATGATGGCTTAAAAGTTGGTTCTTAGCTGAACCTGCTTAATCACCTGAGGAGTCTATCTGTCACATTTCCAAGCATGGGTGTTAATCCTCTCGCCCTTTCCGTGGTACTCACTCGCCCTTAGAATTAGCTGCTTGCGCCTATCAGACCTGCGCCATCAATCTCTGTCTGAGCGTATCTGCTCGGGTTGCTTTAAAATAAAGCTCTCCTTTGGTCCTGCACTCTCTGCTTGAAGAATACACACACTGGCATCAAAGAGACGTTAAACATCCATTTAAGGAATGAAAAACCCAGGGGATATTGCCCAAGGCTCATTGCAAATCACACAGACAGATGAAGACAGTGAAGATTTCCTTCCAGTGATAAAAACTCCTTCTCCAAATACACACACACAAAAGCTAATGCGTGCACACACACCCACCCACACACACACACACACACACACACACACACACACACACACATATGTGTGTGCAAACAGACACTTGGGCATGCACACACATATACAAACATATTCACACAGTGCTTTCCCTTGGTCTCATAGGTGGTCGGCACTGCCTGGACTGTTGTGCAAATGCTCTGTATACGTCTGCAAAGTTTCAGTGCTTTATGGCTTGTTTGTATGCACTGCAGTGTGCCGGGACCTTGCCAGGACTCCGTACGAGACGTGACTCATATGAGAGCGGTCCACAGCATTGTTAATATCATTTATATTATTATAACATGGTGATTAGTATCATATTAACCTGTGACCAAATGTGACCCACTATGGATGCAGTCCAAATAATAGACTACCCACAGCAGTCCCCTCACATACTATATCGGTGAATTATTCATCTAATTGATTGCCAAGGAGACGAAACTCAATTATTAAGGAGCCGGCTGTAAAGTTTGACATCGAGATAACAGTAAAATAAAATTCTGTGACCAAAAAAAAAGAACTCCTTCCGTATCTGGACTTATAGCTTCTTTACTCACCCACTGCTTCTGTAGCGGAGTTTGTGGATATGTCCCTCCTATCCCGTATCACCAAGCTATCTGGATCCACTCCACAATTTTTACCCCTCATGCAGCTTTTACCATGATCCAAGTGTTGTAATTCTATAGAGGGAGAAGAGATAAAGTTTCCCCATAAATTTGTTACCAATTTCATATACCCTATAGAAATAGGACTGTACAAGAACAATCCATTTTTATGAGATGGTTAACTGACAATTTCTCTTTGGAAGGCAGTTAGGAAATTGAAATATTTTTAGCACTGTACACATATAGAATTTCCCGGAATTAAAGCAGAACTCTGGCAAAAAATTAAAATTAGACGTCTTTCATGAAATGTATCAAGTGCTTGCATGCATGACTGTGCACTAAAACGAACCTAAAATGAAACTAGAGGTGATGCTGACAAACCAGTTCAGTGCAGTTCAATGACTTGCTGTCAGAGCAAACCTTGTTTTTTTCACTTAGTTTCTAAACAATGAAATCCTCACCATGCACAAACCACACTGATAGACACAAGATTGTTTTTTTCATGATTCTTTAAATGATCAGTGATCACGGAGACCTACCCATCAAAAAAGAGTCTTTTGACAGGCCTTTGTATCTGTCTCCTCACTGTAATGAAAAGCTATGGGTGGTAGTATAGCTGTCTAACACTATATCATCAACTAGAGGAGGGTCAGGATCTAGGCTTACAGCGTGCAATTCAGAATGCTTAATAGTGCATGTAAGTACTTGACACATATCATAAAACATATCAAATATTTCTCCTTCAGCAAGCACCATGCCTGTGGGTTATTGGCTTACATGAGTGTTGTAACCAGGATGGACACCGCCCCCTTGTCCTTGTATGTCACCATATTTAAGATCAGATTTCCAAGGTATGGACTCTGTGTTAGCTTTGATATTTTAACTATATATGTAAGTCAACTTATTGACAAAAAACTGGGACCATATGAGAAATATCCTTCCAAATCATATCCCAAGTCATGGTGCTCCATATTGTCCTGTCCTGTCTAATCTAGAGTAATGTACAGTACATTCAGGTAATGTATGTTGTGGAAGGATTCTAAACTTTCCACAAAGTCAAAGGCTTCCTAACCAACTGCAAATTGTCTTTTTACAGCTGTCTTCAGTGGTAGCATTGCTTCAGTCAGAGCAACGGCTGTAGGGAATACACCGATCCAAACATAATTTTATCATTTACAGACAATATTTTAATTTGTAATTTGTCACAGGAGATGCTTTTTGGATTCGCTCCAAATGCCGAAGCCATTATTGGAATGAAAATGCAGAGAGGGGCTTTACAGATATCTATTTAATGTTCTAACATTCAGCATTTTTGATGGCAATAATAACAGGAGATAGCTCTAACACAAAGAAGCCATCATGACGGCTTTACTTTTCAACACTCAGTATTTCTTCAAAAAGGGGCAATTTCAGAAACTAGTAACATACCACAACTGTCTAACAAGCACATGTAATGTACCTCAGATGAATGAAGTCACGTAGATAACAGCTATCTAGATTTTTTTCCCACATATGCACAGGGTGATGTTTGGCATATTTTTGTTTCCCATTAACTGAAGCTAACTGATGCAAAAACGGCCTCTCAGACACGGGTTTTGGTGGCACAATATCCTGCACTGACACATGCTTTCTAGTTATGATTCAACGCTCCATCACTCCAATCAGGGTGACACATTCCTGGGCAGTTTGGGTGAGTGAATTAGCGGGACAGGAGGTGGAAGTTCCAGTGAGTGCGTCTCTGGCCAATCAGCGTGGCCCACTGCCTGGACACTTGGCCCCCGCGCGATGCCACAGTTCCTGCTTCAGCGACCCAAGCCCCATTGACACTGACACTGAGTGGATCAATACAGAGTGCGGCCGGGGGAGGCCCAGATTCCTCAGCCTGAATGGTCTCATACATCATCCTTCATACCTCACTGATTGGACTCATGCATCAATCCAAAGAGCATGTGACATGGAGCGGCTCTGGGCTGGGCTGGTCAAGCCTTCACACTCAGACCACCATGGCTGCTCTCCCCTGACACATTTCATCATGACACTATTTATTGGATCCACAGACACCTTTATCCAGGGTGATTTACAAAGCCTAGAGATTTGCATATTTATTCATTAGGCTGGATATTTACTGAAGCAACTAAGGGTAAGTACTTCGTTGAAACACTTTTTTGAAAGTTGTAAACACCATTCTTCGCATACACACACACACACTTGAACGCACAAACACACAAATGTGCATGCACACATGCACATACACGTGCGCACACAGACACACACACACACACATTCACACATGCGCGTGCACACACACACACACACACACACACCCAGGCACTCTGCATTCCAGGCTCTCCTCTCCCACTTTAACCCTACCGCTCCCTGTAAGGGGTCTCATCTCCATTAAGGCAGGAAGCTGGAGCTGACGGCAATAAGGCATTCAAATATAAATGAAGGGAAAAGTCTTTAAAAAAAAATCTGACAGTACATTTCAGGGATTTAGCTTGGCTTTTTCTGAGCAAGTGATAATAGCCACTCGCCGATTTAAACAGAGCCAGCTCTCTGGTCACAGCTCGTCTTTGAAATGGGATTTCAGGGCTGTCTGAGTAGACTTGCTGCTGCAGGATTTCGGCTCGTCGGCACGCTGCAGACAGCTCTGGCACTTTCAAGCCCCCCCAAACCCCCCCACCCCAAAACTGGGCTGAAAAGTTGAGCTCTCATTCGTATTCATCCAGATCGGCCTTCTCCTTTCTGTAGCGCACAGAAGGGACCCGCAGACGAGGGGACCTTGACATAGGCAGCACAACAGCTGCAGCGTGCCCGGTCTAATGGACGTTTCTTTCTGGCCTGCCTGTAACACGGTAAACTCAATACCAGCTTCCCCACAACAGAGTTAGGTTCACAAAGTTAGGTCGTCCCCATGGACACCACCAGCAGGGAGCGCTGCAGGCCCGGCGCTATGGGGCCGCACCCCCACACGGCCCTCAGCGCACCCTCAGTTGTCTCCTTATACCCTGATGTCTCCAATCCCCCCCCCCCACCCCCCTTTGGATTGCAATTGCACCCCTCTGTATTTTCTCCTGGCGCTGGGCCTGGGATTCTGTCACATGACTCTGTCACACACTGTGTGTAAGGAAAACAGAAGAGTCCTGTATAGTATTACTATTAGTATTACTGTTACTATCAGCAGTATTAGCATTAGCGACAGCATTTGCATTAGCATTAGAACTAATTTACTCTTTCTAAATTTTGACAATACTCAGCGAAAAAAAAAAAGATTAATTCAAGAATCAATAATTCATGAAGATGTCACAGCTTCATCTGCACTCTCATCTGTTTGTTTACTCCCGCCATCTTCTCCTTGTTTTTTAGTATTCTGTAGCAGTTTCCATCATTACCCTCCAACACTGCAAATCCCTCGCAACGCAATTAAAACGGCCAATGTGGCTGTACTATGGCATTAATTAAGCCCTTAAGATGTGAGGCTCATATTTGGGCAATAAATAATGAAATAAAAAGGCATTTGAGTGCAAGAGCTCCATCTCTCCAGTGTTCTCTCTCTCCACGAGCTCTTGTCAGCGGCTGCCCCTTGGCTCCCAACCTCGGTGTTTTCAGGGGTTTCGAGAGGAAAAGTCTTCACTCTCTCTGCTCCTCTCCTCTCAGGCCCTCATTAGAGCAGACTGCAGGTACGCACTCGCCTCTCTGCCATGGGATTACCCCTGGCCTCTGTCTCTCCCTCTCTCTCTTTCTCTCTCTCTGTCTCTTTCTCTCTCTCTCTCTCTGTTTCTCTTTCTGTGTGTATGTATAACATTATATTACATTATAGACAGATAGACAGATAGATAGACAGATGGGTAGGTAGGTAAATGTACATGTACACATATATGAGAAAGAGAGAGTACCTACACACAAAAGCACACATACATACATACATAAATATGGAGGTAGAAGAACGCAGAAGGGCATGTTCTGAGCCCAAGTGCATTCACCACGTTGCCTGTCTGACATGCCTCTCCACAACAGAAAAAGAAATCAGTCCAGCCCTTTGACTGGTAATTTGGCTCATTCTTTTTCTGCTTTGCTTTGCTTTTTTTAACTCGCACACGGTCACATTCAAATTCACGTGTTACAGATCACCAGTAAAGCATGCAGACTTCTTGTACAGGTAGAGTTGCCCCTCATACATACAGATGGGACACTCAATAATTAATGCATTTAAATTGGCCTATGCCTGCTTCCGAGTCTAAAAGAGCAGCACACACTCACTCTCACACACACACACCCAGAGTGGTGTTCAATGTCACCCTCTGTTGCTGACTTCATGGGAGAGCAAGCACTGCAGGAAATCCATCAAGGTGGGTGCAAAACCCAGCATACATCACGGAAACGTGCAAACTACACATATATCCCACCCGGACAAGCCTCAAATAACCTCTGGCCCTGCTCCAAATTTGAAATCACCATTACATACACTCATCTCTCAACCTTTAATTGACTGCGTATCAGATACAGCCCGATAAGTTGGATTTTGTGTGTGTGTGTGTGTGTGTGTGTGTGTGTGTGTTGCAGTACTGCATGTGACCTTCAGCTAGAGCTGTGCATACTAACAGTTAATTACAACAGAGCTACCCGGGCTGCCCGGCCAGCATTCTGACAGATGTGTCATGTGATAGTGAGCTGAGTGTAGATGAGGCCACGCTGTCATACGGGCCCGGAACCAGCGATGAATATTTAGCAGGGTACGTATGGTCCTCCCTGCTGCCTCGCTGTACGCCCAGGAACCGGCCGAAACGGCGCTGCTCTTTACTGGCTGCGATAACAGAAATGACATCCACTGTCGCTCTGCCTCGGCAAGAACCTCGGGTCTCCCGTCACCGCTCTATCTATTCAATTCCACCTTCCCTCCACAGGGTAAAAAAAAAAAAACTGAAACAGTCTGAAACTGAGTCACAGGGAGATGCGGATACTCTGATTCTCCTCTCAGACCCCTGTGCATTATTTATGTAGAGAGAGAGACAGAAAGAACAAGAGAAAGAGAGAGGCAGAGACAGAGAGAGAGACAGGTCGTGAGAGAGAGAGGATGGGGGAACTCTTTTTCAGGCCAGAGCAGTCATCGATGAGAGCAGATTCAGGTGACACAAACACAGTCCCCACTCCAGATAACAAAACCCAGTCACCACATCTGATGCACACCAGAAGGCCTCAGCACAATATCTCTGCAGCCTCCTGAGCATTGAGAGGGGGGACTTGATATTCTTCCCGTGAATGTGGCGGCCTTCATTCACCCAGTCCGGCAACAGCTTGCAGACAGAGAAATGAGTTCCTCAGAACAATTTCCTCCTCCTTTTTCTCACATCGTTTCATCTGCACAGAACAAGCATGCTAAAAGGAACTAGACCGGTAAGTTCAGACGCGTGGATACCAAGGTGGCATAACAATATAAACATTTTGTCTTCATCTGTCAGCAGTCACAGTTCCAAATCGCATAATACATATTCCATCACAATCCACAAGAGGGTTCCATTTTCACTAGCGCATGTGATGGGAAATTATGCAAAATAGTACTAATGGTGCATATATTTTACAACAAATAGAAAGAATTCTAAATACGCATGACTATCCACACCATTTTAAGCCTGTGTGGCAAGAGCAGAATTACTGGGTCCCTCTGCATAAAGAGGTGGGAAAATAACCCAAATCTAATGTTATGAAACAATCTCCTTATGTTTCATGGTTGTAGACTGCATTTGCAACAGTTGTGTCAATTGTTCAGACAATTTAAAGTGCTGTTATTTTATAAGTCAATCAGAATATTCCCACACAAGAGAAAACCCTTTTTAAGTGTAAGGAAATTAGCAGAAAGCACGCCTCTCAGTCATGGGTGTCTGTTTTGTTTCTTGTTCCCTCATTGTGAGGGGGAAGGTACTCTTTTTGGGTAAGATCAGACTGCATGTGGCCCTGATTCAGGCAGTCTAACCTCACCTGTAGAAATGCTTAAACAGAGCAAACCACTTAATCCGTTCATTTTCTTCTCATCAAAAGGAGCTTAACTATCTGTTCTCATAGCTAAGGCATCCGCTCTAATTGACTTTGGAGAATTTAACTCGGAACGCGGTTCCCACTTTTTTGTTCGAGAATTGCGGAGTCTCCCTGGAACCGCCTAATTATTGCTTTCTGTCTCACTGTGAAGCCGGGGACAGCTCAGCTCTAACCTTACACAGAGGGAAAAACAATGCATGGATTTACAATCCAACCTTTTCTTTTTTTTTGTGCATTTTCCATTTCTCTCTGCTGTCACTTTGCACTTGGGTAACGGCCAGAGTGCCTCAACATGGATCCCAGCAAGGTTTGGGGGCAGAATGCAAACTAATAACAAATGATCCTGTAATTGAACACGGTGAGCTGGAGGGGGGGGGGGGGTTGCCTGATGCAAACAGACAGCACGGCCTGCATTAATTATGGAACAGAGGAGAGTTTGTCAGATGTACACCTGGGGTCATCCCCTGTTGACAACATTGAAAAAGGAGGTCAGCGGTTACCGCGTGTCCACCGGGGAGGAAGGGCGTCGCTGGGGGGCCGGAATGCCCCCCACCACAACGAGAACCAGACCTGTTGGCTTATAGTTTCAGACAGGTGCATTTCTCCTCTGAAAAACACTGCTTTGTTGAACGCATTCCCCTCCGTTTGGATGCGCCTCAGACAAAGAGCATTAATGACCTTGCAGCTGGGTAAATATGTAGAGAGCTCACAAGAGAGATCCCCCCCCAAAAAGAAGAGCGTAAAATAATGCTTTATGCTCATCGCACATGCCAGCCCTGATCCTAGGTCAGTTGTCACTGTGTATGACCACACCGCTAGCCTCGGCGAGGGCCTACGTCAAGCAGCAGAGTGGGGGAAACAATACGAAAAGCCATTCATGCACATCACTCACAAAGGGCTTGTCTGTTTAATGCTCTCTGAGAACTGGTAATTCTCAGTTCCGACATCATCCATAATGCAGCTCCTTCCCGAGGAAGTGGAGCCTTTGATTAATGGGATATTCAGGGTAACATGTTAATCACCCCCCGAGCGCTGACAGACAGCTGACTCAATGAGTCAGACTCCGATCAGAAGCCACTCCGCGCTCAGCCTGTGGTTCTTCTCCGGCCCGCAGTGCGCTCGGGGAAGGAGGCCCCCGGTGGAAAAAACACCTGGGCGTTCCACGAACGCATGCCTCTCACATCCGCCTGACTCACCTGCAATAAAGCTCGGCTTACCTTTTTCTTTTTTTTTTTATCTTCTCCACGGCGCAAGCTTTATGGCTTTAGCCGTGAGACCGAATTACCTTTAAATCACTTTTGAATGTATAATGAATGTACGCCTGTTGAAACGTCCCGGGCAGCGATTAAAAACAGAACGGAAAATCCAGCAAGCGCTCATGTGTTTAAAAGCCCCTCTGTAAGTAGCTTCCAGTCGGCACACTGCAGTGATTCACTGCATGCGGGGGGGAGGGGGGGGGTTTGTGGGAGACAGTGAAGTCACTGTATCCGAAAACGAGCCCCGAACGACATACGACTAATGCGGCTAGGACTGATCTCCTGATGAATAGCCAGATGAGTGGCCTCTGTATAGGCCCGTAGCACGGAACACCAAGCAAAGAGAGGATGCCTGGCCTATCGGGGGCTCTCAGAGCGGGCCCCCCCATCTCTCTCGGCTTTCACGAGCGCGGCCCCCATACGTTTACATGGCACTTGGAAGGACGGAAGATAACCCAGCTGCTGTAAACAGCCATTGTTACCACCCCCGGGTGGAGAAATGGGATGCTTATCTCTGTGCACAGATTGAACCCACCGGCCATCTCGTAGTCCGCTAGGACTCTTGTGAATGGACGGCGGACCCTACAGTTCTGCAAAAACGCAGGCGAGGTCAGTGTGGGTTGATTTTAACACCCAGGGAAAGCAGGTGTCATCTGTGTTATAGATACGAATGCACTGTCCTGGCTGCTTGGCAAACACACCAATATGCTCACTTACCCATTCTTAAGTTTGTCACTTCCTTCTGTACCGACCCGATACATCCCTAGATCCTGACATCCGTTCATGGGTCTGGCATCACCACATACATAACATGGCTATTAATATCCCGGAGACGTTCAAATTGACAGTTTACGGTTATATTCATGCACATAATTACTTATTATTAAATAAGTCACTAAACTAAGAACATTAGCACAAGCATATTTTCAAACAAACACACGGTGATTTAGTAACTCTCTCCCGTGACAGTCTGTAATTTCACATGCATCAAATTAGCTTGCATTTTCTAATCTGATTTATGACACTGTTCTGGCCACAAAGATAGAGGCATCTTTTATTTATTTATTTTTTTCAGGGGGTGGGGGGTGGAAAAGTGGGCGATGAGGGTAGAGCAAGCTTTTTAATAGAGTCTGGAAGTTTTCAAAGAAAGTAGCTACAAGTTGTCTCGACATAACAAAGCTATTCATTTCTTATTCTATAGTGAAATGTGACATGGTCAAGGTCAGCAGGAATTGGTGACAGCAGGGCTGCCGAGAGAGTGAAATACCAAAGACCAATAAAGCAAATTTCATATTCTCTCTCTTCTCATTTTTCTTGTTAGCCTGCAACCCTAACTACTACATTCATATGGGGTGGGTTTTATTTAAAGTGAATTATGTATGAAGTAGTGAACTCAGTTGTAATGGTTCACAAGGAACAGAATATATGAACATTTGAATTGGGTTACCCAAATAGGTAACTGTTATTTACATCCCTATCACAAACATGAAGGCACACAGACACACACGTGGTTAGAGCCATTACCCGTTACACACACACACACACACACACACACACAGCTGTATAAAATAATGCATTTCGCCATGCCTTATTTCCCTGAACATCACAGTTTCCCAGACAAGCTACAGGGGTACCACTGCACCACTCTACCTCAGGGAGTCAGAATGACATCTAGGGATTTGGGAACACAGCCTCACGCACAGCAAGCCAACCCTTAAATGGGAAAATATTTTTTTCTGTCAAGACCAATATTTCAGGAGGACATCTGACTACTTCAGCTATTTAACCACTGCGCTTCAGGAGGAGAGGATTTGAATACCTAGTACAACGCACCCACAGGAGTGATTTTTCTGTCTCAGGGTGCCCAATCCAGGGTGAGACCCCTAAGTCAAATCAACCTTTTTCCATGTTCCTGAAGAAAACGTCTTAAAAAGAAACACAGTGAACAATTTGTTTCAACCCCCTCAAGTGAATTCCATTTTGAAGAGAAGAAAAAGATCATTCCCTTTAATGGAGCCTATCGAATCAAATATTAATGTTCCTTCACTTTGCTTTCTTTTGTTTTTCATCTGTGTCTACAGTTCCGGGATAATATATCATCTCAGCCGCTATTTGTACATGGAGCTACATATTATTCATAATACACCACTGTAAGAGTCTGGGCTAGTAAACTTCATTTAGAAGATCAAAATGCGAGAGGTCGAGAACAAGCCAGAGTGGGGGTATTACTGTCTAAAGTTGTGTAGTCTGTACCACTGTCCAACCCAACTGGGCTGCACACTCTAGAGTAGGGACAGCGCTATGTGTAATGAAAACAGACTGGGATCCAAGTGCGGTCAAAAATTTAATCACTGAAGCCAAAACGTAGTCAGGGACGAAACAGGTCAGCAACAGGAAGCAGCAATACAAAACCAGATCCAGAAAACACAAGCTAGGTCCAAAGAACAGGCAAGGGTCAAACACGGTAGTCACAAATCAGAATGGCAAAGAGCAGGCTTAGTAGTTGCAGGAAACAATACCTCACAATGAGGCAACAGAGACTGAGTCTTTAAATAGCCAGGACTTGATTGAGGAATGAGTCACAGGTGCGCTTGATGAGTGGGTGTGGTTGAGCCGGGCTCAACTGGGTGTGGCTGAGCTGGCTGACTGGGAGCGGGTGTGACACTATGGGGGTGCTTAGGGGTGCACTGCACCACCGGTCGGACCTCAGTGCACCCTCAGTTGTCTCCTTACATCCCAATCTCTCTATCGTATTTATTACATTTTTTTAAGATATGACGTTTTTTTCTCTGGGCACCTGCTCTAGAGTTATTTCCTTGTTTCGGCGCTGTCATACACAGTCAAAGGCAGTTTAGGACATTTGCCATAACATAAAAGCCACGCCCATCCATTTGCGCCCCCGTGTTTTTCACTGTGTGGCCGGGCCGTGTCTCCGATGTCCGCGCGGTCGTTAAAACTCACCAACAGAAGACAGCCGAAGCGTAGTGAAGCCCAGAGCCAAGCCGTGGAGCTATATGCATGCGCAATTTTCCCCTTAGTCAGGTGGCTGTCAGGGCTGATTGAGAGCTCTGTGCGTTCCCCGAAGCCAACGCCATCTCAGGCTCCGAGGCACAAGGACAATATGAATCACCTCCTTTGTTATCTCTGCTTTATGAGCTGTAATCTCGCAGGTATCGTTTGGGTCGGGTTTTCAGAAGGAATCCGTCTTGTTTGTCCCTAAATTGGCGCTCCTCGAGAGACGGATCAGGGGGGAAGGGAGAGAGAGGGGTTTTCGACGGGGGTAAGAGAGAAAGTGTGAAGGTGGGAGATAAAATATGTGGCATATTTACAGATGGTTTCCGAAAGCAAGTACCGCTGGGAGAGCAGCCCCAGGAACCGTCAGGGGACTGGAGGGAGCCGAAGATGGTGAGCTGCTCTGCAAGGAACGGGGACATTAAAGCAGAGGCGGCTAGTCAGGCCTGCGCGGAGGCGGGCGGCGGAGCCTGGCGAGCAGCCACTCCCCGACAGAGAGCCACCCGGGGGGGGGGGGTCAGGACGCGAGTGATTGACGGCCGAGGGCTCGGCTCACTCTTGTGGAACAGAGGCCTCTCGTGCAGCTGGCTGCCCACAGTCGCGCTGTCAGCCGGACCTCAGCCGCCGACACCCGCGCTGACAGGTCCTCCGTCACAGCCAAGGGCTCCTCGACTCACCTGGGCGGACGCGCCGAGCCCCCTGACCCCCACCCCAGCACAATGCACAGAGGACACCCCGTGCCACCCCCCCCATCCCCCCCCCCACCCCCCTCCACCTCAATCCCCCTCCCACCTCCTACCAGCCTGACACCTCTCTGACAGGTCCCATCCCTATTCCTCTCCGGCCAGGAAATCTCAGACCCCGCACACCGTGAATAG
The DNA here is from genome assembly GCF_013368585.1 of Megalops cyprinoides. Classification (NCBI taxonomy): domain Eukaryota; kingdom Metazoa; phylum Chordata; class Actinopteri; order Elopiformes; family Megalopidae; genus Megalops; species Megalops cyprinoides. Next base: position 32,593,188 of record NC_050588.1, on the reverse strand, counting down.
CAATAGCATTCTGTCAAATAGCTTCAGAGCCAGAGAACATTAAGTGTCGTTCTCACTGCAGTTTGCTGCTGCTGCTGCTTTTATGCACAATTTCCTGTTAGTTCTCAAGATAACAACACATTTTTTCTGTTGAGTATGCTGATTATGACGGGTAATAAAAACGAAATAATATCACACAGACTGATGGAACATAAAGATGAGGCGGAGCTAGACAGACGCTTCTTTTTTTTTTTGTTAGACAAAAATTAACATGATCCATCGTATCATCAAGTCTGCGGAGGTTTCACATTGGTCATTCTTGACAGTATGTAAAGCCTGGTAATATGCTTTATTCAATAAAAGGCAAAAGTTCTCACTCTTGTCATGACATGAAAATAAATTGAAGATTATTCATTGGAATAAAATTCAATTTCAATGTTCATCATCGCCGTCAAGCTCTTTTGGACTTTCATTACTCTCATTGTCTAAATTAAGCAATTCCACATTCAGTGGGGTTTAATCTAATTGAATTCATTGCATAAACTTGGTTTACAAAGAGTCGAAACAACTGAAACAACAATTTGCATTAGAGCGGAGTGCAAATCAAACCTGAATTGTCTATTGATTAGACAAAGAATTTCCACAGCCCATAGAGAGCACAACAGCTCTGTGAAGGATTTGGGAACGTCATGCCTTATTGGTTTTTAAACTGTTTTTGTGAAATTTTGAAAAAGAAATAGCATTTATTCATCTCATAACACCTTTCCTGTGATGCTGAACTGTTTGCCAAGGGTGTTTAAAAATACCACAAGTGGGCTCAGATTCTGAGCAACTGTGAGTTAACAGCACCATGACAATAAACTAGGTATTCCATGCAAGATATTAAATTAACCTTGACTACAAATAAATAAGTCAGGTGAGCAACAGGGTTTTGGCTCACCATAATGACAGATGCTCTTTTCAATGCTCATCAGATTCCTCATCAAATAAACCAAGCATAGTTGAAATGAGGTGCTGTAATGGGGGGGAATTCTAGTCAGCCTGTTGTGAAAAGTGCGAATCGTTCCAATGGTTGGAATTACTTCAGCGTTCTGGCTTTAAAAAGAGAACAGACACAGACCTCCAACTGTTTTTTTACTGCAGAGGGCCACGTTATCCTTGGTTTGAGAAGTCTCACACACTGTAAATACAGCCTTACAGACAGGAAGCCAAAGGCAGTGAATAAGCCACTTTATTAACTTCTTTTTGTAATGTTGTACTTTGTTCACCAGGGAGGCACTGTGCCCCCTGCAAAATGCCACACAGATCTGCTTACATAACATTATTGTCATTTAGCAGACGCGTGTATTCAGAGCAACTTACAAAGGTTAAGGTTTTTGTACATTTTACCCATTCATACAGCCAGATATTTACTGAGGCAATTCAGCATTAAGTGCCTTGCCCAAGGGTGCAGCAGCAGTGCCCCAGTGGGGAAATCAATCCAGCAACTTTTTGGTTACAAGCTCTATTTCTTAGGTCGCCAAGGTCCCACCGGGATGTCAAGACATTACTCACACACCTCTACCTTTTCAGGTACGCCGACGTCCTGTTTTCTGAAATTTCTAGATTATCTCAGGGTAAACAAAGTGCAGTGTGTGTCCATTCATTCCTCCTTCATTTCCTCATCAACCTGCAGTCGATGCCCGGTCTTCGGTTCCCGCCAGACTCAGCATAGCAAACTATGCACAGCATATGGAAGGGTGGAGTGGGGCCGAGACACGGATGCCCATGTCATTAGTGATGGAGATGGAGGTCCTGTTGCCGTGACGGCGATGGGTGGGTCCCCGCAGCTGCGGCCTGCCCTTCCCTGCTCCTGCGAAGCCTGATGACAACGTCTCGGCATGCTTCATTAGGCTATGCGCAGCGGCCAGAAAACATTGCCCGAGTCCTTCAAAATTCAGCTGCATTTCACAGTCATTAACTCTTTGGCATCGGGAAGCTGCATTAACATGCAAAAATTGATTAGCGTCTCATTGCGTGAACACACGTGCGTGTCTGTGTGTGCGTCTGTGTGCGTGCGCATGTCTATGCACTGTATGTGCAAGCATGTGTTGCATGCACTTGTACATGCATATATCTGCATGCATGTGCCTGTCATGCACGCAAGCGTCTGTCTACAGCTTTGGCTCCAATTAAAAACAACAGCTGTTTTTTACTCGCATAGTATTGCTCTACTTCTCTTGAAGCAAGGCTGCTTTGATGATAGCAGACGCAAAGGTCGTGTCTTTATGATCTGAACAGTAAACAGCCCCAGGCTCACGAGGCCCTCCCCTCATCTCTCACCTGTCTCCTGTATTTATTCTCATCAGCCCACATTAAATCAATTCTCTACTGTGCACGCCAGCACACACGGCCGAACGCTCACCCGCCTGCAGATAGGGTTGCATTTTTTCCTTTTGATTCTTTTTGGCCTACGCTAAGGCCACATCGCATCAACTGTAATGGCCCGAGCCATTCTGTTTGAAATAGCCTGCTTATCAGTATGTATTGCCTTGTGTTATTTACATGATAATGCAGCAGTACCCCCTTGTTGAACAGCGGAAGTCGTTGTACCGTGGTTTGTCTAAAACAAATACTTGAGACGTCTGAAGGCATGACAGGTTTTTCATTTTACTCACCTGCTACTTGGCAGAGTATATTTTCTGTAACAAAGATAAACACCATTTTCTCCTTGGCTGAAAGAGGATACAGAGACACTCTGCGTTCTCTTATGCATTATGTACAGGTATGTCAGACGCGCCATGCCCGACGTGAATGATTCTTTCTACAGTACACATCAAACCCCCCTCCCTCCCCCAACCCCCACCGGCCCAGCTGTGAGAAATGCCTTCCCCTGCCGCGCGAGTCTGTAGGAGCGGCTCCTGAACCCAATCATTTATCACCTGCTCCCAGGTGCAAATTGAGCAAATTTCACCTGTCCGTCAATCCCCGGGCCTACACGGGGGGTCCCGCTGCACCGGCGACCTCTCTCTCACGACCAGCCCATATGGGTGATAATGGTCTTTGCCCGCACTAATGTCCAGGGTATTTTAGTGCAATATAAATGCCAGTTGCCTTCCTCCCTGCTTTTACAGGTGAAGACTTCCCGTGTGCCTTTTTTGCGGGCAGGCTGTGGGTGAAGTGCATTGAAAATACAGTGTTTAGAGCTGCAATCAATCCTCTGTTGCGCAACGGTGCGGCTTCGGTATAGACAATTTGTTCTAAATAACACGCCGCCCTCTTTCCCGTTGTAGCCACAGATTTCAGGGTTACGTTATCTTTATCACCTCAAAGCCAATCTAGACAAAACCAATTATACATTTCTGTAGAAGAATTGTTTTGGGTAGTTGTATTTTGTAAAAGTCAGTCCAGTAAGTAGTCTTAATTATGTGAAAAATGTAAAAAAAAAGTGGCATTTGAAGCTGACGCTTGTTAGTGTAACTGTGTATTTGCAATTAAATTACACACCAGATTTGTTTACAAAGATTGAATGACTGGTGTTTTTTGCCAAGCCAAAAATATAGAGAAGATTTATTTTAGATTTAAGATTTTATTTAGACTGTTTGTACATATGGTAAACTATGACTGTACCACGTGTGACAAAGCAAAGAATACTAGAAAGCTTTGACGAATACTTCAGTTTTGAAAACAGAACGCTTTTTTCTCACACAGTGTGGTTTATTCATTTCAGTAACCAATGAGCGATGTGGCACTTCTAAATTGTTAAGTAATTTAAAAGTTAAGGAGTTCTGGATAATGAACTTTCTGCTTGAACTGAAAACAGGCCAACATGTGAAGCAAGAGGAAGAAAGCTCCCTGTGTTTATTAATTTCCCATGTCTATTAATTTATATTTGTCCTCTCTTACACTTTTACACTGTTTCTAGATTTCAGAAGAGGTGAGCAGGTGAGCAGGATTTTAAAATCTGCTTTTTTGGGGTTTTTTGATCTGACCGTGCGCTGACTTGACATTATAAATAATTGCAATTTTGGCTCCTGAGTGGCTCAGATGGTGAAGGTAAAGGTGCTCGTTTCAAGTGCAGGCTGAGCCCTATGGCCCGGGGCCATGTCATTTGCAGACAATGACTGGGAGCCCACATCCACGGAACAAACTGGCTCTGTTCCATAAGAGACAGGGTTGGCTGGGTTGGCTCCGTTCTCAGCACCCTGGGACTCGCTTGGGCAATCATGAGTTGCTCAAACAGTGTCAGGAGGATGCGCCTCCTGGTGCACTGTGGGAATTGTAGTGTGAAAAATTGTAGGTGTGTGTGTGTATCGGAAGACTGCAAGGGATATGCACTCCTGGGGTCAGCAGCTGCTGTTTTGGTGGCGACGAGCTTAGATGCATTACTGCCAACTACTAAATTTGGATAGAAAGTAGGAAAAATGTGAAATATAAAGGCAGAATAAAAATTCTGCCCTTTAAGTCTATAAAACTTATACTTCATACACGAATACATGTTCAACTCTATACTCTGTTGTACAGAGGTGGATACAACACTAAAATATATTCTAAAACCACAGGCAAAGGGAAAATACTGCCTAAAATATATCTGCATTGATTCAGAATGTCTGTTAGCACAATGTATGTAAATACATATTAATCAAATATCTGTTTGTTGTGCTGGGCTCACATGTACTTATTCACAATGTTCAGCAGAACATGCATGCAGTGTGCTGTAAGACACTTAAAGATAACAGGGTGTAACTGCTTTTGCTGACGATACTGCTGAGACAGAAAAAAATGTCTTTGTGGCAAATGAGTCTATAGCCCATCCTCGGGGAAGATCTGATTGATTAAATCTTGAGGCAAATCAAAAGAGGGAAGAGTGTAAAGGTAGCAAGTTTTGTGTTTGATAAGACGGGTTCAGTCTTGCTGAAAAGTCACCTTTCATGAATTTGTAATTAAAGCCTTATACAGTACGTGAATGAAAAAGCACATCAATCACGTGTTACTGAGGTTACCGGGGATGCAACTTCCCATTCTGTAAGGTCCTTTTTAGGGAGGTTAGCGCAGGCTGACAGAAAGCCCTTGTGTCTTTTTTTTTTTCTGGCCATCTATGAACAGAACTTACTGTCCACTGCAGCTGGCTCCACGGGGCCCCAGCATACAGGATGGAGTCAGTGGAGCTGCGCAGCGGACTGTACAGAAACACGGCCCCCTCTGTCTGCCCACAGGCACAGAAAACTGTCAGCCCCTCATCACAGCACCGCCCACCAGCCCTCGCCATAGACTGCCTTCTGTGTGTCACTGCACGGCAAATCACCCAAAATACAGCAACTCCAGAAAAAAAAAAAAGAAACAAAAAGTGGTGTGCGGCCAGAGGTGAAAGTTTGTTAGGAAGCCACAACGAAACAAGGCGGCACTTTGCACTTTGCCGAACAACACTTGCGGGGTGTCGGGCGGGGGGGGGGGGGTCGGTACGTCTCTGAACGCTCTTCAGAGTGCTGACTTCACACCCGCCGTCTTTCAGGAGGCCTCTGTCATTTACAGTCCCTGACACCGGGCCATATGGAGCCGGTAATTAATCGCACGTGGGGGAACTCAGAAAGCAGGGCCCCTGTCTGCTCCGAGCTGCTTCGCCTCGCCCCGATCCGTTCTTCCCCCCCGCCGCCCCCCCGTCAAACCGGCTCCCGAACCCACTCTCCCCCCTCCGAGGAGCGCTTCCGAACGCAGTCTTCCTCAGACAAAACATCTGTTTACAAGCCGGGAACAGATCGAGTCATTAAAAGGCGGCTCACTCACAGGTGACGGCGGCCCTTTGAAAACAGCGAGCGCCGCCGCTCGTTAGGTGAACGCAGACTCGCCTGTCTCATCCGCAAGCTTCCAAACACAGATGGAGGGACCCGAAAAAAGTTCGTCAAGCCACATGTTCCAAGTCTCCGTATATTCTGCGGCGGTGAGACGGCACATGCTGGGGCATGCCTAATCTTACTGTTATCAAAGCCTTTCATCTTTTTTTTTTCAGGGACAAGGTGTGTAAATTAATAATAAGCGATCCAATCCAGATCTACAGACACGTGTTCTCTCCCGTGGTGACGGAATGCGTTTGGTAATGCGATGCTGATCTCAGTGCAGGACGTTGAATTAAAACAGGTCTGGCGAATCTTTGGGAGGGGACACAACACAGATAGCAGATCCATCACCGGATGACAACAGCTAATATCACTCAAGGTGAGGCGCTATATTCGCCCTACACGCTCAGGTACCGCATGACTGCAGGGTGTACCAAAAGTACGGCCCTAGTTCGGCCTGCGTTTTTTCCCTTTAGTAGCTAATTTATATGCTAATGTATCCTAACCTTTTTGCTACATGACAAAGCTAACAATTGCCACTTCTGCCATGGCCTTTTTTATACGTTGAGCTATGAGGCAATTAGCTCCCGTAACATAACAGCGCCGGCGCAAAGAACGAATGAAAGGGTCCGACTGAAATAAATGGAAAAATTAGAAAACTGACAGCCTCCTAAAAGGAGCACTTTCCCTCCTGCGCGGTCTTTGAGTGTGCGGAAAGTGGGAAGAAAGGGAACGGGGTTCGAGCTCGACGTGACAGACCGGAAGAGGTGAGGGGCGGTGGAGAGAGGAGACGGTGACAGGCAGGTTCGGAATGAAAGACACGCTCGCAAGGAGGGACCGTGCACACACAGAGCCAGCGCATTTTTCCGACAGATGACTGACTGCCGTGGATTTGGGAAGGTTGCGAGGGGCGGGTCCCAGAGGACCCCAGCGCGTCTGAGAGGAGGCTGTCGAGTGGCCATCATAACCGCCGTCGCATTCACACAACACATTCTTGGCAGGCTGGAATTTAAGGACAGACAGGGAGAAGTCTGGTAGTGACCGCATTCTGTTCAATGCTAACGGGAAGAGTTGGTGGCATTGATTTGGCATTGTTTTAAGCACCCAATTTCAAAGTGGCTCAACCGTGAGGGAGGGAAGCGATTGCAAAAGCAGGCAAAGGTCCGTACCAAAAACAGCAGGATTTAATGTTTGAGCAACAGAGGAAAACACTAAGCACTACTAAACACTAAACTACTCTCCACAGCTGCGATAAATTAGAGCAAAAGAAGCCTCATCCGGCTCGACCTTCAGGACAACAACATGCTTCATGTAACGCATGAAATCGTTCAAATGGACAGCACCTGTTCCTCCTTCTGAATGCTCTCTGATGTATCTCAGAGCTGAGTACACATGCTGCAGAAAACATATTCCATTTCCCTCTAACACCCCCCAATCATCGGAGACTTGCTCATATCTTAGTATTCTGATATTGATGCCTGCTTTTTTTTTACTGCTCCAGATTCCAATTAACTCAGACACGGGTACCAATCTCACCAGACATCGACAGTGGAAATTAAACTGGGTGCTCTGATACTCTCATCCATCTTCTAAAATCAAAGGAGACAGAACTTTCTCAGTAGCAATGTTTCACAAATACCATTAATGATAGAGGGAAAGAGTGGCAGGGATGGATAGAGAGAAAGATAAAACAGATATGCGTCTGGGGAATTTTTCCAGAGAGGCCCATCAAGCTCCTCTCCTTGTGGATGTTTTCAAGCTCAAAAGGGAAAAGGCTGCTCTCTCTGGTGGGCGCGCAGTCTGATGCCACACCTCCACCCAACGGCTACCTCCCTCGCCTGAGCTTTTCCCAAACCTTACAGGCATTACTCATCTTGTACCCAGCAAACAGGCACAGTGCTCGGCCCATTCCTCACACAAAAAAAGCCATTTGTTGTCTTTGTCCGTGAACACATTTGCTCGGTGGAAAAATAATTGTGCTGTTGTAAGAACTATTTCCTCCTCTCTCCCTCGCCACCCCCAACCCCCCCCCCACAACCCCCCCCAAAAGGCTGTCCCGCGGGAGAGCAAGGACGGTGGGCCCAAGGGCAACCACACACACACACACACACACACACACACACACACACACACACACACACACCGTTGCGGGCCAAAGGCAGTGGAGGCTGTGGAGACGGTGCTCTCTCCCCGGTGAGGAGATCCACATGAAAGCCAATGTCATCCGTCGCCGGTTTTTTGTTCTCCGACCACGCCTGATGGGCATCCAGTCATTAGGCTGCTTTATTAATTTATTTATTAATTAAAACGCTCGTTGGCATTGCCCAGGCGAGACGGGAGCCTTGTTTAGCGGCGTGGGGGCCCTGGGGCGCGGAGCGCGGAGAAATCAAAGATTGCCTCTTCGGAAAGGCGGCGTAATGAGAACAAATAGGTTTGGAATGCAAATAGCAGCAGCCTCCTCTCTTTTTCACGCGCTATGGGCACATCTCCTGTTGTGTCCATTACAGTTCGGGCCACATTTGTGAAGGAGGGGGTTGGTCGGGGGGGGTGCTGTTTTAATCTTCTGGAAGAAGTCGCAACCACAACTGTTCCTGCGTCTTAATGAGCCCAACAACAACAACATTAACACATAGGAAATAAAGCATTCACAAGCGCCCGTGACATTCGCAAAGCAATTAAGGTCTCTCTGCATTCCACGGCGTCCTGACGCCTGATGTATTACCTGCCCCACTTTCTCCCCAGGTCGTACACGCCCATTACCTCGGCTGATGGAAATGCGTCCATGCTTACGCCATTCCTCTCGCTTTGAGGACGGAGGAGCGCGGGAAAAATCGACAGATGCGTAAACAAAAAAAAATAGGGGGGGCCGTCGCTGAGGTATGCAGAGTTAATGACCTTGAAAGAGCAGCAGCAGCGGCAGTTCACCGCTGTGTATTTTACCCAGCAGCCCCTTAGGTCAAGTGTCCAGTACATTTATCGTGGGCGCGTGGCAGTGGTACTGAAAACAGCAGAGCGCACTGACCGCCCCAACATCCCCCCCCCAACCCCCCCCCCCCAATCTCTGAATCAGCCACCACAAAAACACAGGTGATCCATTTTCCTTCCAACCCCTGCGACAAGAGTTTTTCGGAAGCCCCTCTGTTGAGGTCCCATACCCGTAGGGACAAGAGTCATACCCCAGTGTGTCTGAGAGCATCGAGCGGGGTGGGGGGTTGTGGTTGGGCAGGGGGGGGGGGGTTCAGGGGCTCCACGTGAGGCACCGCAGAGGGCAGAAGCAGCACTGAATATTCATGCTCCCAGGCCCTACGCGCACGCAAACAGAGCCAAGGCCAGTGGGGGGAACGCTACACATTACCATCAAAGCCCACCAGCGAGTGGATTTGCAGCCATACATCAGCAGCATGACAGGCCCCATCCAATCAACCTCAGCCGCCACACATATCAAGTGAACGTCTTCCTCTGTCCCTCCTGATCACCGTTGCTGTCACCGTTGGCGTGAGAGGAGCTTCCCCCCGCAGGCGGCACACATCTGTCTGACTGCCCCCCCCCCACGCTTGTCACCCCCCACTCAGGTGCCGTCGGGCTCAGGGCCACCTGGGGGCCGAGTCAGGGGACAAGGACACTGGCAGCTTAACAAGGCCCGTGAATTGGACACCGATGATAACTGTGAAAGCAAATATCCCCTCGCAAGCCCTTGCAACTCGCGCAGATTGATAAGTCCCTGTCTGCCCAGCACCAACACTTCCACTAACCCCCCCCCCCCCCCCCCCCAACCCCCACCCTCCAGACCTCGGATTCCCTGCTCCGGAGAGCTCTGCCCTGGGAGCAGCAGCTGCAAGCCACTGAAGCAAGACTGGAGAGGCTCCCGGTTTCCAGCGCCAGAGACGCGCTGTTTGATTAATACGATCATTTAAGCCACCGCTGGTCTGAAGTGTTGCAGGTGATTAGGAGAGCCCTCCGCTCCCCGCCGGGCCCGAGAGGAGCTGTGATCCCCTGACAGCGCCGGTTGATCTGCACTGAGAGAGACGCGATCTTCAGGGAAATATCTACCGCTCTCGCCCTGAGACTCCACTGTAGTGGCTATTAAAACAATGAATTAAAAAAAAAAAAAAACAACTCAGAATCAATGTGAGAATGTGAGACAAAAGCTGAAATCTTCATTGTACTGCTCTGTAGCCTGCCATAGTGTGTGTTCAGGGGAAAATCTATCAATGAGAGTGATTTATTTCTTTATGTGTTGATTTTCTCAGGATTTATTTGTTTATGTGCTTATGCATAAAGATCAACGTATGAAAAATACCTTTACTGTCCATATAAGAGGACAGGGAGGTGTCTAACCCATGGGCTCAGTGACCTCAAGCCCCCCTGTTGACTGCGTCATGTATTTCAGTTTACTATTAAAAGCTACTTTTAAAACCCTGTGCAGTTTGTTCAACTCTTGGATACTATAATAACCTCAGATACAAAATCACTGCATGGCACATTCCAACCCTCTGACATCAGCAAATTCTAGGACATTTTGGATAAAACAAACAGGGCTCTCAGGCTCCCAAGCTGTCCTCTGTGTAATAAATAATAAATGAGTTCTCTGTGGCAACTTTTTGAGAATGTATGCCATCCTATATTCACTCCAAATATTTACTTAACCCGATTGTACAAAGAATGATGTTGATGCCACAACTCTTTTCTCCTCTCAGAAACCATAATCTGCAAGAAAGTTACTGTAATATTTTTCATAAAATCGAATTAGTTGTAAATTATTTGTAATCTGCAGGCATTACACAACAGCAATGGATAATTTGCTCTCAAGGAATGTTTTTTCTCTATAAAGTGGCGGTAAATATTTTCTCCAGCCTGACGGCATATTAATCTAGCTAAATTAAGAGGTCCAATTTTTGTCCAGAACTCGGTTTGATCATTTTATTTGGCCTGTATCCGTTTGTGCAGTGAGCTAAACCCTCTCTGTGAATCCCAGTGAATGATGGATTAGCAGCAAACAGCTCTTAGCATGGGGACAGAATACCTCCATAGACAAACTGCAGCAATTATGTGCTCGTTAGGTAGGAAATTGCCTGCTCAAAGAGAGACGCTGGACCACAGCAGTAGAGGGAAAAGAGAGAGAGAGAGAGAGAGACACACGCAGGTGATTGGAGAAGAAACTCTTTCACACTTTAACCAAGGAAGACCCTGGTAGGCCACATCCTCTGAGCGAAAGAGGCAGGGCCATCTGCAGCTGCTTCCAAACCAGCGGGGGTTACTCGGCTCCATTAAGCTCCTCCACAGAACAGTCACAGTCAAACCCAGAGGTCATTCCTAATTACTACTGCCACATACTACATCCTAACACGCGAGCACTGTCTCATTTTCTCTCCTGAATAAGGTCAAACAAAGCCACAGAGATGCATTTCTGCATAACACTGATGACTGTTTACTAAAAATAACCCGCCTTCATGAGCTCTTAAAAACCTGTGCATGTACATTCCTCGTATGTAGCTTGTAATTTTTTTTCCCGAAAGGCCGGGCGCATATTAGAAGGAAGCGTGATTCGTGATTCGGCGGTGCTGAGAGCCCATCAAGCGGCAGGATCTCTCGTCCCCGCGGCTGAGCGAGAGCGGGTGATTGGCAGGGCTCTGATGGTGATGATCGTGCTGATGATCATGGTGATGACGGGCGATGATGATGATGGCGATATCCGCGAGAGCCGCGAAGCAGCTCCGCCGCCGCCGCCGCACGGTCCGCCCCGCTCTCCGAGGTGGCTTATTCATACCCTATTAACCACTGCGGCTGGAGGGGGTGGAGAGAGTTTTAAAGAGCGGGGGGCGCAGAGGAGGGAGGAATGGGGGGGGGGGGGGGGAGCTGGCAGCGGGAGGTGCAGAGCCCAGGCCCCTGGTGCGAGGTTCTCCGGCCGGCTCGGAGCTGCAAATGGACCATCACCACCGATTCCGGGCACAGGCAGATGGGGCGCAGCCAGCTCCAGAGCGCTCTAATGCCCTCCTTTTATTTCGCCCCAAGTTGCGCCGGTCGCTTTTCGGTCTGCTTTATTATTCATTTTTATTTTCAGGCAGCAGTGCATAAAACAGAGGGATGAATATTAAACTAAATGGGTTACGGTTTTTATCGCGCCCGTCGAATCGCGGTTCCTGGCTTCCGTCTCTTGCGCTGACATCTCCGCACTTTCCTGGAGTTGGCGGGCCTCATAAAGCCCGTCTTAAGCACAATGTTTCCCTCTGAAGAAAACCACCCGCGTAAAAATATAAAAGAGGAACGCTTCTGTTGGCAGCTGCCCCTTCAGGACCAGACAGAAGCTTGACAGATAGGCATTTTCAAATTTTATCGCATTAATTCTTATTCTAGACCAACATCGCAATGCTCAGTGATAAATGGTTTAGGATCATATCCGCGTCTGTGTTATAAATTAGACAAGTAAATAGGCGTGTCATTAGGCCTTTTAAATGCACCTCACATCAAAGCCGCTGAAATAAACCTCTATTGTTTTCAATAAAGGCACGGCGTGTTTACTGTGGGTCAGCCAGGCTAAGGGTAAGTCATTACTGTGGATGCCGACAAGGCCCGTAACATAAAGTCTGTTCCATCAGCTAAAATGCTGTCAGGGAAAATAATAATGATCGTAAATCTCTTAATAGGAGCAATATTAACCTGGTGATGTGAGACCATCCTTTCCCTACCTCAAAGAAAACACGCTGTTCAGGAAAACATTCCATGTTAGATGAACAGAAAATATGAAAAAAAAAATTTAACTGTAAATTGATATGATAGGGGTTAGTATGTCTGTTATCTGTTACGGTGCTGCCATTTTCTGTCACGGCCCCTTTGGCCCCAAGCCTTGGTTGGGCCGAAAGCCAAGTCAAGTCTTGCTGTTTTTCACATCCACCCAGCTCTTTCAAGTGCTCCCAAATATGTACACAAAAACTCATTTCTACATTCTCATTGAGGTTCTAAGGCTCATTAAAATTATCTAAAAAAGGACACATCATCTGCACCACAGTTTACAAAGGCTTTATTGCAGTTTAATTAAATCTGTGCCTCACTACAGTGTATATGAAAATTAACTGTGATGGTGAATGCAGACAGACACATATGTTGCATTACTTCTATAGCTGACCTCCTAAATTTGTCTGGAAAAAAAAAATGAGAAGCATCAAAAACACAAATTGTTTCTTGAAGTCCACATAGAATTTAAGATAAAAATCACCAAACATCCTTAACCTTAAAAAGTGCTGTAGAATGACATTCAGAAAGTACTGGTTTTCTACTGAGCCTAATTAATCACTCCTGAAAACGGTTCTTCAGCATCTAATATGTTATGCTCATTTAATTTGGCTGCGTGCTCAGTAAAATCAGTGTCAGACAGCGGGGTACATGACGCACGCCCGCGTGCTCTGAATCTCTGATGGGTCCCTCCTCCTCCACACAGCGAGGTGCCCTAAAGACACTACCCCAGCACACGTGAGACCCGTCTGCTCAGGAGAACAAACCAGTCGCACAAACAGTTTTAGGAAACATGGGTGGCAGTGTAGCATTCCATGTAGATTCCTAGCTGGGGCACTGCTGTTGGGCAAGGTACTTAACCCACAATTGCCTCAGCAAATATCCAGCTGTATAACTGTATAAAAAAAAAAGTGTAAAGTAGCCTACGTAAGTCACTCTGGATAAGAGCACCTGCTAAATGGCAATAATGTAATGTAATGTAAACTACATTCCTTGGTCGGACTGAAAGGTGACCATCAGTACGCCGAAGCGGGTACCAAAGATCAGTACCCTGCGGATGGGCCAGCCCATCATCACCAGCCATTCATAGGGAAGTCATGAAGTGAATGAACCTGCAGTCACTGTACAAAAACCTCATCAGAAATAAACCGTACATTCACAAAATATAAATAATTCTGAGTTTAAGAAGTGCAGTAAAACGACGGATAATTGCATTGTATGATGTACAGCTCAGTATCCTGTAAGACACTGTGAGTAGTTGATTATTCCTATGATAGAACAGTGGAAACTATCATGATTATCATTTTTCATTAAAATTACTACATCCTCAGTGACTAGCAGCAAGAAAATGATCACTTATTAGATAAACAATAAAAAACTGGCATCATCATCACAATTTTAACCAAAGTATCATTTGACTTATAATATTATAAATTTTCATGCCCATCCCGATTGGATGACAAGATCTAGTTAGATTGCTTAGGACAAATGGCATGTAACAGACAGACTTCACCTGACTACTGCTGCCCACTGTTCATGTTGATTTTCCTCCAAAGAAACCCGAATCCACAGAAGGAAATTGTACAGATATGCCACCTTAATATGTGGGATTCCAGAAAACCTGGAACCAAATTTTGGCACTGTTTAAAATGTGAACAAATGAGACAGAGCCTCCATAAAAGGCAACACAAAGAGAAAGCTGTGATGTCTGAGAGTTTCGCTTCTGCATTTCACCTAGCCAGAATGGCGTCAAAGCTCCTTGTATCCAGAATTTCCTTCCATAAGGCCCACCTTATGGCTTAAGACACCAAGTGATATTGGGTGGGTGTATTTCCTGGTTAAAGCAATTAGCATACTTTGGTGTTTGGTATAAACGCTGCATTTATTTTGAGATTGATTATTCTGGTGATTAATTCTGCCCACACACTCACACCCATATGCAAACACCCTCCTTGAGATATGCTTTGCACAGTAGGATCACTGAGTATGAAAGTGATAATTAATTATTTGTTCTCTCCCAAGGAATAAATAAAGCTTCATAATTTCCATTTGGTTCACAGCGGAATCACTGGGCATCTTCAGATGAAGACTGAAGACCCACCTCTTCAGACTGCATCTCAGTTCCACCTCAATCCCCACCCCTTAACACCGGCTACCTTTAGTACAGTGGCGGCTGGTGAGCTGGAAACAGGGGAATCGCAGACACTACTTTTAAATCTATCATGCCTTTCAACCTGTTCCCCTTTATCCTCCTTGATTAAGGATGATTTGTCTGAAATTTGTGTGCTATTGCGAAAGCTAAAGCATGAGATTGTTTAATTAACAAGGATGGCAATATGAATAATTAAGTGACAAGTAATCCCAAAGCTTTCTCTTAAATGTTTCACATTACAGCTTTCTTGTGTCACAAAATTTGAATTACCAAACTGAGCTAAATTTAGTTAAATCGATTTAAATTACTAAGAATAAACTTTTAAGTTAGGTTGAGTGCAATGAACATTAACGTTTAGAACACAGACCTCACAAAAGCTGTGATGTGTCATGAGCATTTAACGTAATTTAAATCGATAAATGCCATCCTTGTTCATTAAACGATCTCGCGTTGTAGCTTTCGCAAGCACACAAACTACAGACAATCTGCGCTGTTTCACGAGCATAATCATTTATTCTAATTACGCGATTGGCGTTGATTATTCTGTGAATTATTTGTTTTATTGTTAATCAAGGAGGACAAAGGGGAACAGATTGAAGGTAATGATGAATTTAAAGGTAGTGTCTGGGTTTCCCCTGTTTCCAGCTCACCAGCCGCCGCTGCTCTAGTATTTGATACTTATTTTATATGTAGTATTGTGATGTATCTTGGATTCTGTGTTCTAGTGAGTGATGTATCATAGCATACTTGGCTTCCATTGCCTAGTCAGATTACACAAGTTAACTTGTGGTAGGGTTTGAAAGGTGTTAAACTGTTTCCCATTGAATGAATACGCTTATGTTCTATTGTGCTGGAAGTCACTCTGGATAAGAGCGTCTGCTAGATGTATGTAATGCAATGGTTCAGCACACTGACTACAAGGATGACTGACTGCTGTCCTTTGCAGTGTGCCTATGAACTCAAAAAGTCTACCTGTCTGCTCAGGAAACCAAACTATGTATTCAGAGGGTGGAATAGAGTCATTCAGACACGCTACACTGCTCATATCATGTAGAGGCAAGGTCTGGCTATTAGGTCTTATCGTTAGCAATGAAAACAGTGTGCACTAGGAAACAATCTTTGCTTTTGTTATTAACCACCACACCGCATGTTTCCACAATGGGCTTCATTTAAAAGGCTGGGGGATTTTGCCCGAAAAGGTCAGAGAACCACTGCGACAGATTTCCGAGGGTTATCAAAACACAGCATCTGAATTCCATTTAAAAGCTTTTTCTTGCTTTTTAACATTCATAAGGGGCAATGCTACGCTGAAATAAAAACACGAACATGATAGTTTCTATGGAAATACCAGAGGCTTCACCAAGTATAAAAGAGTTGCCAATGCTAATTTCAGCTTTTCATACCAGAGAGGCTTCCACTATATCAGCAATATAGCGATACAGTCTTGGCCTGTCGTGTTAAGCAGTTATTTCATCCATCATGTTCAAATTCCCTTTAGTTTTGTATAATTAAAAAGTACGAGGCTGATGCGCACGGTCATGGACAAAGAAAGAAAGGAGAAAATACTGAAATTAAAACAGTCACACTGAACAGCCACAGAAAAAAAAAGCCTTTGGTGGTACAGATACTGGTAAGCTGACAGGTCTTTATCATTGCTTACCAGTGAAATAGGCTTAATGGATTCTCTTTGTAATGAAGAAGGTAGAATATTAATCTGGAGAGACTCTGGGATGTTTTTATGAAGGAAAATGTGTCTGAAATCAACAAGGTGGAAGCAATCATAATTGACTTATTAATATGCATAAAGAGACTTATTGATATGCATTAGCTTATTCATTCTGTAAGTAAAAGGCTGCAGACAAGGAAAACTTTCCAGAGAAGTCCTTGCCTTGGCTTACTTTTCATCCATAAAAAATTTTCTTTTTTCCCATATGTTTGATCCAAGATCATATTAATATGATAAGGGCTGCTTATTATTTGCAGAGGAGGGGCAGGGAGGTTACTCCCATCACTCATTTGACACCGCCATTACCGCCTTTTTGTCTGTTTCCTTCATAACGCCCTTGACTTAAACCTGGCTCGCACCTTCAGCAGGGAATGTGGGAGGCGTAGCACACGCATAAAAGTCAAGTTTTAAAACAAAGTGTCGGGGGGGGAGGGATGACACCCAGCTGTTTCGCTTTCCAGCGCAGGCAGGATCACAGGTGGCTGCAGTGAAATCCACATCGCTCAACCTGCTGCTTTCGGATCAGTTAAAGCTCTTCTCTTCCTCCTCTCATCGCCTTTTGTTCTAAGCTGTAATGAAAACGGAAAGTTTCGGCGCTTTCCCTGGAACGACGTTCTCCTCTCCGCCTCTTAGCCCACAACCAGACAAAGAGGCCCACTTCAACTGCATTTCCATTTTCGCGGGATCGCTCTATCTCAGCACACAGAGGGCCCTGCGAGTGACCTTTTCACGAGCGACTACATAACAGTATGGCATAAATACACCCCGGCAAATTGCCATTAGCCCTTTCGATTAAAGCCAGTTTAAATTACCAGAATGTAACGAAGCACGCAATCCGTAAAAAACTGTCTGCGGTGCCTCTCAAAATGCCTCTCAAAGGTTAATGGCGGCTCATGGGTAGCGAATGCGTAAGAAGCCTTGTTACCCGTACTGTCTCTTCCTCTTGACAAAGCCCCGCGTAGAAAGAGCCTCCACAATTTCTCTCGGCTTCAGCCATCAGCGCAAACATTCACATGTGCATTTAATTGCTTTCCCATTGCTTCTTCCACGAGTCTGTGACTGCTCCGAGATGAGGTTTTTTTTTCCCATTCATACGAAAAGGAGCAATTACTAGTTTCTGTTCATTCCGGCCATTTGTTTTTCAAAGGCATGCAGTATCACTGGAACGAGGGTGCTTTTGTAATGGAAATTTTCAAGATCCTAGTGCTAATGTAAAGAATTTACTGAACGGGTTACTCGCCAAGAGTAAGCAAAGTGGTTGAGTGTTTTTTCCTCTTTGTTGTCCACTTTGTCCATATTAATGCAAATAATACATCATTCAGCTAGCATGTTGAAACTAATGCTTCAGCAGCTCAACGAGCTGATGTGAAAACCCTTTCTCTAGCAATAACAAAGAAAAAAGTAAGGTCAGTCATCAACAGCAATCATCAGACAGCATCAGTTGTGCACAGTAACGATTTCCAAGGCTTGTAACCAAAAGGTCTCAGGGTCTAATTCTAGATGGGTTATTGCTGTAGTACTCTTAGGCATAGTACTTAACCCAAATACAGTAGTAGTTAAAATATATTGATTATATCTAAAGTGTTTAAATTTCCCCAGATAAGAGCATCTGCAAAGTAAATGAGGATAAATCATTTTCTTTCAAGACAACTGACAGATTTCCTTTGATGTCATTACGCTTCCTGCTCAAACAGAAGGACTGTCACTCACTCAAGCTAGAAGAATGAGGTTGGCATCTTAAAACAAACATCCATCTGAAGGAAAAAAGGGATTTTAACATCTACTAATTCAAACAGATGTAAATGTTTACAGGCATTAATTCAAAGGGCTCTGACAACAAGACATTTCAACAAGGGTGGGTGGGAAGGGGGGGGCAATTCTAAAAGTCCTGTCATCTGCTTCAAGCGCCGTAGAGGTCCACGATCAAACAGCAACAAGTACAGTGACACACTTGATGGACTTAATGGCCTCTCCCATCTGATCACTTGAATTAGCAGTATCACAATAAAAGCCTAAGGAGACCCTTGTTCACTAAAATATTGCATTAATCTATTAGAGAGAAGGGCACTTTCAGCAACGACTCCAGTCTTGCACAATGTGGGCCTAAGAGCCTGCCTTTGTGCCTCTGTGCAGAGAATGGAACAGGAGATGCCGAGCTGTAGGGGTTTGACTCAGTACCTCACGTTTGAATCTACTTCCCTGCAATTTGTCTGCTTAATCATTTTTGTTGATTACAAAGGCAATTTTCTATTAATTAACTCTGCGTTCACATTAATGTTCTTTTAACTCTCTGTCCAATTAGTGGCAATCTGTTGACGGATCCTGACAATTATTTCTGATTTGACAGAGGGAAAAAAAAGCCATGTGTAAAGGGAAGAGAACAGGGACAGCTGCTGGGTTACTGTATTCTCATCCCTGGCAGCTCGAAGAAGTTCCTCCCACGAATGGCGCACAAGAAAGACACTTGTTTATGTGAGACGAACTCTGGAGTAAACAGGACGAGGAGTCACGAACGGAACGCAAAGTTTGTTTCCGCTTCTCAAACCTCTCTCCCGGGGACTTTCGGTCCTTTCTTCACGCTGGCAGTGCCTCTTGAGTCTGCTCCTTAAGAGCACACCTTTCTGTTCACTGTCTTCCAGAGGAGGCACCAAAACAGGTAGAGAAAGAGTGAACCACAGCGGAGGAACTTCAGTGATAACTCGCGCAAGTCCTCAGCTTCAGCACGCTTTCAACAGAACAAAAACCGGCGCGGGAGCTGGGAGGCACAGATAAACAGCAATGGGGCTCCGTTTTTTGATGCTTTTAATATATATGTATTGATTTCCAAATCGCCGGGATTGGAGCAACTGACAGCTTCATATTGAAAGTGACAGAAACCTGACAGTGCATCAGATGTGGTATCTGGGGCAGCAGCACTGTCAGAGACAAAGCGCTCTCAGATAGGTCCCAATACAAAGAGCCGGATAACAGCTGACGATTGCTCTCTCTCTCTCTCTCTCTCTCTCTCTCAATGCAGAGGCCCGACAGGCTGTGTAACTGCAACACATTCACACAAGTAATTTCAGTTTGGTTTTTTTTTTTTTTTTGGTCAGGAAGTAGAACACACACTTCAAGGGCATCTCAGAAAAGGTCAGTGCAAGCTGGAGAGTCTCAATTTCCATTGTCTAGGCCCGGGCAGCATTCCCAGCCAAAACATCTCCCCATCTGGCCAAGAGAATAGAAAATATGCTATTTTTCTCATTACCGGAGAATACCTCTATTGACTCAGACACGCAGCGCTAATGCTCCCCATCACATCGGATTTTGTAAGGTCTAAACACGATTCACGGTAATGTACAATGTGAGCCAGTCATTCCCTGGTCCAGGATAAGCTTTCCCCCGCCCAAATCCTTAAATCAATCACTATGAGCTATAAACAGACCTGATCCTGGACCAGCAGGAGCTCAGTGAAGCCTCTCAAAATGATTGGCTGCATCATTAACAGTGTGCTGCTGAGAAAAACTTCAAACAGAACTTCAGGCAAACTTTCTAAATCATGACTAATGTCACATTATCTGTAAAGCAACCGTTGTCAAGCCCATTACCAAATGTCAGTCACCAGGTATGGGTTTTTTTGCTTCATAATAACAATAAAAAACAAAAAAAAACTGGCTAAGGGCCTTTGAATAGCCAACTTCAGAATTACTGTTTGTAACGCATAAAAATTCATTAAATTCATAAACATTTATGCAAATAGCAAGATTCAAGCAAGGCAGAGAATATAGAAAATAAATGTTCAGTTGAGGTCCCACCTGGCCTTTGAAAAATCCTGTGCTGAGACATGGGAAATGGAACAAAACAAGCAATACAAAGGAATTGAGGGGGCCATGTAAAGCGATGGTAAATAAAAAGAACACAAATTACTCCTACTGGTATCATACATCTGGATATATATATATGAAGCAGACACACAACGATTACCCTGACAACAACAAAAAACGGATTCATCTTTATTTCCTGAGAATCAAATCGTGTAGTGCACTTCCCAGCTTCACACTGAACTGTAGATTGCACCTCCCGAACACAAACGGCAGTACGCTACGCTTGAACAAATTGCAGTTGATCTCTTGATGCGCTCTACCACTGCCCACGTTAGAATACAACACATCAATCTCCTCTCAGCTTCACCACTTGTGCACTCATGAATCTTTCAAGAATGGAGCTATTCTTTTAATTCAAGCTCTGTAAAATGAAAAAAAAAAATCGTGAACACGTTCTATCCCCTTTCAAACCCCTGGAAAACCCTGGCTATCAGCTTTGTGTCCAGTATGTTTGAAACGGAGACTGCAGACACAAAGCCATATCTTTAAACGCCTGATATGGAAAGTTACGGCCTATGCATCACAGTCGATGAGCACTTCTGTGCTGTGCATAGATAGCTAATGAGATTTGCTATGCTGTCTCGTCAATGTCTTCTGCAGACCCACCACTGCCTTGACTAAATAGAGTGATAAAATAGCTATGGAATTCAATAAATAATTACAGAAGTATACCACAGTGGATGCTGCTGAGTGGCTCAGCCAGTTAATGTGCTCGTTCCGTGCAGGCCGAGACATACAGCTCAGACCTGGGTTTAATGAGCATAATTATTTACTGTCTCCAAAAAACACGTTTCTGTGCATAGTAATGTGAATTCTGACCAGCTGATCATCAGCAGGGTGGTTAATGCCTGCAATTTCCAAAATGTACAGCCCGTTTCAGAATCATCTTTAGCTAGACACTGTGGTTCTTAGAAGAAATCAACTAGCTCACCTAGCTAGCTAGTTTCAATTAAATTTACTGAAAGGAAAGCCCTCCTGAATTAAACAATGAATGCTACTGTCATTATCAAAGTGCAGCAAGGAAATGCAATCTTTTCAACTGAATTGAGTTTGCTATTGCCTTATATGTTTATTTTTCTTTTCTATTTCACCAGATCCAAATACAGAAAGACCTTTATTCACAGCAAAGCAATACAGATCACACTGTCAGAGACCACAGGCTACACATACCTGATCCGAAACACCCACTCTTCTAATTGATGTCATAAGATAAAACACACACGCAACTCTTAACATAGACAGATCACATTAATTTTAGCTCCTAAGACAGGAAACAGGAGGAAGGAGTCATTTCTGTAACATGGAAACAGCTCTGTACATAACATTACTATATATAATAAAATGACAGCTATATAATAATAAACCTGAGTTGTGAGTTGAACACTGTTCAGTACACTAAAGTAAACAAGAATTCTTTTATTAGCCCCCTTCTCTTGGGATTACATTTTGCCTTGATATACTCTCATTATTAAAAGCCTGTTCTGCTTGATTTGAACATTGAAAAGAATTGAACCTCACTACTATGCAATTTGCAGCTAACTATAGATGTAAAATCCCAGATCTTAGGTGTTATTAACATGAATTTAGGGAATTTGAGGCATAAGAACAGCGCTCTTAAAATGAAATGTTACTTTTGCTTCAAGCAAATATTATGGATTTTACTCATGAACTTACTGAAAGTAATTTTATATTTTGACTTGATGTCAAGGCAAGAAGAGCCACTTTAGTGGGTACACTTTAACAATGTCAGTGGCAGGGACCTGCTCCAGTATTAAGCTGTCGTTTTTGCCAAGCAAATAGAATAAATGCTGGGGATTAGGTGACAGAGGCATCCAGATAAGCAGACCTCTGGCTTCAAATCTCTAGCCACTGACTTCCTGACACGGAAAATGCAGGTCCCAAAAAAAACAGGGGGCCCCGCAGAATACTAAGTAGGCCTTTGAGTGACAGTTTGTCAAACGCTGTTGCTCCGTTGCTACCTGGCAACACCAGGGAACAATGATAAGGGGGTAGGGGGAAACAATTACGGTCCAGACTGTTTCTAATGGGCAGATTGGAAATAATCAAGTTCCTGATTTGCGGCGCACAATCGGTAGGCGTGTGTGTGAAATCCATTAACTCCAAACAGCCTTCCAAGCCTCTTGTGCTCTCAGCTGTTTCATTTTTGCAGCACCTGAAGTACCTTTCTCTAGCCATGCTTCTCTGTTTTTCTTTTTGTCTTTCCCAATATTCATTTGTTGTTTGTTTGTTTAGGTTTTTTTTTCCAAATTGATTCCTCTGCCCAGTTCACTCATCCAGTAGGAATCCCATTTGGAATTAGAACGTAATTCTGCTCTTGGGCAAAACGTGTTCTCCTTTTTGTTTCGTGTTCCCACACTTCACCTAGTCTTGTTGTTCCGTCTCAGTTCTCCTAGTCAAAAGCAGCACCACAAGGATCTGTCTCTTCCTTCATGCCATTAATTTTAATCGGTACAATTTTAGAAAAATCTAGCATTGATTTTGAAGCACAGCAGTTTTACCTCTAGGACAACCTTCAGAGCAAAGAGGTTCCTCTGCTCTGGTAAACTCAGACTGTGTCTCTACATATTAAAGCTATTGCTCAACATCAGTGATATACAGAATCAGGGGCCCCTTTATGTTTTACAGTAGATAACCAGTTTACTTTTCTCCAGATCCTTAAAAACAAACTAACATGCTAATCGCCTATGCACTACTGATGCTTCCCCACATCTTTATCTCCTCAGATAAAAAGCTGCCAGTGCTTTCACTGTGAATGCAGCCAGATCTCATTTACAAACAACATAAACTGCCTCTGAATTTCAGAGCTCAGCTGAGTAACACCATGACGAAAAGAGTCACTTTAGTTAGGTGCACACATTCAGAGGTCTCTGACTCATGCCATCTAACTGAGCACAGGTTTGGGTAAAAAAGGCAGACTTTTTTATTTAAGTGACATTATCCCACTCCTTGTCTTCAACCAGATTAAAATATCAGGACAACCCACACGACAAAATAAATGCTGTCTTCCGGCCCAGAGCAAACGGCAGTCTAAGAAAATAAATAATCTCCCAGTTGACAGCATGTGTGGGCTGTCCCTTCCAACCTCAAGAAGTTGATGAGAGCCCAACAGATTGACAAGGCATCGGCCTTGGATTAGCGGGCAGTCCGGTAGTGCTCTGAATACAAAGTGTTTTTTTTCGGGATGCAGGTGAACTGTCGACAGAGGCAGCGCTGTGGAAATGCACAAATGTTTTGGAGAGTAAATATAGACCGGTGGCACTCAGGAGTCAGCAGCAAAAAAGCCCAGAGCAGGAAATAGCCCTGCAATCCACAGAAGAGTGTAGTTTTTTTGACCTTTAAATCCACTTTCTCGTGGTTAGCCAAATTAGGGCCCAACTCGTTCCTTTTGTGAAACGACAAGAAGGTATGAAAAAAGTGTGAACTCAGCACGAAGACCCTGACAAGTTTGAAATGAGAATGCAGGGGGCTAAGCAACAGCTCCAACTGTAAACAATGTAAGTAAATTCAACCAATAGAAGCCCTGCTGTGAAAACCATTTGCAACACTGCACTCTCGATCCCTGCTTCTAATGAGGTACTGCTTGTAACCAAGATGTGAGGAAAAGAAAAACTTTTTTCATGGGAAAGCTTGGCATTTAAAAGCTACACAGATGACACCGGGAGGGGGGGAGCGACACTGTTTAAGGACGAGGAGCAGGGAGGAGGAGAACAAAAGTGCAAGAGATGTCAGCTCACCTCTCCCCTCCTAGCCAAAGAAATTTAATTAACTGCACAGTCACTAAACTGTACATTCTCTGTCTCCCCCCCCCCAGCACACAAACACGCGCGCACACACACACTCACACACTCTTCAACTCGGTCGACCTCCAGTGTCCACTTTTCATTAAACAATTACTGGCTGGTGAAGCGGCTGAACTGGCGCAGGCCTGAATTAGCCCCAGCTGCTTCCTGTAACGGCCAGGGGCGGGGCACAGGGGCAGAGCCATCCGCCGACAAATCATGTCTTCCATTTCCGACACACTCAGACACAACAGTAAAGCTAACGCTAAACGCATTAACATCTATCATTAACATCTGCATTCACGTAATCTGGCCTGCAAGCTGCACCGAATGCGAAATGACCCAGGAAAAAAAAATCTTATTTTTAGAACAAATAGCACACTATAAGAACTTGATTGTGCCCGTTCACCAAAACATGTCTGAGTTGTTTTGTGAAATCAAGCCCAACACAGCCCAAACTATACTGAATATCAAGTCAAAAAGGATTCAGACCGTGACTGCTGGCCACAAGTCCACAGCATTTGTCAGTTCAGTCAGTCCTGTCCCTGTGTGTTTTGTTGTTTTCTACTCTTTGCATTGCACAGAATCGTTAAATCACTTAGTCTAACTGTGTCTTCCCACCACACACAGATGTTGTCAATAACCATGCAACAAGTGTAAAAATAAGACTTACAGAAACATTTTAGTTTAAAGCATCGGAACAAATTTTCCTTCGTGTTTCCTTAGATCTCTGGCAATTCCCCACTGCTCAAAATCCTTTACCAAATCTGCAACCCTGCTCTGCCCATGATTAAAAAATGAATACAGGCTTGATCAAGGGCTCTCTCGTAAGGATGTTAGCACACAAATATAAGGGGCGGGTTAAAACAGTCTTTAAAACTACAGTAGTTTATATAACAACTTTACCTCTCTACGACACAGCTCGCAGTTTGCGGGCCTCTTTTTCGGCAAATGAACGCCCGTGACCTTAAGATGTATTTGGTCAGGCGGAATGCGCCGATTCGGTTTCCTCCCAATGTCGTCTTAAAAATCAAGGAGAACCGAGTTGATTAAGTCGGATTTCCGGTTCAGTTACCGGTGTGAAGCTCACGACGGTTCCACTCGGGCTCGATTAACCTCACCTCCGTTGAGTGCAATCGGTCGTTTTGTCGGGACCGCAAAGGCCGTTAGTGGACAGAACTTTGGCAAATCCTTACGTCTTTCAATACACGCATCCCGAGTAACTGTTTTAATGGAACGTTCTTTTACCTCTTTTATCTGTCCATTCGTTTCATGATTCATTCATCGACGGAAAGACGGCATTTAGACCTGAATATGACTTTGCAATATAACTATGAACGTAACACAATATTTCAATTTGCGATGTTTTCAGCAAAACACCTTAAGAGCAACACTAAACATTACTTATAAACATTTTAATGCGAAAGTCCATAAACACTTTCGTTTTTACCAAATTGTTGCGCAGAATTCATTTTAAATCGTCAAATACTTGAACATAAGTATATTTCCCACCGAACGCGTAAGTTAACGTGTTTTTCTTCATGAAAAATTATTTTGAACTCTGCTTTATAACAGCAATTAGACCATCTCTGAATGCATTTAACTTTAATGCACTGTTGCATAATAAATCAATATTACTGATCGACAGGAGGATGGAATATTGTGAGCAAAATAAAATTTTAGCTCATAAAAATGTGAATAATTTTGCGAAATGAGCAGCAGGTTAGCGTACGCAAAAAAGCAATATAAGACAGAGGTATCTGGAAATAATATCAGTCTTAGTATACCCAAGTAAAATATTTCCAATTTTTAAAAAGTGTGCTTGTTCTCAAAAAAAAAAAAAAAACCTCCGGTTTGACTATTCACTTTTATTTCCTCTCAGTAAACGAATTAATGTACCCAGAGCACCACCTAACGGCAGAAAGGGTAACCCATGGCATTGTCGCTACTGCCCTATGAATCTCTTGTATATGGTCCGAGTGCGTAATGCATGTGAGGGTAAGAACACATTAATGATGTTAAGCAAATTCAAGAGTGAAAAGTTATTCTTCGTAAGTATGAGGATGCGTATACTGCAAAGCAAATATTTCCACCGTCCATTACATTAAAAAGCAAAGAATACAATTTTATCAATCGCCTGTTTATTTGAAAATCAGATCAACAAGGCAGTGATTCTACCAAATGGATGCTTTATAGTTGTGTACATAATCATTGTTGTCAGGTATAAATTGATATTTTACACATTTAAGAATAGCCTAAGTTGTATTTAGACACTTTTAAAGGGGAAGCTACACATATTTGGGATGTCTGCGCAATTTCCCAAATAGCCTAATCTATATAGCATTGACCATCGGAACTTAGAAAATACCTTTGAAATTATATGAAGACCGAATGGCTTTACTTTCTTGCTGCTAAATTAAGGTGATGTATGGAGAAACTTGTTTCTAAGTAACCAGTGAGATGAAATGGAATTTTATCGACTATGAATGTCATACACGTTCAAACTGACAACGCAACGCAGAAACCCTGTATAATTTATTCCCTCTAAAGGTACATGTCCATGTCTGAGCCACTTTTTGAAAGTCAGATCACATCGCCTAAAGTGTCTTTATAAATGTTCTGCTGTTTCGGATAGTAACGAGCTCTGAAAAGGACAGTAGCCTACATTAATGATGCAACGTTAATTTAAAAACTCCTCTAGAAATTCTTCCATCCATTTCATAGGCATTTACGCAGCATTTTCATCTTATAAACAAACTGAATTTATGCGTTTGCTTCAATAATTAACGAGTCAGACAGACCCACCGACAAAATCTAGACCACGTCATTTCTGATTGAGTTCAAAATAACTGAAATGTAAAGTAGTACACTTTGCGCGATTCCCTTTGCATATGTGTGCGTGTTGGCGAGGGCGCGGGTGTTTAAGTACTATGCACAGTGCAAGAGGAAAAAACCTGGCTGAAGTTTTGCATCACACATGAACTCTTTCTGAACATACAGTTGCACTCAACCAAACATGTCTCCAGCGGCAGGGGTGATCATTCAAATAGTCAGGCAAAATAAAAAGTTTAAAATAAGGAAAAAAAACTTACCTGGAAAAAACTGTCCATGTATTAAGTCCAGCAGCTGAAACAAAAATACAATTGCGGTGTACGTCCTTCTGTCCATTCTTAATGGTGTTTATTTTACATGCCCGCCGCCTGTCCGTATACTCGTTGTCTGTATATACTGGAAGTATCCTCGCATTGGTGTTGCAGTAGGAGAGTATTTAAAGGCAGACGGCTGCTATCCTGATCTGATTGTTTGGCTTCAATTGAGTAGCGGTAACTGATGGAAAGGGAGAGAGGGGGAACAGAGGGAGCGCGTAAGACAGAGTATACTGGATGCGATCCCCCGGGTCCCTACACCTGCCCGTTCCACGCGATGTGTGTGCCACTGTCTCGCTGTCTCTCTCGTTTATAGTCCACTGAGCGGGAGTTGAGCTGTGATACGTGAGGCAATTCTTTTCCGCGGCTGGAGTCCAGGTCTGATCTCGATCGGGCGGATTCTGCGCTCTGACTGAATCGCAACTCCATCCGAAGGGAATTGCGTTGCAATTAAGGAGCACTCCTCCCAAACCTGAATTTTAAAAATGTGTACCAAAGAAAAAAAAGCACACATATGCAAAACAATGACGACATCCAGTTAACTCAGGGAAACTGTTTTAAATTTTTCTGCTTTCAATGTGTGATTAGAGAGAGTATTACAAGTAGATTAGTCGTACTAAAGCATATTAGGTGTAGCCTATATATCCCGCCTGATTACCTTACACAAACCGGGACTGTATCCCCCCCCCCCCCCCCCCCCCCAACACACACACACACACACACACGTACACGCACGAATGCGCGCGCGTGTGCACATTGTAAAATTGTGGAATGAATAAAGTCATCCCACATATGTGTTAAATCATGTGCACATAAAATTGGACACACAGCACTACATTTGGCGTCTGGAGTCCGTATTTAAGATCTAAGATTTAAGACGTAGGGGGTTCATGGATATTTACAGTATAAGCACAGGTTTTGAGGGGTGACTTGTGCCAATGTTCTATTAGAACTTACTCCTATTTCTGCCACGTATGTGATCATTCATATGGCGCTAGGTTTTATGATTACTTTTTATTATTATCAGTAGCTACCGCAGTAGTAGCAGTAGAAGTAGTCACATCATCAAAATAATATTAATAGCATTAAAAATAATAATTGTCCTCATAATTATTTTGTATATGAGCCAAGGCAAATGCCGTTGTAAGTTTTGCGACCAGTTATGAGTCACACGAGAGAACTGACGCATGGTGTAATCTGCGAACCATGTCATTTTCATAAAAAATAAAGTCATGTACTAAATTCTGTCAGATGGATCTCTGCTTGTTATGCAGAAACCGTCAGCATGCAAGAGTCACTCCGTCAGCATTCCAGAGTGCGAGCGACTTTCAGAGGGAGGGGTTGCTAATCAATATATTGCATAAGGACTATTCTCTTTGCTGACAGATTCCAGTTGCTTATTTGAACCTCAGCATTATTTTTACAACCAGGACATTAATTTGCTGAGGAGGTTACACCCTTACACCAAAGTTTGGCAAACATTCCACATGTAGACCTGTCTCCTGTCCCGTTATTTTCTAAAATTTATGTCAGCAGTTGTTAAAGGCAAAATACTACTGGTTTCCTGCAAAAAGGGACAAAGGGCTGAGTGATGGTATAATGCATGAAAGTAATATTTCTTTCCACATACACATTAGTCTTGAGTATTACCCAATAATAGCAAAGTAATAAGATACATAAGACAGAAGCACTCTAGTGGCTTAGCAGAGGATGGCCTTGTTGCTTTAGGTTGCTGGTTTGATTCCCAACTGGGGCACTGCTGTTGTATCTTTGAGAAAGTTCCTTGATGGAAATTGCTTCGGTGAATATAATGGGAGGAATGGACTCAAAATGTTATGTATCTGGTCATGAGTGAGGGTGTATACTAAGTAACACAAAATTCAACATAAAAGTAACAATTAAGATACTTTAATAGAAACAATTAAAATTTGGCAAGCACTGTGTGCGTGTGTGTGTGTGTGATAAAGAGTACATTCATAATGAAAACAGATTATGATATTAAAAATGTTTAGAAGTAGTTTGCAAAAGTCGTGACTTATTAATTAAATGTTCAAATCACAGAATGGAACAACAGTCAAATAATATAACACTTAATGATTACACCAGTACCTCTCAGAGATACTTCTCAGTTTTTCTCAGCATTTTTAATTCATAGCAAACATCGAAGTTGACTGCAGTGTTCTTGTTCTGTACCCTCCCTCATCCTCACATATTTTTGAAGAAATTCATGGAATGACTGTCAATGTCTTTTAATTTTAAGAACATATGGAGCAAGTGAGGGTGATCACTCTCCATATGCAAGTAACTGATTTCAATAAAGCTGGAACTTTAGAAAATAAAAAAAGTTCCATCGGGAGATGACTTGGATATTATTCCATTGCAGTAATATCATCACACGCCAGTGCCCACAGTGTTTTCATTCCTGTGCAGTGTAGGAGGATCTGAAAAATGAAATCTACTCTATATCCATCAGGTGCCAATGTGCAGCATCTAAGACCACACATGGGAGTCTTTCAATTCCTGCCTCGGGAGCAAACTTCAGGTTCCTGTCTGAGACCAGGGCAACACAGAAATCCCAAAATAAAAGCATGGTAATTCTGGAAGCAGATAGGTGTGTTGGCAAGACAGGTAGCTGTATTTCAACTCCATTTTTCATTATTTAAAATGTTTACAACTGTGCCATCGCCTATTCACAAAACAAGAACTCTTTTAAGCTGCTGAGTATGCTTTTGCCACATTTCATCTGCGCCTGTATACCCAGGGGTACCTTCAGTGCACAAAGTCCAGCTACTGTGTTTTACTGTGACTGGTAATTTACGATTCCATTATTTAGTGATGTAAAAATCAATGCATCATTAAACCCAAAAGATGCTTCTTTATTGCTCATTCATATATTTTTTAGAAGGCTGGGACCATAATTTCCCTTTCTTTCATTCTTTTTTAATTTGATTTTTACTTTTTATTTCCACCTTTTTAATGATCACTCTCTTCAGTTGTAAATAGGTCCCACCGAAAAAAAAAAAAAAAAACATGGCTACTTAACACAAGTAAGGCACAACCTAAATGCTGTGTGCCCAACAAAGGATCACTGTCAGTTACCATACAGTAATGAAGGGCAGGTACACAATAATGTGTAACACACAGTATATACACTGTAATCAATAAAATGTATTAATATCAAATAAAATATCACAGGCATTAGGCTGAGGTTCAAGATGACAATAATACAATCAAAAATCAAATTAATATCAACATTGAATTTGCAATTATGAATTAAACACAGTGATTATAAAAATGTGAGACAAATTTGGGAGAGGTGTAACACAAGGTGAATATATGGGTCATTTAACACATAATAAGACAAAAATGTAACAAAAAGCAATATTGATTATTATTTTATTACTATTACTAATGTTTTGCAATGTGTATACAAGTACAATCAGTTTGAAAATCCAGTCTGAATCTATATGCCTTGCCAGTGCAGTCAAAAATTGAAGGTGGTATTGAGATTCAATCTAAGTCTTGAAATAGTGCTGTTTTGATTTTGGTGTTGTTTTTTTTTTAATACTGCTAGGTTGAGAAACAACTTCAGGCGTCATTATGTTGGTAGGGATTCACATTGTAGGTTGCGATGTATGGGGGAAAAGTGTGTCAAGTTACAGGGATTCAGCCAAATGCTAAACACTTTGAACTGTGTTTGAGATTGGACCCAAAAGGTTGGTTCTATGAACCTGGTGGCTTTCATTGACTGCCAGTGGATCTCCTGTACCCTTATCCACACATTACCTAAACACAATTAAGTCAAGAGGCAAGGTATAAAGGGGAAGGACGTCAACTGTCCTTCCGTAGTGACCTACACCTCACTGTAACATAAGGAAGCACTAACCATTAAAACCCCTACAGGTCAAAGTGGCATACGGAAACAAAGGTTGGATTCCAAAAGTGCTAAACTGAGTCCTCTCCTCAATTCCTACATCCTGGGATCCTCCATGACCCAGAAATCAATAACTGATCGCCATCTTAAGAACTGTTCCAATTCCATAGAAGAGAAATGTAGGAAGCAAGACATTTTCCCCTGTTGTTTCAGTGCATCCTCATGCATCCTTTTTTGACAATCTGTGATGCAATCTCTCATATACATGTCATATTCCATACAATCCATGCTAAAGAACACATCTACCCTGAAAACGTTGGGGATTCCTGCTAAAGGAATGACAATGTTTAATTGAAGAAGGATATTCTACTTCTAAAGTATTGGAATGTACCCAAAGTTTCAGTGACTAAGTGAGTGAGCGAGTGAGTGAGCGAGTGAGGGACACATCCATTTCTAGGAATGTTTGCTGCTGTCGTAGCCAAGAAGTAAATTGTGTGGTAGGCTACCAATGGCTCTTGCCAAGAACTTACAAACACATTATTCTGCAGGGTCCCGTGGCATTATTTCAATGCAAATGAGAACCCACAAGAATCATTTTCTCCTCAGGTGGCAGGCAGTCAGAAAGAGGTTTTGCATTTCTATTCTCCAAAGGAAAGGTGAATGATTTCCCCACCCATTACGGAGAGACAGCGGCTTGTACATTGTCCACATCTGTCATTATTCCAAAAAGGGACGAAAAATTCGATAACAAGAAAAAAAAAACGTGAATAAAATACCGCACTGCTTTTTTCAGATGCCTTCTCCCTTCGATTGACCACCAACAATACGCCACCATCCCTCAGCCTGAGCGGGACAGCACATCCTCCGCGATTCCGCTCGCCCCTGTTTGGAAGTTTATAAACACATTACATCTCGCTGCAGGAGATGAGCATGGCAGCACCCCACAGCCCCCCCCCCCTGCAGATATATTCAATCCTTAAATGGAGCAACTTCTTTTTTTTGTTGTCAGATTCCATTTTTTACTTTTTCACTATGGTGGATATAATAACCGGCATGCACAGTACATGTGAGATGCTCAGACGCCAGCCAGTCAGATGTGCAGAGAATGTAAATCACAACGCAGGGCGTGCAAAGGCCTTCCGCTTTACTCACCTGCCAATAGTTACAACACCAGGGGCTCCCGCGATAGCCGCCTGTATAATGTTCTCTCTGCTTTAGGGTTGGAGGATTTACTGAATCCATTCCACCTATCGGATTGTCATAAAGCACCCACTGTCAGGTTAGCTGTCTTCCATCAAGCCTGTGTGATCAAGCAAAATTTTTCTTGAAAAAGAAATATTGTCCATGCATTTTGCTATTTAAATATAAAAAAAGCTGTGATGAAGATGCAGGTATTTATATAAGAAGGCACTTTCTGAATACGCCACGGTCCCTATTTGGTCAAACAGTGATTCTGCAGGAGAGTAATCAAAACAAAATCAGTGCATAAGTACAGCATGAAATGAATGTAATGTTACTCCTTGCCCTCACATAAATGAAAAAACACTGGGTATCAGGCATGTAAATCAGACTTGAATTACATGTTTGATTGTCTGCGGTAATCTCAGGATCAGCAATGCGTGAGATTCATTGTCTGGGAAGGAGGGTGGGCATAACCTGGAATCTGTTGAAATTTTCCCAAAAGTTTACAGTGTTTACAGTCAGTGCTGTCTTAGCATTGCATAAATTACAGCTTTGCAGGGAGATATGCTGAGTTTAGTGATTAAACATATCCATATTCAAAAGTGTGAGCGTACCAGGTCCATAAGAGCGGGAGACACAGTTCTTAGGCAGGGGGCTTGAATTATATGTGTGACAGACAGGAATTAGGCTGCCAATGACTTCTAAGGGAATGAACTGTCAATGGAAGATCGAACATGAGAGCTCCATACTTAAAGACCGTTCAACAAGAAAACACCTGCATGTGCAGGAGCATTCCATTTCTGGACATTCCTTTTTTCAGTTGGACACATTTAGAGTTTATTTCTGGGACAGTATTATCAAACATGAATGCTTTAATAACTGGCAATGTATTTTAAAGAGTGCATTTCTATGCAAATAATAATAATAATGACGCAAATTAAAAAAAACTGAAAAGTGAAAACTGGAAATTAAGACCAGGCCTGATTTTGAAAATTGAGCTGCAAAACAAAGCACTGGTCTGGTTCACTCTCCTGCCAGTCTACATCTACACAAGTCCCAGGACAGCACAACAGAGACTCCCACTCTGGGCCTGCAGGACCTACTCCTGCGGGATCGATTAAAATGCATGCATTAAAATAATGCCTTCTTAATTGTACTCTCATGCATATTAAGCAAACCGCAGTACAAAAACATATTTGGCCATGTTTTCTTCTACAGGGAATAGTTTAATTAAATCAGCTCTGCAGTAATGAAGCTCAGTATGTTTCCATATTACTCCTCACTGTCGTTAGCCCATCTCCTGTCTCTTAGCAGACCTTCCACTTGGTGTGCAGTGAAAGCTCGTCACATGATCAAGGACAATAACAATTACATACAAATTATTTGTTTGCTGTAACCTAGGAAACTCCCAATCTGTGTGTTAAAATATGAGCGTGAGGGCCCGTCGCCTTCTCCTCAGACTTTCCTTTCAATTAAAGCGGCTTTAATAACTTTACACTTCAACATCTCCCCTGCAGAACGATTTAATAGGATGACTAATGTGTTTAATATTACCACCTCTGCGAGCCAGCTAACGGCCTCGGTGGCCTTTTGATATTGATGCGTGCGGAAGTTATTTTTGTGATGTGGAGGGGAGAACCTCCCACTCGCCCCAGTGAGTGACAGCTGAGCTGTAGCACAGGGAATAAAGACCTTTGACGGAAATTAAGAATCCTCTCACATGAAGGGCACTCGGCCCCGGGAAGCGGCACAACCGTTATGACAGGGGCTGCAAAGAGAGGGCCGAGCAAAGAGCAGCGGGTTCCGTTCAAGCTTCACCTGAGCCCGGCTGCAGACAAAATGTGATTTTTTTTTTCTTTATCTCTCTTTATAATCGGGCCACACTCTTCCCTGTACGAATTGGGTGAGGGAAGGAAAAAAAAAAGAATTTCGTAAAAGCACAAACCATCCAGCAGGGTGGTTGTTGATAAGATTCCGCCACAGGAGGCATCTGTAAAATGTGTTTCCTGAAAATCTTGGGAGGAGCAAAGCAAATGCACAGTTCGTCTAGTTTCTGCCCTCGATCTTCCCAAATAGAACAGACTCCCAGACTATTTCAAATGTCAGCGTTTGTCCCGGGAGCTGAAACAGCTATGCATTAAAAAACCTTGCAGGTATCCCAGGATATCTTCTTTGTCGCAGGTGTCCTGGAAGCTGCATTGGCCGTTGGATGTGCCTGTTTCAGATACTGTGGGGGATGGTGACTAAAGGCTTGCTGTTATCCCTCTGCATGGATTTTACTACTCTCTGATTCCATATGCTTATCTGGAAGGAATCCTTCTGTTTATTTTTTTAGATGTATACGGATAGCATATATATCATCGTGAGTCATTCCTGCATTGCAATATTCTATCCTTTCTGATTTGGAAAACATGTTCATATCTGGCGGATTTACATGTTGCTGTATGCCAGATTATTCCCAGTCGTTTAACTTGGGTTTTCTGTCTAATGAGCACATATGAAAGTATTACTTCTCACATCTTAGGAAAGAAGGTCTTCTGGTAAATAAACTTGGTGTATTAAACTAAAAAAAATTGCTTGCTGGAATATCTATCTTACATAAGTTACACATTCTAATTGCTCACACATCCACTAAGCAACCTCAACATACCTGTCATTTAAACAGAATAAAAGACTGCTCTGTGCCCCTGACATTTCTACAGGGCTCATTCACTGCGTGAAAGCACAGCACAATCTATAAACTGTGCTTTGTAGAAATGTAATACAACACATTGGCTACAAGCTACACAATGTCATGTCCTTAGTTTTTATGCTTTAAATGTGAAGGTCTGGCAATTATGTGTTTTCACTCCCTGTAATAGTATACTGCAACCAGTGTCACTACAGGAAACAAAATTTGTTTTATATTGATATAAGTGAGGAATCTCTGGGTTGTGAAATTAGCTGTAACTGCTTGATTTGCAAGATAATGTTAATACTGAATCTTGGTTGACGCCATATTCAATTTCTGATGTTACATGACCCATGCAGTATCGCAAGAATGGATACTATGCTGATGATGGTGAAGATTAATAAACAAATTACTTATCATTATTATTATAATTATTATCATTACTACATTTTATGATCATATTTGTTTTGATAGGGACGTGAACATTTTTTCATAGAATATACACAGTTATGATTTCAAAGCTGAAATGAAGAAATTAGGTTTTTTTTCTTTTAATATATGCTCTACCAGCCTTCCAACCATCCCCAGTCTCATTAGAGGCCACTACCCATCTTACAGAGGCAATGCCTTAACAAACAGGAAGCTGAATACACTGAACAGCAGTGCAGTCTCGATTTAAAGTCTGATTACATCTGTCCCTCATGCGTTAATTGGGAAAGACCGAATCCCATCCTTAAGTTCACTAATCAATGGCTTAATTAAGCGGGTCAGGAACCTGTTTCAAGATCACTGCTCAAAACAAAACAACATCCAGAAAGCGTGCGGTGGAGAGTGCGGGAGGAGCAGGACTTCTCAGAGGTGTTCGGTGAGGAAGCAGTGAGGCCGGCAGTAATCACAGCCAGTGGGGTCCCAGCTCCCTGGAGCTGCCCGGCAGTGCCACAGCAAGCCAATGCATTCATAATAAAATGCCACTGTATAAAGCAGGGGGAATTATACTCGCTGGATGCACAACAGCACATATCTGTTACAGCATCTGTTCCCGTTCTGATTAGGCTCCAACTGTTCCATGCAAATGAGAGGTACTGACTGCCTTAATAGCTCATAACGTATTTATTAACATATGAAAATAATACAGCACATGGCGCCCCCGCCCCCCCCCCCCCCCCCCCCAACCCCGGCCTTCAGCCTGCCGCATTTCACTTTAAAGTGATTCACATGAAGCATCTGGACTCCCAGCTGTCCCACCTGCTCCTGTGGTTGACCTTTAGAACTGCAGTAAAGTCTGAATGAGAGCATCACCTATGAGGACCGTTCTGTCTCCATCCTCTAGAAATCAAGGCTGAAGAACATCTGGATGCCTTCAAATAAGCACACAACACGCACAAAAACATTGGCAAAGAATGATCCAAAAAAAAAGTAAATATTCTCAATTTACAGTACATCCCAGTATGTGGTATATAACATACAGTGGTGCAATAAGATGTATATTGGTCTGTTTTATCAATATTTACACAATAGAAGGATGTCATGAAATTTTGTCATTTTTATTTTATTTTGTTTACAGATTCTATAGAGGACTGTTACACAACAGGAGAGAAAAGAGTGAACGAGTTCTTTTAATCCGCTTTTCACACAGTTCAGTTCAACCTGACCGAATTTGCTGGAGACAGTAATGAGTTTTTGTGGGACCGTCTTCACAGTGCACATGCCCATTAGCACAATTACACCTGGTTGTAATGTCTTCCCTTTTGCGACAGCAGGGCTTTGTTTGTCCAGACAGTACTTATTTCCTGTGGCACTCACTAAAGCAGCGGGGTCTTTCTGATTATGGCTGCGCTCCCCATTGCACAATGCACACACACACACACACACACACACACACACACAGAGCAGGCTCTGAGAGAATGCCTTTTCATTAAACTAAAAAAGGGAACGAAGACTCACACTACAACCTGAGCACCGGAGCAATGGAGACGAACAACAGCTGAAAACCTGTTCGCTCCTACACTTCCGCACGTCTCTCGAAATGGAAATTGATTTTCCACTATTTTTACAACTACTACAAATTCAGATGCGTCTACAACTCAAATTTCTCAAATTCTTCCACAAATAATTATTGCAAAAGCTCTAATAAAAAACAATAGTGTCCATTTGTACATGATCCATCATAGCATTCATAATTAACCTAAATTATGCCTGCACACTGACTTTTAGCTCCAAGCTAATGACTCCCAAGAAATTTGAGAACAGTATGATTTTTTTGTTCAATGTCACGGTGTAAATTCATTTTTAATTGGAAAGTAAATTGAAATGTAATCGGGCCATATGTCACACTTTAGTATCATATTTCTGCAATAATAGTTGAAATCAAATGAAATGGCTCCATAGCAATCCCACTGCAAAGAAGGCCATTCTAATTGACTGATGGCCATGGGCAGGCCAAGTCTGTAGCTACGCATTTTAGCAACAAAATCCAGCATCTCAGTTTCTGGCCACCAGAGATGTCCGGATTACATGTCAATAACAAAGTGTTCTGTGTGCAGCCTTGGCCATGTAGTGGACAAAGTGTTGAATCTGATGTTGCCCTTGGTTAAAGTGGAAACTTGAGAGCGTGTGCGTGAGAGTATTTTATCTTCAGTCACAGGAGAAGCTGCGGTAGTGATACAGAAATACATTTCCTGTTGTAATCACAGGTTTTGCACCATATTGCCCGTTTTACTCCGCAGTCCAAACAAACAAAGTCATGACTAATACGTCGCAGAGCAAATGTACAGGCTCTGCCACGATCCTGGATCAGACTAAAGGAAGAGTGGGAGTAGAGAAAGACATCTGACGCGCTGAATGAGATGGGCTTCCAGAGCACCGGCGTACCCTGACTCATGCCAACAACGACGTCACTGCAATAGATTCATTAGACCTGCTCATACCCAATGTACACAAGATAACAGAGACCATTATGACTCCACATCGACTCAATTCAAAGGTTGTTGAACTGGTATTTCTATTTATAAATCATTCATAATTGTCAGTCATGTTGATTGAAAAAAAGACATGTGATCTGTGCTGTGGATCAGAAGCCCAGCCTACTTAAACATAGGGAACACCATTTAACGTCTTTCAAACCTGTCCACTGATCCCAATGCAAAGTACAATTCAAAGAAAAAAACATTTTTCCTTCATAAAGAATTAGTAGTTTAAAAGTACAGCACCAATGCAATTCTGTTTATATTTCCTTCTACATTACAATACATTATTGACACTTAGCAGACACTCTTATTAAGAACAATTTACATAGGTAACAATTTTTACATTTTTACAGATGGATATTTACTGAGACAATTCTGGGTTAAGTACAGCAGCAGTGTCCCAGTAGGGAATCAAACCAGCAACCTCATGGTTACAAGCCCTGCTCCTTACGACTATTTATACCACTATTTATCTACCACTATAAGTTACATTGCCACCTAAGAAGGACAATGCATATGACCACTTCTTTTTGAAGCCATGCAGCCGCTGTCTCTCATGTTCTTGTTTGAACTTTGCCACAAAGGGATCGGATCCCTCAAAATCACAATTTGCACCTCCACTTTTTACGAAAGTAGAACTGACTGCACAAGTGTAACTAACGCTGGCATAGTGATAAGATGGTAATTGAAAGGTAAACTAAGGTCGTTTTTTTTTTTTTCAGAGGCCTTGGCACTGTCAGTCAGCCTGGTTGTGTGGAAATATTAGTGTTTACAGAAAAAAAAGAAGTGCTGTGGGTTACATCTCCATCCTCTCCATCTGTCATGATGAAACCGCCTGCTCAAGTTCAAGTACGGTCTGTCCTGTGATCATTCATTCCAAGTTAAAGTTCGATTCATGAAAATTTCTTTTGAGTGCACTCACTTTCAAGTGCATGCTGAAAATGTTGCTGCAAACTCCTTGAACATGCCCTACGCTATAAATATGAGTGTTTCCCGCATTCTTATCGCAAATAAAAAAAATTGCACACCATTAACAACCAATAAAGCATAGGGAAATGAGACGTTCGCAGTACTGGGATGACACTGCACCAAGCACTCTTTTCAGATCACATCAATTAGGCATTCTGAGCACTTAACTGAATATATGGAGCCAAATTTATGCGTAAAATAATGAGCATATGGCTACTATATTAATATATTATGCACTTTTGAGGTTTTATTTTGTGGGAAATTGTGATGTCTTATACAGGCCCAGAGAAAAGATGCATAAAGTCTTGTGGGAAGCGATTGATGGTATGACACAAAATGTGGGCAAAAAACTGGCTTAACTTTCCGATTTAGGTTAGCGGATGGCAAATCATTGTAACATAACATGCTTGTTTAAAAATAAAGTAATGAATGAAGCAATTTGTTGGGGTAATGATAAATACAAAAACCGACACCACCAAACTGGCTCAGAGTAGCCCTTTATGTCAGTGTTGGAAGCATACCAATTTAAGGTAGATCAATTTTTGCCCAGCATGCTTTGGCCAGGATAACTGCACATAAATGGCACTGTTTCAATGTTCAGGTATACCTGAGATACAGTAAGCCGAAGCATGCTCTCCGGATGTGGCCATGCTGAGCTGTAACTGGATCCAGTCTATGGCTAATAGGGTTTGATTCTCTCCTGCACACAAACACACAACTGTCCCCGCCTGTCACACACAATGAAATTTGTATCCTCCCCACCTCAAATTATTAAGAGGCTGATATGTTGCTGGGAAAAAAAGAGCTGAGCACGAGCAGACAGGAAAAGAGAAATACCTTGCTGTGCAATATAAAAGGAGAAGATGAAAAATAAATAGCATTCTTATCTGATTTTTTCACCACGACAGTTTAAGTAAAGTGAAGCAATAACATTCTATGGAGCCTGCGGCGCTTCACTCGGTGGAGAAAAAAAAATCTACTGAGTAATCATTTTCTGACTCTCAAACTGTTTCACATTGATCTATTTCTGTGCAATCCTTTTTGTGTTGTTATTGAATCACCGTGGCACAGAAATGAATTTCACACCTGTTCCCCGCTCCGTATTTCACCGCTTTCGGATCGCACAGATGCCATTTATCGTAAACTGTCATTAAAGTCCCTGCTGTAAATGAGAAGACATACGAACGTAAAATATTTAAGTGCATAAATTCCAAAGGAATAAATAATCAAGTGAGGTATATTCAGGTTTTTTTTAATATGTAATATGTTTTAATATTTTATAGAGGTGGGCAACGTTATACGTCATGCTGTTCTCAAATATGGGGTCCTAGTATGCAGGGCCATAATGGTGTTTTATTGTATTATTTATTTAATCGACAACCATACCGCTCATACAACATTTTTACGTATCCATTTAAACCACTGGGCATTGGTTGAAGCAACTCAGCTGAAGGTCGATGTTCAAGGTGAAAAAGCTCAAAATTCAAATCTGTGATCTTCAGTTTACAAGCCCAGTTACCTAACTACTGATCCCCATGCTGCACACCAGGCAAAGCAAGCTGGACTCTCTGAGCAGTTTCTCCTTCTGAAAAATCATACAGTCAGGCACTGTCAAGAGAACTGCGAAACTGCAGGGAAGAAAATTCCGACAACAGGAATTTCAATATTCCATTGCTCAACATCGGCCGAGCTCAAAAACCAGTTGGGGTTCGGTCAGAAGCGCTGCTTTTATTGTGCGCTCACCATTGATTTTCTCCATGCATGGCTCTGTGGGGGTGCATGTGTTATGTCAGGCACTTGTGTACTTAGCTAAGCTGCATTGGGCCAGCAGGTGAACTGAGCAGATCCCATCAGACGTGGCCAGGTGCTGGGAGCTGGGTGCGGTGTGAGTGGGGGACAAGGGGGGGGGGGGGGGGTTGTGGAAGGAGCTGGCGCCATTCCTGGGAGACCCGCCCCCCTCCGGTCACAGGTGGCGCCAGGATGCGAACTGGGGGACCCAGAGAGCGCAGCTGTGTTTTATCACTTGGCACACGAGGCGCTCCATCGCCAGGGCTCAAGACCCACACAACAAGCACTTAGAACCGGCACTTCTCCTAATCCTCCTTCTAATACTAATCCCCTCAATGCACTGCCTTCTGTCACACCTTACACCTCAGCTGTTCCTACGGCCCCGCAGACACACGGGCAGCTGCTGGGGGGCACCTGGGCAGCTCCCCCGTCGCCGATGGTAACAGCCTCACCTGACTGGCTTCATCCAAAAATTATGGGGAGGGGATGCTGGGAGCGCAGGGGCAACGTGGCTTGCATTAACAGACCGGCCATGTTTGTGAAGCAGCTTAGTGTGGGTAAGGCACAGGGCATGTAAGTTGCTCTGCATGAGAGCATTTGCTAAGCAACTGTAATGTAAATGTAAATGTAATGCAAGACGGGGTTTCTGTTTGCCAAGGCCATTAAAACGAACTCCCCACCGCCTAACTAAGTCTTTAACCCGTTAAAAACGTGTGGAAATTTTAATTGGTCAAATTAACACCCAGTTTACAAAGCCGTTGTTCTTCACCAAAGCGTCCAAACATATTGCACTGTGGTTTCCTAAACTTCGGTTTGTCTCATTTTTCAGGACGGCCTCTCTGAGCCATCTCACACTAGTGGCAATGCCAGGCTGTCCCTAAGGACCCTGTCACAGGCTCATATCGGGTCGCAAGGTCATGTGGCTATCAAGCGTGCTCTGCCCTCCAAATCTCCGGTTCATTCTCCTCCTTGCATCTTAAGCCCCATCGTTATTAATTAAGGGCCTGCCTCACACACGGGCAGTCACCGCCACGGCTATGCAGATAAGGGATTAGCTGATTATCTCCACCGAGCCGCGGTGTTTCGGCTAAGCTGACTTTCACAGTTCAGGATGGCACAGAGCGGAGAGCTTAAAGCAAACATTAGCAACAATGCTTTTCACCTTGGTTTTGCATACAACTTCTATATTTCACAGCTCAGAGCCAAGATGAATGGCGACACGGAGAATAAATACAGCTGCTGATGAACTAGAACATTGGGCAGATAAGAAAGGCACAATACAAGACCGGGAATAGTGAAGGAGATTTCAAAGTCTGCCAGAAACTGTTACGATTAGAGCTGGAGCTAATACAGCCCATACACAGAGTGGCCTCTGTATTCTGATGGCCCAGCAGATTTTTGCGGGATGACCCCACACAAGCTAGTTCCTCTTTTCTATGATACCGGTGGAGCCGTGGTGGGGGTGGGGAAGACACTGGGATGCGCTGGATACATGTTCTACAGCCAGAAAACAGCACATTAACCTAGCTCTATGGATCACAGCACACGGCCCGGCACAACAGCAGGAAATATGTCCGCCTGCGGCTGAGGGACAGCTAGCTGAGAGAGTGAGACACCCATTTAGATTCAGAGCATTGCTGTTGGCGGTTGTTGTGTGCCATCTGGTAATACACAGCAGCTTCACGAGGCTAAACCCTGTGAGAATACATTTCTCAAGATTCTTCCAGAAAAAACAGACACAAGCATAACTTGCTGCAGTGTATAAAATGAAGGGCTCTATTCATTACAATTGCAATGTACTTTGCCCTTTACTTTAAGGAACCAATTTCAGCAAATGACACTTTTTTTTTTGTTCTTCCCACAAAACTTTTTTGGTAATGTCAGTGACCACTAAACTCTAAATTGCTATTAAAGAAAGGAAAAACAGCAATAGTTATTAAATTTGTAATTCAGAAGTAAGACATATGCACTTTGTAATAAGATTAAATGTTGGAAGTCGTGATGCGGACGATGTTTCAAATGTTAATTTAATCAAAATGTTCCCAGCAAGTTTTGAAGGTGTGTCACAGACTTCTGTAGAATACCATTAACGGCAGTATCTGCTGCTACATCAGCAGTTGTATATGGACTGTTTGAAATTTACCTGAAGTCACTGGGCAGAGGAGAGGAGAGGAGAGAGGCGCACATTTGTTTTGGGATTGTAAACTTCTGCCTTTGACTGAATCAGATATTGCCGCGGCGCAGAGTGAGCGGCGTGATGGATCGGCTGTCACCGTGTGAAGTCCTCGGACGGGGGGGGGGGGGACTCTTTTGAAGCACAGCGGCTCGTCTCTCTCTCCCTCTCTCTCTGAACCCCGAGTGCACCGCCCAGGAGCACCCCGGCGCTGTGCCCGCCCAGCTGATGACATTTGTTGTCTTTCATGCTTATCCTGAAAGAAAATTGAGCTCTATAGCACTTGAAGGAAACATAATGCTATTATGCAAATGAGGCTGGTGTGGAGTAAGCCAGATAGACAAGGCAGAAGACTGGGTCCGTCTGAGAAACTAC
The DNA here is from genome assembly GCF_013368585.1 of Megalops cyprinoides. Taxonomy (NCBI): domain Eukaryota; kingdom Metazoa; phylum Chordata; class Actinopteri; order Elopiformes; family Megalopidae; genus Megalops; species Megalops cyprinoides. The sequence continues at coordinate 32,549,985 of NC_050588.1, read as the reverse complement.
CGGCAGCAACAGCCGTGGGGGGTCGGGGGGGTTATTGATCACCTGCCATCCCCTCGCTGAAATACCTCTTCTGAGAACCTCGCGTTCTTCACAGGTGCCGCCTGGTCGATAGGTAAAGGCCTTTAATCTCCAGAAGTTCCCAGCCTCCGTGACTCACGGGCTGGCGAAATGTCAGTCACTACGGCGAGCAATGGGGGTACAACCCGGTAATGACCGCATCCAGACTTTCAATTCTCATCGAACACTCTCGAAACTTCCACTTAACCAGCCAGGCTTCCGCTTTGCAAAAACTTTCCCTTTACTTTAAGGGGACACTTGGGCAGAATGTCTATAGACTAGGAAAGCATTTCGTTCACGGCATACAGTACAAGCCACGGGCTGCTAGATACATTGCAATTTGTTCTGGGAGCGAATGAGGCGGAAAGGCAAATCAAATTGCTTGTTCAGCTTGAATGTAAAGTACGGTCAACTTTCAATTCCATCATCATTTTTCGCGCTGTGAATTGAGCCTGGCCCTGAAGTTCCATTTTTTTCAATGGATGCGGAACTCACGATGGAAATTTGATACCAAATTCTAATTTACTGCATTTTTGCAATGTACCATCATTTCCTCAAAAAAATCATTTTAAATCATTTTAGCTTTAAGGTTTAAATTGACTTCTCAAAAGGTATGATCTACCTTCTGACTTCCTGTCTTCCCCTTTTGTTCCTATACTGTACCATCCCCTGCAAAATCCAAATTAACCTAGTAATTTTCTTCTGAGAAAAAAAAATAGATTTTGATATTATTACAAGTCCCACAGGCCATTCATTTATCTATCACTAGGGTAAAGTTTTATGTCTAATTCAATTTAAATTTAATGTGATTTTTTTCTTTCAGTCTGAAAAAAGGCAAGCTTAAAATTAATTAAAAATTAAAAACATGAAGTCTGTCTGGAACATTTTAGCATATATCATCCTATTTCTATCCCACATTTGAATGAAGTAGCTGTAACTCAGCCATTAAATGACTTAACAAGCGTCCTTTTCTGTCATACTGTACATGGAAGCATTCTGTCCAAAACTACATCCTGTGGTCCATCCAGCGGTAAACTCCTTTATGGACTTAAATGTCCAACAAGGATTTTATTAACAATAAATTTAATTTTTTTAATAAATTTAATTTATCTGAAGTACATGCATTCATTTCTTAAAAATAAATAATGTAAAAAAAGACTTCCATTTCAAGCTCTATTTTAAATGTTTCTACATCATCGGACATACAAGTACATTTTTGACATGTCTTCCCAGGCATACCTGGGCAGCAGGTGGTCAGCAGAATCTAACTGCTGCAGGGAGATACTGTGCACCGACCAACAATGGTTCCAATTGAATTTTCCTGCACCTTTTGTTTCCTAACTGTTGATGCAGTGTGTAAAAACATGATGATAAGTAGAGGACACATCGAGAAGTCTTAGGGGACACCAGATGGAATCCATGGAGACTCTGGGTGAGGCACAGTGCCCACTCCATCTGTACAACCCACGGCCGCGCGACAAAGAAATTCCTCCCCTGACGCAAATCTTCCCTCTGACATGTTTGGCTGTGATAAGAGGCCATTTCTGTCCTTGTCGCTGTCGGACTCCTCCTTTTGAAAGGGTAGATTAGCTTTACTTCAGGCTATTCAGCCGAGAGGATCCACAGAGTCACAGAATTGCAGGGCCTCTGTTGGCTCGGGAAACTGCGAAAGAATTGGTCACCTCATCTTAAATTGACAGACTATCAAAGACACTCAGCGCACAGATTTGCTGTGTGCCAGGAATCACAAATATATTTACTGGCAATATTCACACTCCACCTTCCGTACAAGGTGCATACATTTCTATTACACTGAGGAATATCTTACCAAGACTAATTTTCTCTTCTACCCAAAACACATTGAAAGGTGTCATTGCAACATGCCACCCATCTAACAAAGAAATGTGTGTTTCCAGAAATTCTGAAACAAAACTCAGGGCTGGAGAATTGGGCAGTGATGCCATACATTCATTCAGATGCTGGCAATTACTTTTAATGAGACAAAAACCGTATGAGAACAGGGGGGGAGTTCAATATCTTCTGGCTGACATTACCAGTTGGGGTAAGCCCACTTGTTTATGTAGCAGCGAGATATAAATAAATTCAGAGGAGCTGTGTCTGTCTCTTTGCTCAGGAGCAGAGAAAACATCTCTCACTCCTGCCAATAGATAATTGATTTGGCTGGAGCAGATCTGCTGTACTTACTCAAGTAGTTAATTAACTTAAGTTTTAATTAGCTTCCATGAACTGCCTCTCTGAATAACGCTGCCAGGATCATGCTCATTCTTCATGTCTCATGGGCTGAACCAAAATACACATGAAATTAAAAAACAAGCTCGGTGAAGAAATTCCCCGAAAACCTGAATCATAAAACTGGCCCACAAACAAAACCACGCTACAGTCAGCAGCCCGCAGCATCTGAGAAAGGTTTGCAAAGGAGGTGTTGGATCTTAATTGGATCATGCTGCATTAGAAAACAGCTTCCTTTTCCTGTTTGGATAATGAACTGTACCTTTTACGTGTGATAAGCCTGTTGAGGTAACACGTTACAGTGTACTAATAGATTCAGTCAACAGCAGGGGGTCCTTTGAGTGAATAAAATGTGCTTTACTAGGGAACAGAGTTATTTTGTGTTGTATACAACAATACTTACGTGACAAGGAAAAAAATGAAAGGCCTCCGCTGGCAGGGAGCGAAAAAGATCACACTCATACGAAGAGTGCCAATAATTAATCCCTGAGCTCTTCCTGCTCTGCAGCTCTCCTGTGTTCACAGCTATGTGGAGCAGCACAGCTAGACTTTCCTGATGTACGTTCACCACTATTCAAGCGCAGTTTGCCTGACGTTATTGTCTGGCATTCATTTCCCTCCCCCCCAACTTCCTCGAAATAAGTTTGTCTTAAAATATCTTCCCTTTTTTTATCCCTGCTTTAGAACTCTTCAGTGGATACTTTTTACATAGAGAAACAGTATGTGCTGGTCCTACGGTCAGAGCAAAGATATTTATATTTGTACATACATACAAGTGAAGTGAAAATGTAAACGCTCCAACATTGTTTTGTGATGAGCCAGCTTTTTAATGGGTAAAGGTTTGGTAAAACCGTATGTGACGTCTCACTGAAGTGTACCTAACAGTAACACAACACTTTTCATTTTTTGCATGATTCAAAACATATAGTAAGCCTCATATATAAAAACACATTTTGATCTTACAATTACTTTAGGTCTACAGAAAGATTTAAACGACATTTGATTTTTTTCTAAATATTAGGGCAAGCAACCCCATCAAACTAATCATTTAACCAGGAAATGCAGGAAGAAAGCAAATGCAGCAGATGGCTGTACTCCACACTTCAGTGTGAAACCAGGGAAAGCGCAATAAATGCTAGAAAGAAAGTCAAATTAAATTCTGCTCACTGTCTCATGGAAGCTCAGGTTGCTATTATTTCAAAGGGCCTGTTACTTGCCTCTGTTGACTGTGGCACTGTATAACCACGTAAAATATACAGTGACTACCTTGCCATCTACTGGTAATAAAATGTAATGTCAAGTTTTTTATCATTAGGAAATACAATAATGAACATTAAATAATGGTCATATTATGTCATATATATACTATTGCTTTCTCATAAAAATACCTAAAATATCTTAGTATAGATGTTAATGAGAAGGTATTAGGGAACAGACTACTCCCAGCCTACTTGGGTCCTTGTTTTTTGGTCAGATACACTCTTCCAGTCTGTCAGTGAGTGGAGCTTGTTAATGACAGGGAATAATTTGAAGTATTTTTGGTGTGCATGAGCACAATGACATCGCAGGCAACCAACTCCAGGTGACCAGTGTGTGGAGGCAGTCATTTCCTCTTGGGCCAAAGGCGGTATTGTCTGTTATTGCTTTACCTGCGTACACACCTGTTTTCCATTCAATTTTGTACAAAAATGGGGCTCCGTGAATATACAAAGCTGCATTCCCTCTATTATTGCAAAAATGTCCTGTATGAAAGCAGTGACACTAACAATAATGAATGGGAAAGCTATTTTAATATATTTTCAAACCACCTTGACATGCTGAAGAGAAAGTTATTTCATCTATTATTCAGGAGCCAAAACAAGATTTATTTGCCCATGCCCATATGTCCATGAGCATCAGCACAGGTTCAAGCAATATTACCCGTGTGTAAACTCAACCAAACTACATTCAAGTTTTCAGTAAAAAGTACCCATCCCACAGAGATAGCGAGATGACAGGCCAGAGCCTGATGTGGCTGTTGCACGAAATTTCTCCTCTGAGCACATTTATTTGCCTTTCTCTCAGAGTGAATGCACTCCTCATGCAGGTTTAACAGCATTTGATAAGTCACCTTCCGAGTTAACCAAGACTGTGATAAACTGAGATTTTCAGTGCATAAAATCAATTTGCCTGGAGTACAACCTGAATACACTCACCCAAACATTTTGCTGAATCTTAGCTAGCTGCTAAGAATGCATAATTTTATGCAAGCTAAGTAACCTGAAGGTTTCAGACTGTGTCCATCTTTTAAAATCTGAACTCAGCTTATGCTGAAACAGACTCCAGGGCATTTGGATACCGAACCCAGAAATTATGGAATGACTTGTCTCATCGCCTGTGGGTATCACAATTATTGCAGGATTTAAACACAGATTTAAAGCCTTAACTTTCCCTTAACTAACTAACAAACAAAAACATAATGTGTATCTATAGTCACACTACCACCATTCCCCTTCTCCTTCATGTCACCTAAGTTATGAATATATAAAGCTACCACATCCCTACAATCAGATATTCCATGCATGGAGCCTATGGGGTTCTGTCTTTTTCGTGTGTGTCTTCTTCCACACACAGGACACAATACCAGATGCTATCAAGACCCCAAATTTACTTCTAATTTTACAAAATTATATTTTTCATCAGACTTTTAAAGTTAAATTAAAACACACTGTGTACAACATACAAACCATTGAGGAGACTAAAACATATATCAATAAACATAGTGGCCACAACAACAGCAATATTAACTTTGTCATCATCACCAGACATCAACTACATCTTAGTAGGAATAATCATAGTAGTTACCACTATAATGGCGATAAAAACACCCCTGAAATTGAGGGCCATGCCTTGTTTCAAAACGGGGTAATTTAATTACTCTTGGTAAAACTAATGAGTATTTTTAAAAAATAATTTTAAGTAATATTTTACAACATAATTTCATAAATGCATATAAAATGTTGATTGCAATCTCAAAATCAAATTTTGATTACCGTTTTGGAAATTAAGATTTTGTTCAGCGTATTCGAGCATTCCATATGCGAAGGATTTTGTAGCGCTATATAATAAATAATGCAGACATAATAATTATGCTGGCTATTTTTGTGGATGGATAGGTGTAGCTAACGTTAGCTAGCCAACACAACATTTGCTGATCACCATAATCCATAAATGACTGATCGATTTTATCTCCTGCAGGAGGAACAAATAACGTAGAACTGAACTGATTACCAGGACGCGTTGCCAGCCATTTGGTCATATTTGTATTAGTTCATCAACATTCAGTCCTGGCCAAACTGGTAACAGCTCTGAAATTAATTATGTTATATCATCCCACTAAATGGTAAGCCGGCAAAGCACAACCCGGTTCTCTGATCCATATGCCTCAACTGCTCTCCCACCTGACCCTGCCCAGGTATCCGGCCCAGGCATTCAGTGGTCCCCCTGGCCCGATCATCCCCTCCTCCGCCTCCTCCTCCTCCCTACCACGCCCCCAATTCAACTGCCCTGTACTGGCCAGATGGGTATCCCCTCTTGAGCCTGGATCCGCTCAAGGTTTCTTCCTTGACACTGTTGCCGTAGGCCTGCTTTTGGGGGTTCAGGCCTGGGATCGCTACAAACCTGCTTTGTGACAAATTTTCTTTATAAAAAAGCGCTATAGCCTAAAAAAATAATTGAATCTCTCGAGAATGTATCGTTAATCACCCCAAAATGTAGACAACCAATTAGACGTTCAGGATAGTGCTTTACAGGCATTTGTGGTTTTTGTAGTTTATAATTCTGTACCGCTGCCAAGCTCTGTACGGTATAGTGACTAAAAAGACTTCATTTACCATGGTGCCGCCGTAGGAAGGTGGAGAGGGCTTCTTCCTCCCGGCGAAGATGGCGGCTCCCTTAACTCTGGTTTTAATTGTAGCTGTAACAATTAGAGCCGTGCTCTTCAGATCGAGTTTGGCAGATCTTATATCGGAGCGAGTGGAAGTAGTATCTCCCTTAAATGCCTGGAAAAGAGGTCTGTATCTGATCGTATGCTTGAATCACTTTTGTTTGGGCTACAACCTAGCTAGCTAGCTAGCCTGGCTCTCCGATTCGCATCCTATCTGTCAGATTTAGACTAGTCAGCTCGGAGAACGTGAGCGGGCGTCAGTTAGAGTGGGAATTTATGTGATTATTAGTTAGTCGGCTGTCTTCTCTATATTTGTGTGCTTCAACGTTACACATAGGATTCACTTTTAGAACTATTACTTAGAAAGAGGAAGAGTTAGCATTATCGAGCGGTAACTAACCAGCTAAAAATCTCGTGGCTTTAGCCAGCCATCAAGAAATCTCTGCCTATCCTTTTAGTTATCATTATAATGATAGCGAAAATATCTTGTGAATTATTTTGTTGTAGGACGTTGAATCACTAGTAGACATTGATGGAAGAAGTAATTGACAGTCGCCCTCCTGTCACATAATTAGCTAGATGGGTAGTTCGAGCGATTTAAAGATTGCTAGGCTAACCAGGTAGTAAAATGTCCAGATTTAGATATTCCTGATATGATGCAGAAATCATGTAAGGGGACACTTGAATCAAGCTGAGAGCCCTGCATGCAGTCGTGCAGGAGTCGTTGAAATGTGCGATTGACCGTACCGCTGATGTGATTGATGTGCTTTGTTCACAGTTGTGGAGGGCCTAGCTCTTCTGGACTTGGGAGTGTCGCCGTACTCGGGGGATGTGTTTCACGAAGTGAGTCCGCTTTTTACTCTCTCCGTGCACCCAGCTGATATTGAAGCTCTGTGGATGGTTTAGTTGCTTGCGTGCCTCTAGTGTTTGCAACAATTTCTAATACAATTATGTATGCACCTAATACCGATAAAGCACTCTCCGCTGCATATGAGTTGAGTAAAACACATACTCATGCATGGTTAAGCTAATCAGAACTTTCTTTTTCTCTCCCACAGACACCTCTTATCATATACCTCTTTCACTTTGTCATTGACTATGCTGATATTGTGTTCATGGTGAGTAGATGCCTTTGAAAAAAGTCATTTTCACTTGACAGTCAAGCTGTGGTGCTCTAACCTTAGGAGCCAGCTGTGGTGTTGTAGTGAATGTATGGTGTATGTAGACCTGTCTGATGTAAAGTTACAAATCATGACTACTAAATTCAACTGTGTAGTTCCTGAGCCGAAAGTGTGTGAGCAGCGTGTGGCTGATGAACGAGACACTGTAGCAGATGGCAGAGACAAGGGGCCTATATGTGAGCGAAGTGATAAAAAGCTCAACAGCTCGCCCACTTCCTGCCCTTCTTCTGATCTCTGATCTGTCCTGTGACCAATATCTTACGTGGCATCAGTACATGCATGGCTAGGGTTAGGGAGGATGTGGAGGAAACGGCCATCTCCACACTCCGCTGAAGGCTCTTTTTCTCAATGTGCTTCCAGATAGCTGATGGGATCACAGCCGTGGCACTCTACTTGGCTGTCCAGGACTATAACAAGGCTGTGGTAAGTACAAAAGTGTACATTTATGACCATGAGAAGGTTTCCCATGGTAACCCAGTACAGACCTTAAAGCACTGAAGAGTAATAGATGGAATGGAAACAGATAAGCGTAGGCAACCGCCCTTGGCGTGGTCAATTACTTATTTATTAAACGGTGAGCTTGTGCTTATTGTAGGCAGCAATGTTCATATCTATAGCCATCCCCTACATAAGCACATCCACTATGTGGAAGCAGCACAGCTGTCTCTGTATATTAACACCTGCTACTTCTAGCACTTGTTTATTTTACATGTACTATCGCAATGCGTTTTTGATTCTTTGATGTAGTGACTGATGTATGGTAGTATACTTGGCTTCCCTTGTCTAATCAAGTTGCACAAGTTTACTTGCGGTAGAGCTTGCACAGGCTTCTGCTTACACTCACTGGTCTGGGAGTGTTGTTATCCTTGTTTGACACTATTGCTTATTCAACTTGAATGGATACACTTATGTTCTGTTGTGCTAGAAGTTGCTCTGGATAAGAGCATCTATTAAATGAATGTAATGTAATGTAATGTAATATATATTTTGAATATCCAGTTGTTGCATGCTCTTCTGGTTAGACCTGGGTGCTACAACGGGAGCAGCTGTAGTTTGATGCGCTATTGTCTCCTTCTTCTGTGTATTCCAGTTCAGGAAACAGAAGTTTGCTCTGGAGGCTGACCGCTACCCCCACGACTGCATAGAGCTCATCCGCACTCCTAAACAGATGCACTACATCCCGCTCAAAGTGGCTCTGTTGTTAGTACAAGCCTCGTCCACACTGACTCCACACTCAAATGCTGTCATGATTTAGTGCTGATATACCTCTGTGTCACACTGTGCTGCAGGTCCGTGGCCCTTGCTGCCACACCATTAACTTTGGGCATTCACTTTAACAGCTGTGGTTTATGTCCAGCTGCATGAGTGGGTAGCAGAAAGTTTGCCATAACAGAGTAAAAGCAGAAAAAAAATTGTAAGTATCCCTGGATAAAATCATCTATCGAGCAAGTGAGTTTATGCCGGGATGCACTTTGCTTTACAGAAAATTCAGGTAACTGCATTCAAGTTTCAGAAGCACCAGGTTCATAGTTGACATAATTGAACAAACACCAGCAAGGCTCAGGGTAATCGGGGGAACAGCCTCCCCACACATATCCTTTGTGTTCATCTGTTTCGGGCAGAACATCATTGCTTGGAGTTCAGTTCTGTTTGATGCGGCTGCGGCTAAATGAAAGTTGTCTGGTGGGCTGTTATTTGATATCATAAGCGTCACAGGCACAAAATGGACAATAGAAGTGGATATATACACACTTAATGTAGTAAGTCATGGATATATTTGAACTCAGGGGATAATAACCCTGGAGGTGATATAGTTTGTTTGGACAATAGCGTGCATATCAATATACAGCTTGGAAACAAATCAAATAAAAAACAAAATGAGATCCCTTAAAATGATGTTCTAGGCCCATGTAAAAAAAGGTAATTCAGTTTTATTTGAAAGATGCTCCGTGTGGACATGAAGAGTTATTGGCTCTCATGCAGGAAATGAACCTGACAGTCTGAGGTGAGATAAAATCAGCTTTCTTGTCAGACTCTTTCATATGGTGTCTGTGGAGCTAATCAGCAGGGGTTTGTTCACTGAGTACATTGTGCCCTCAGCAACATATTTTGATGTAATGACATAGCTGGATTTATTCTAAAATAATATGGTAAGGACTGTGCATGAAAATGGGACTCCGGTAAAGTGATACTGCTTTGTATCTTATCTGTCAGACACTACTGTATCCCTTTCCTAAGCCTGTTTAATTTCTTGAGTTGTTATCTGCTTAGCTAATGAAGGAAACCGTTTCCATGGGTGATTGTACATTAATTGCTGATAAAATTTTGAAGGGATTCTCATGGAGAAAAAAAAATGTAAACACTGTTTTTGGAAATTGATTACTGCGAAATGCATAAATCAATTGCTGTGGAATTTGCAATATTTCAGTAGAATGACAGCAGCTTCCCACGTGGGATTCAAACCCATAACTAACAGGTCCAGAGTTTTGTCTCTCAAACCACGACACAACTCACTGGCCAGTGTGGGGCCACTGTGTTCTACACAATGGAGTGGTCCCTTGTTTCACACTCCCGACTGGTTGTCTTGAGTGAAGAGCAGTCAGTGACTTTGGTTATTTGTTGAATATGGTAAGAGTCTCTCTGGTGACTAGGCTGTGTGTTCCCTTCCCTCTCTGAGTCACTTTTTCCCTCTTATTCTCTCTCCTGCTGTTCAGTTACCTGTTGAACCCATTCACTGTACTTTCATGCGTGGCCAAGTCGACCTGTGGGCTCAACAATGCCGTCATCGCACTCTTCATCCTGTGTACAGTAAAAGGTACAGACGCAGCCAGTCGCAGTTACGTGGGCTTGTTGACCACATTGAACTCAATTTGTCATCTGACGGACAAGCAACATGCATGTATGTACATCAGGTCTGAGGTGTTCGGGATAATGTCTCTAATGCTGCCTACTGTAATGTAATTTTCCAAATGCATATGCAGAATAACTAATTGGATTTTGTGTGTGTGTGTGGGGGGGGGGGGGGGGGGGGGAGGTGTATGTGTTATACAAGGAACATACAACTACAGGAAATGGAAATTATTCATTGTTTGATTGATTGATTGAACTCTTATCCTATATACGGATTTATTCATTGCAGGAAGTGCCTTATTGAGTGCGATTTTCTTGGCCTTGGCCACATACCAGTCCATCTACCCTCTCACGCTGTTTGCCCCGGCACTCCTGTACCTGCTACAGGTAAGTCACCTCTGTGCTGTGAGAGAAGTTGCCAGTTTCATGTACACGTTTGCTTCTTCACCTGTGCGTTAATAACAGTAAGTGCTGTGATCTATTAAGAGGTCCCGCCTTCTCTGCTGACTGACACCCTGATCCTCCTATCTGTCTGCAGAGACTCTACATCCCTGTGAATCTGCGCAGGCCCAGTTTCTGGTTCTTCACGTTGCAGTACGCGGTCATGTTCCTGGGAAGTCTGTGTGTCATCGTCTGTCTGTCCTTCTTCCTGCTCAGTTCCTGGGACTTCATCCCCTCTGTATACGGATTCATGTGAGTGAGCCCAACCCTGTGTTCCACGGCTTATTTAGATCCAGTCTGGCACTGACGGGGAACAACAGTAATAAAAGTAAAAACATAATGCAAGTCGGTATTACCCATTGACTTTATACTGTCAGTTATGTTAGAATTTTTTTTAGTTTTTTGTCTTCACAGTAAATTTTAACCTTTTAAACAGTGTTATCCTCATTGTGTACATTATTAAACAGGTAGGACCATAACTGTCCCAGGCTATTATCTTTAAAAAGTATTCTTCAAATCTTTGGATGTCCCTGGGATTTTGCTGTAGACTGAGTAGCATGAATCTTAGACCTCTGCTCATCTGAATATCTTTAGTCCATGAAAGGAGAGGTGCGTTCTAATTCTCCCTGTGTGTGTGTGTGTGTGTGTCTCTCCAGTCTGTCAGTGCCAGACCTCACCCCCAACATTGGCCTGTTCTGGTACTTCTTCGCAGAGATGTTCGAGCACTTCCGCCTCTTCTTCATCTGCGTCTTCCAAATCAACATCTTCTTCTACACCATTCCGCTCTCCATCAAGCTGAAGTGAGTCGCTCTCTGTCACCCTCAGCAGTGTGACTACGAATATCGACCAGTCCAGATGACTGGCAGGGATTTTCAGCAAGGTTAGCTTCATTTAAGGAAGCTCAGTTTTATGCAGTATCACCACCCATAGATTTGGGTAGCGGTGACATTTTTTTTTTGCTTGATAAAGGCTACAGACTTTGGCACTGATGCACTCACACTTTGCTTAATGGCTTTGAATGGGAGATGAAGTTGCCAGGGAGGTTGTTTATCTTTCTCTTTTGAAGTTTTTCTTATGAGGATGCTAAAGATTCAAACGTTGGAACTTTGTGTTTGAGACCTGATAAGCTTCCTGCTGGCGTCAGTGAGACGCTGGCGACGACTTTGAAGTGGTTTTACTTTAATGTATTTTGCTTTAAAGCGCAACGGACTGCATTTCTAATTTCAACACGAAAATCGTGCATTGTGAAGATTTTAAACAAATTTCACAGGAGCCTGAGAAGGTGGCAATATCCATGGATAGGCCCTGTTGTGATGTCATTGCATCACCCCGAATGTACTGTGTGTCTTTTAGGGAGCATCCAGTCTTTCTGATATTCATGCAGATCGCCATCATCTCAATCTTCAAGTCCTACCCTACGGTGGGCGACATCGCTCTCTACATGGCCTTCCTGCCGGTCTGGAACCACCTGTACAGATGTAAGTCACATGCACTTCACATGCACTGGATGATTCTGTGATCTAGTGACTGATGTATGGTTGCATACTTGGCCCCTTGTCTAGTCAGGCTGCTCAAGTTAACTTATGGTAGGGTTAGAATAGTGTCATGTTCACACTCACTGGTTTGGGAGTGTTTTTATCCTGGTCTGACACTGTTGCTCATTCAACTTGAATGGATACACTTCTGTTCTGTTGTACTGGAAGTTGTTCTGGATAAGAGCATCTGCTAAATGAATGTAATGTAATATAATGCACTCCCTGCGTTGCCGCACAAGCACGTCCAGGCCAGTGTTCAGGGATTTAAGGTAGGGAGTGTGACACAATGGTAAGGAACAGGGGTCGGAACCGAAAAGCTATAGGTTCAATTCCCCACTCGGGCACTGCTGCTGTACCTTTGGGCAAGGTGCCTAACCCAAAGTTACCCCAGTAAATATCAGTCTGTATAAACGGGCAATGTGTAAAGGTTGTAACCTATGAAAGTCGCTCAGGATAACAGTGTCTGCTAAATGATGATAATAATGTAATGTAATATAAGAATGCCTTACGTGGCACTTTGCGGTGTGACATGATTGCCTCATGGGAGTAATAAATATGGAGGGTTCGAATTAAGGGCCGTGAGAACGGCTGATGTAACGCCGACCGCTGCCGGGGTAACGCTGATGTAATTGAAAAGCCTTGAGCCTCTCCTCCCACCTCCCCCATGAGCGAGGCTTGAAGCTGGCACCCCTGCTCTGAATCAGCAGGGCCAGTTAAAGTGAATCATGAGGTCAGGATGCAGAAGCAGGAACGGGTTCAGCAAAGAGGCGCTGAGACCTTATACTGTCACTGCGAAATAAACTGAGTGTGAGAGGGGGGAAAGGCTGTGGAATGTCTTGGTGGAGTCTGGAGATGAAAGACAGGGGACCAGTGTTGGATTGGCTGATTTTGGTGGTCTGTGCTGGGTGGGTGCGGGCAATTTCAGTGGTCTCTTTTGGAGTGGGCGTGGTGAGTTCAGTGTGCTCAGCCCCTCCCCCTCTCCCTCTCCCCCCCTCTCAGTCCTGAGGAACATCTTCCTGGTGTCCTGCGTGCTTCTGGCTTGCTCCGCCCTCTTCCCCGTCCTTTGGCACCTATGGATCTACGCTGGGAGCGCCAATTCCAACTTCTACTACGCCATCACACTGCTTTTCAATGTGGCACAGGTGGGTTGCAAAGCCCTGGGGTTAAAAATATCTAGCTTCTGTTTTAATGAACTTCCCCAAGTTGGTCACAGTGGGCTATTACTGGGTTGTAAAGCATTGCAGAAACAATTTTTTCAGCATTCACTGCCTTGCCATGTCTGTAACTACTCTCTGAGCTAAATTACTTACACAGACAGCTAATTTAAAGGCGTATTGGGTGTCGTTTGCTGAGTTAAAATGCCAGAGGAGTTTTTTGTGGTGTACTGCAATAAACTGATTCCTTCAGCCCCTGGTAACGAGGGTCATTCCACTCCTGTCAGCGCCTGTTAGTACAGGCTCATTGAAAAGAAGCCTTCAGCCAACAGACAGGGCTTCTTCATGTACCGAGGCTGTGATTCATTCAGAGCAGTTTCATTTTCCAGAAATGAGCTCTTCAGATGTCAGACTCAAAAATCAGAAGTAGCTTCAGAATTTTCCCGTATTGTCCCCCCACGGCGTTCATTTGCTTGTCTCGGTCTCTCTCGCTGTGGAAATCGTAGCGGAGATTGAATGACACCGGGCATCAGACTGTGAAAGGCACCCTTGGGTCAGGTTTGCATTATTCATTGCCACCGACACCTGCTTTGGAAGGGATTACATAGCTGGACGGCTCCGCTCCAGAGTGTTGAGTTACTCAGCATCTGATAATGTTAGCAGGGGTGTTGCTGCCCACAGCAGCACAGACAGACAGGCGGTGTAGGACCCTGGAACGAAAACTGGTCCTTAGCCATAGAGGGGGGCTATCTTACTGCTCCTTCATTCCAAGCACTGAGCAAAACCGTTTGGGAGGGGGGGTTGCCTTGGTGTTCCCGCCGGACCCAGTTCTCCTCATTTGGAGTGTAAAAGGAGTCTAATGGCGACTTTAGCTCATGAATAATTTGTGGCGAGTGTGGGTATCACAGTTAATTTCCCAAAGCTGTGACATCAGCCTAAATTAAGCCTACGACTCAAGCAGGATGTGTTCAAGAGAAATTTTCCAGGAAAGAAGTAGACTTGTGGGGTCTTCCCTTGTAAAACATCACTGTTTGTGTTCACGTGTTCTGTGTGGTCTCTGGTTTGTGGTCCATGGCGGTGTAAGGGCCAGATTCTGTAATGATACAGAGATGCAAATGAGGGTTTTGCAAATCTGTCACGATTCTCGGAAGCTTATTTGCATCAAAGGTTTGAGTTAAACCACCTAATGAAAATCACTCAGCCCCCGTGTTTTCCCATTCTATTAGGTCCACCTTACCAGAATTGTCTGGCTGTTAATATATGCATGATTTCCTATTCTCATTGGCCAGTTTAATGTAAGCCTTTGATATCTGTAAACTACTTTACCAGAGTATTTTCAAGGGAAAAATATCAGTTTTTAAGTTATCCTTTTAGGTTGTTGTCTTATCTAAAACATTTAACCGGTAAGAAATTTTCAACTAAAGAGGTTGACGCTCCACCTTGACTTGGTACACACAATTAGCTCACAAAGAGTGGTAATTGCGATTAACCCGACCAGAACCGATCTCTGCTGCACACAAGGTGCACAATCCCCCCAGCCCCAGCGGGGGGTTCTCTGCTTCTTCCCGCTTTGCAGATGTCCAGCCGGTTGTGTAGATTTGGCCCCCGTGTCGACGCCTCTGTTGATTTTGGCGCCGGTGACTCACTCCTGTTCCCCGCAGATCCTGCTGGTGTCGGATTACTTCTACGCCTACCTTCGGCGCGAGCACCACCTGACCCACGGCCTGTACCTGAAAAAGAAGGACGGCAGCGAGGCCACCCTGGTGCTGAAGTAGATCTGTGTGTGGGAGGGGTCCTGGAGGCAGTGGGGGTGGGGTGACCCCGTAAGATCACCATGCTTTATTTGATTGAGTTTTTTTTTATTTATGTGAGAGCTGTTTATTTCGTTTTGTTTTGCGGACGCAGTCCTTGCGGACCAAAGTCTGAGCATTTTGAAGGTACTCCTGATGGGAAAGCTGCGAGGTGTAGCAGCCCGGGAGAGATTCTGCAGGATTCCTGTCCTTGCTCAGACACCAGGAGTGTGGCCAGGGGGTGTGCAGGATCTGTTGGCTCTCTGCTTTATTTTTGCATTTTCACTATGATTTCAGAGAGGACCAACTCTCACTCCCTCAGCCTATCAGCACGTGCAGCCCAACAACATTGTGTCCTTCACACAAATCAGAACACTGCTGCAGTTCTAGCCTTATCCTGCAGAGGGCAGCATGTGAATGTGTGTCAGAATGTTGTATGTCTGGCTGAAATTACTAAAGCAGAAAGCAGGCAAAGAAAACACAACTTTGGAAGTAAGATATATTTGGCATGATTAAAGCTAGACATTATTTCACCCACATTGCCAAAGTCTGGTGATGCTCTTTGCATTTGTGAATGTGAAACAGTTTTTGATCCATGTCTTGTTTTTCTCACTTTTTTTTTCACTGAAGTTGCCATTATTTTGATTGATAAGGGAAGTCATATGTACATTATGTATTTAATACCATTTCTAAGGTACTCATGTACTTCAACACTTGCATTGAAACACTTAAACTTTTTTACGGTATTAACAGAGGACATCTGGAAAATAGAAAATATTTGAGGGAAAATATTCGGTGTGTCAGTGAGAGCAGATGGCAGTGAACTCAAAGGATGTACAACTCTAACAATGTACAGGAACACTTGTTTAGATTTATGTTGCCAAGTTGTATGAAATTTTCATTTTATATACAAGGCATTTAGAGTCGTGTGCCAGGAATGATATTTTGATTGAATGGTCAGTGAGTGAAATGCAGTGGTTTGCATTTCTGGAGGGTATTTTTTTACCTCTCCTCCCAGCCTCTAGCATTGGGTTCGCCTGTTGTGCTGTTCTGCTGGGCTCCCATGTAATACCCCACCTCCATGGCTGTGCTGTGCAGGGGTGGTGCAAGGGGTGAGGCTTACCCCTCGGTGCAGGCCCCCAGGAACATTCAGTAGGAAAAAAAACAGCCTTCAGAGCCTGAGAACCCACAGTAACCCAGCGGTCAGCAGATTTCCGGCATCCCTAACCCGTCTACATCAGGCACGGTTACAGGACTAGAACAGAGGACATGACAAGGATAACAGCATTTATTCTTTCAGCACTTCCACTTTAACCACTTCCTCCAACCAGGAAAGCAGCACCTTTTCAATATAGCCACGTGACCCACTGTCTCGAATGTGCAGCAATGGGGCTGCACGGGATTTGGATTTCAATAGATCGTTCCCTTACACCTGTTCTTTTTTCTTACATATACAAGAGCTTGAACTAAGAATATTTTCTGCATTTGGGGATTTAAAACTGGATTGATATCATGAAACTGTACGGTTTCCCTAAAGCGGGTGTGTTCATAAAGAACTGCACTGACTGTGTGTTTATAGTGGTATTGCAGGGAAATGGCCCTTTCCCTTGGTCATATCTTGCCTGACAGCAAATGGTGTTTGAGGAACAGTGTTTGAATCAGTTTTCACTCGTCTCTGAAAACCCATGCTAGTCTATTTCGGGGGGGAAAAACACCACTCGGCACGAACACTACAATGTTTATTAAAACAAAGAATATGCATTTAAGGTAAGTCACATGAAGTGAACAGTGTCTTTTTGTTCATGGGATGGTAGTGTTGCAGTTGGCTCTCAAGATTTTTTTTTTTTGGAATTTCAAGTGACAAACTATTTTGAGTTAAATAACTGAGGAACTAAAATATTAACGTAAATCATTACGGACTTCTTCCAGAAAGAACTAGACATGTCTTGTCATGTGGAGTGGTTTACTCTTGCCAAATACAGTCTGGGCATGAACTAAGAAACTAGCTTGTCATTTGGAATTCTGGGCAGAGAGGATTTTTTTTAATTGCCACAGGTCAGGATATTTCCTCAGAATAACTCCTCTGGAATAATGTAAACTACTACCATTATTGTATATTCTATTCTTATGTTTGATTTCTCCATTACTTTTGTTGTACTTTTTATTTTAAGAGAAATTGAGCCATTGGGGAAAGTCACGACACTGGTTTTTAAATTTATAAATTACTTTGATATATGAAAAATAAAAAGATGCATTTCTGCACTGTCGTCTTCTTTCTTGTGAAGTGTGAGTACTTATTTGTACTGCAGCTGTTGTAAAACTATCAAGGTCAACATCGGTAATCATGCAGTATGGCGATGTTTGGGTGGAAGAACCAGACAAACAGCTCAATATGCAGAGACTGGAGCCATCAATGTAGATGTACACAGAACCGGAGAGTTCTTCATTGTGTATTGCATTGGTATTCCCAAAGCAGTATTCAATTACACTTTTTTTTCTATGAACACCTGACTGCTCAATGAAGTATTAAAATATCACATTCCCACTTTTGTGTGCTATGGCATATTATGATTTCTCAACCTTGCTGTGAAATAACAAGTGGAAAATTAACAATTGCGAAGAAATCTGCAATACTGTGAAACCATTTTAAATGATTTTGAATTGGAGTTGTTTCAGTATGCAATACAACTGAAAAATTTGCATGAAAAATGGCTGTAAGAGTGTCTTGTTTATGTATCGTGAAGAAGAGAGAAGCACGGAACCATATTTGGAATAAAATAAACATGAGTAGAAATTATTGTAGGTATTACATTGACTTTCCCTATCAGACAGATTTGAATTACAGTTTTCAGTGTTGTAAAGGGTCTCCTACTTTTTTAGTAATAGTTATAGTAGTATAGTATTATAACCCATCTGTATCTGGTTACTGGAAAAAAGTATTTTTCTTTCCTCAAAAATGCCTACCATATAGGCTTAGGAAATAAACATCCATGATAATAAAAAGGAGATATGCTTTATTCAATTTGAAATGAAACACAGAAGTGACATGACAATGCAAAATTCCCCAAATAACATAAATAGTTCTCTAACAATGTGAGCTGAATAGTTTGCATTGGTGACATGCTCATGGGTAGCAGTGGAAAATTTAAACTGCCATAGGGCAATTGCATTTTTGTGATTTTCATTTCAATAAACAAGTATGCAGGACACCCTTGCCACAGCTTTAGGTTTAACTGCAGAAAAGGTGAAAGGCAATTGAAACCATCCACCATGAGAACAGTCCAATTCTCCAAAATAACCAGCGAACATTTAAACTCAACCAGTCATGGACTAGCCACAGTTCAACATGGACATTTGCAATTCAGCAATTTACAGCCTCCAACAAGTTACTTCTCTTCTGATTACTTGTTAAAAGCATTTCATTACAAAAGAACTGATCTCTTAAAAAACATAATTTTTTGTGTTTGAGTAAATGAACCATACACACCCATAAAAAACAAAGGAAAATCTGTGTTTTCTGAGAACCAGCAAATAGTATTCATGGGTTGTCAAAGTGCGTCATCTGAATTTAGCCGATATTGTGAGCTGATGGAGCTGTTGTTATAGCACCTATCCTGGTCTTAGCGCAGCTTTGTCATGAAAAGGACCAGTGAATCAGGTAATCCGAGGGGCTCACAGCTTCAGTGGAGCATCACCCTGTCAATCACTGACCACGCAAGGGTTGTGGCTTCTACTTCAGTTGAGTTCCTCTTTACCATTGCACAGAACCTGTTGGAGCTGGAATGCACTGGTGGTAGACATCATTTCCAGGAAAAGGGACGGTTTCTTTACCATATTATCTCTTGAAAACCTGCGCCACCAGATTTTCTATTTATTTAACCTGAGTTACCTCCAATTCAGGCTGGTAAAGCCTGCTATTGCATAAAGTGCTTCTCCTTCTGTGTGTTATCCGCATGTATCTGAGCAGCTTAGGGTCCCCATATAGGGCAGCTTTGGGCCCACAGGTGCAAATGAAATCTGAAACGAGTCATCCATCCCTTGCTGGGAAATGTTGCACTGTTGTGAAAAAAGCAGCCCAAGTCAGACTCTGCATGAGGATCAGAAATAAATGGAAACTTTCAAGAGGGAAAGGGAATATAGGAGCATTTTTAAACAGGAAACAATGTTCCATAATTATTGCCAGCACCATCCAACTTAAGAATGAATAAATAAAATTACAATGCCTAAAAAAGGGTGTCTTTTTGTTTGTGTAGGGTTCTTTAAAGAAATGATGAAATGAAAGAGATTTGGTGAGGTGTATGGGAGGATTGTGGTATGTGGGGGTGTGACATTTTTCCATAAAAGCTCTCAGATTATGGGAAAGAATGAATGTGAATACTGCTGTATCCTTCCAGCCCGTGCTTCTCTTTCAAAAGAGTCATGTGAGAGGGGTGTAGTCTATGGTCCCATTTTAAAGGTCCCCACCTTAAAGATAAGCTGCATACTACATTCAGGATGTTGAGTTGCTGGAAACACAATCTTTTATTTATTTATTTATTTTAATTAATAGAATCAATCAAATTTCATTGTGGGGTGTGGTATTCTCTGCTTCTGACCGAAAATCACCCAGGCCAGTTGCATCTTTAAAACTGTGTCAGGCCGCTGGCCACTCCTGTTCCACAGGTATGAGGCGCCTATGCACAGGTCCTTGCCATTGCCCGTCCTTAGAAACAGGTAACAGCTGGTCAGGTGCAGGTGTTTGAGGTGACAGCAGAATGCAGCAGTGATGGACAGACAGCCCAAATTGCACCTCCTGTTTGCTCTGTTAAGGTCACAGGTTGTGAACATTCTTTCCATAGTTTTTATTTTTTTCACTGTCGATCTCCTTGACCTTCTGCAGATTTCTGAGTGGTAACCTAAATACTTATACTGAGCCTAATGCTAACTCAATACAGCATCTCCCTGTTCAAAGCTGTGCTAATTAGGATTGTGTGATGAAAGCTTGCTGTTATAGTGCAACTGTTGTAAGGGTCTTAACCTAAATTGGGCAATTTGTCCATCTGAGTGCCGTGGGTGTTCAGACATAACACAACAAAGACAAATCCGCTTGGACTCGTGTGTGTGTGTGTGTGTGTGTGTGTGTGTGTGTGTGTGTGTGTGTTTTCATGAGGGAGAGAGAGAGAGACTGAGGGAAACAATATCACTAATTCTGACTAGCGGGTTATTTCTCCTTAAAAGTGTGAGTTGGAGTGTCTTAAACCCACAACTGGGCCTCAGTATTGAAAAGGACACATTGCTGAGCACTGTTTCTAGCTCAGTGTTTCCCAATCCCACTCCTGGAGGCACACTGTCCTGCATATCTTCTATCTATCCTTGCTCTAACTACCTGACTGAACTCATCAGTGGCACTTTTGATTAGCTGAGCACACCTGATTTAATCAAGCAGCAAGGAGAGACAGAAGATATGCAGGGCAGTGTGCCTCCAGGAGTGGGATTGGGAAACACTGTTCTAGCTGATCAGCATTCAACACAAGAGTCCTTCTGCAGTGTAATAAAGTATAATGCTAAGCATGCCATCATGATGTGACTGTAACTCTATTAAACACTGCTGAATGTCTTTCACAGCACCAAGAAAGACTATAAGGAATAATTACCATTTCAACAACCTGTGGTAATACTAATATTTTTTTTCTCCAAATCCAAGGACTGATGCTTTAGCTATGAGATCAAGGCAACACAGAGTAGCTAGTTCTGTGTGCACCACATGGTAAATATTATGCAATATTTATATAACAGCTCTGTTACCATGACAGCCAAGCACTGGAGTCTATGCTTTAGCTCGTCTTGTTTAGGGGCGGTGGTTTGACATTTTTCCATAAAAGCTCTCAGATTATGGGAAAGAATGAATGTGAATACTGCTGCATCCTTCCAGCCCGTGCTTCTCTTTCAAAAGAGTCATGTGAGAGGGGTGTAGTCTATGGTCCCATTTTAAAGGTCCCCACCTTAAAGATAAGCTGCATACTACATTCAGGATGTTGGGTTGCTGCGGACATGATCTTTTATTTTTTTTTAATTAACAGAATCAAATTTCAACATCACAGTCATACATCAAGATTTTTATGGACGTGTTTAGTGTCATTTATGATGAGGACAAATAATAATGAAACATATATAATGATAAACTGATACTGACTCTGTCAAAGGGTGTAACATTGAGTGCTCGGTGTGGCTTCGCTGTCCACGCAGAGCCACACCAGTCATGCCACACTGTGACCTTGTGGATATCTTCCTGTACAGACAGTTAATAAGAGAGAATGTGGAAGGAATGTGGTTGCCCGGGCACAAGGGCACGACTGGCTGCCGTCAACACCGATTCAACAATGATCTCAGGGCTATTTGCAGAACAGCCAGAATTCCAATCGGGGGCAGAAACTGGCACGGGGGCAGACTTTGGCACCGGGGCTGCCTGTGTGTCAGAACACTGGGCACGGCAGCCCCAAATTCTCCGCTTCAGTGTACACGGGTAATTCGGACAACGTTTTCATCACGTTCTAGGATCTCTCTGAAAGTAAATGGATGATGCCTGTCCCAAAGTCTCATTTGGGATGAGACTGAATGGTTTGTCAATTAAGTATTTTTCTACCTAGCTGGCACAAAGGCAAAAGGCACAGGTGTGCGCAAGGCAGCCCAAACAGGTTCTTAACAAAAGATTTTAGATTTATATCCATTGACCATAAGCAATGACTGTCAAATACAATGCATTAAAAAATTAACCAATCAACAAGACTGGACTGCACTACACCAATTATGCAAACCAAATGCCAAATCATCTGCAAATATCTTCAAGCAATGTTTCAATGCCTCACAATGCCGTGAGAAGTTATTTTCCACTGCAGTTTTCTGTTAACATGAGGGTGGGGTGGAATGCGAAGGCTGGGATATCCTCTGCGCTGAAAAGTGGGACGGAATTGCAAACGGGTCAGCCAAGTTCCGCACAGCTACGTGTTGCCTCAGTTGGCTGCAGAACAAGGGCGTAAACGTTAGCGTGGGAGAATGCGGTCAGGCCAACCAGCGGAAGGACAAACAATGTTCACCCTCCGTGCAATGGCCAAATAGTGGCCATCGCTGGCGACGAAATGTGTAGAAAAGCAGGGCTCAGTGAGCAAGGAATCGAAAACTGTTTGAGAGATATGCATGTAAGAGTTCTTGTCATGCCAGGGAATGTTGTAACTGTTTTCCTATTTTTCAAAATGCTCTTCCTCGTTACGCTACATTTAGGGCCTTCTTACAATTTGCGGATGTGACAATGAGTCTACAGTTTCGCTTATATCCAGGAACTAGCGGTGCTATCTTGCATGATTGCAGTGAGGGCATTATAGGAGGACCGGTTGGGTGATACCTGACATCCTGAAATCCTATCTTTGTGTCAAGGACTTCCTTTGTGTGTAAATAGTCTGGTGATTGTTCAGAATAGACCCAGAAAGATTGGAGAGGTGGACAGGCAGCCTTTTCTCTGTATAGACTGAATTGTGGTTGTTTGAAATTTGTAGTGTCATACCTATGTTCGTCTGTGTGCCACAGTGTGCCAGTCCTGTTCCTCTTTATGTGTGAGGGGAAAGTTGCACATCTTTGGCACATTTTATACGTCGCTCTGGATTAGAGCGTCAGCCAAGTGACAAACTGTAAATGTAAGGTTGTAAGTTGTTCTGTCTCATCTCCTTTTCTGTTTAAATGGTTCATCTCCACAGGACATTAAGTCGCTTAATTCACTGACTCACATCAAGAGCATGTTAGTCATTTCAATCAGGTGTGTTTGGAGCAAAGATAGATAGAAGATATGCAGGTCCAGGGGGGCTCCAGGAGTAGGATTGAGAAACACTGGCTTAGTTGATTGGCAATCTGGATCACGACCATTGGCGGGCTGCAAAACAGGTTTAAGAAGAGAACGTTAAATTTAAATCACCATTAATACCAATTGGCTTTCCTCTCATATTTACATCTGCATGTTCCTACTGCTTTATTGTGCTAAACTCCTGATTAGAATTTCAAATAGACCTTACTAGTCACTGTCAGAGACAAAGGGCAGGGGTAGATCCCAATCCAATATATAGGCTCAGCGACAAACCACATGTGAGACGTGTGGAGACAGAAATGCGCTTTCTCCCGCACTTTGAAAAAAACTTAAAACTTAAGACTTTAAAATGAATGAATATTTATTTGATTGATTACTTAATTTAATTATTCTCTCTCCAGTTCCAAGAATTGATTGAGAAGACAAATATTATTGGAAGAGGGACAAACAGCACCGCTGCCTGCCTAGTTGGCCTATGTGGCAGAATGTCAGACTGAGTAAACGACTAGGCCAGCGTAAATAAATAATATTATTGTTTGCACGGTCATAACTCTTGATAATATCATTATACATTGCATAATTTTATGCCACTCTATTATTGCTGTATTTTTTCCCCTTCTCCTTATGCACTTTTGACAATGCCCTGTGTTTGCCAAGCCGTTTTGAAGTGAACTTGATAAGCCTCAGCTGGGGTAGTCTAAATTCGAGATCAACGGCTGTGGAACGTGCCTGCAGACACTCGCCGCTGAATTTAGCTGCCAACAATGTGCGGGAAGCGAACAGCGGGAGCGCTCCGCATGCAATGTGGGTTTATTTTCTCTCCGTATACAACGCGCACTTACTTATGATTGGCTGATGTGGCTCAGGGGACGAACACAGACCAATTAATGAAAGCACGGTTAGTAACCGAAGAGAAACGCAACGGGGGTGCTCGCGTCTTTTACATCATTGCAGGATGGCCGTATGGTAATCCGCAACGTCAATGCCTGTGTAGCCAGTGATTGGTCCGTTGAGGAAAAGGTACGCTACAATTATAAAATCCCGTGTCAGGCATGCTCAGCCGGTGATTATAGCGTTGAGGAGCTAGTTGTCCAGTTATATCATATGCATGACGCAAGAGCAGTTGATGGCCATTAGTGAATCGCAATGCACATTTAGACTGTAGTATTCTCGAAACGGGAATGTCAACGTTAGCTAAATTTTGAAATCGCAGAGAAATATTACAGGGAAGAGCTGCGGTACAGCGACAGTCATCACGTTGGTTGCTGCGCTAGCTAGTCTACATTAGCTTTCTTGCTGGATCTCCGAAATTATACGGTGAGTTGAACCATGCGGTCTTTCTTTTCTGGGTCCTTCATCCACTTTTGAAGATGTTAGCTGCTACGATAGCTAGCCAACTGCCTTGCTATTTTAGATTCCATGAGCTAACTAGTCAATCCTAGTAGCACGCTAACCTTGCTTCCTACACAGTACATCGATATTACTAGCAAGCTAACGGTAGTTATCTTGCGAACCTTCTGTGTTTCGAGTCGGAATTAGGTTAGCTGGTCGTTTTGCTGAAGAATGGGATTGTCTTTAATCTGTTAGCTAATTACAAATCCAGTTAGCGTTGCCTCTCCAGCCAGCAAGTCTAGACAACTCAACTAGCGTGGCGGAGGCGGTGACCGTGAGGATGCATATGATTCAGCGAGCTATGTAACCTGCTTCAGGGAAGACACCGCACTGCAACGTAATTCATTTTAACATTACCTAGCTATTTGCTGTGCTAGTGCACATCACGGTTTGCTGGTAGTAGTTTGTTAGCTAGCCCACTCCCAGTTTCGGTTGCTAATTACCAAGATAGCTACATTGGAAACGTACGAGGTGTTTGGGGTTATCGAACGGCGGTCACATGCAACAGGGGATGTGGCTGTCTAGCTAGCTAGCTAGTTTCTCTTGTGGGGCAAAGGTCTCACGCATGACACACAAAACACACACACACGAGCAGTAAAGTTGCTGGCTTGCTAACCCCGTAGATTTATATAATTAGTTTTTTGAACTGCGGCAACTGACTTAGTACTTGGTAATAACGTTGTGTTTCAGTAAATGACTTTGGTAAGTTTAGCTACCTAGTACTAACACACTTGCATAAAACTTGCACGCCAGCGTGCGGGCAAGTCCGCTCCTCGACCTTAAAAGTGAATGATAGTCTTAAACTTGTAGGTTCAGCGTAGCGCTATCGCCCGTATTGTAACTTATTTTCGAACTCCCTCTTCCAAATCTTCTCCTCCTTGTTGTAACTTGAAAGTATCTTGCAGACAAAATGTCCTTCCTCAAGTGTTGTCCGATTGTTTAACGGTTCGCCCTTTTCGTAAAAGTACATATCTAGCAAGCTAGATAAAGTTTGGCTAACGTTACAGTAGCTAGAATGTTCATTCTGGAACGCCCACACAGATAGCCACTTCACTGGCATCGGCGTAGAGCAGGCGCTGCGCAGAACATGGAGCCCATCCGGGTGGTATAACGAGCGGGTGATCCGCGCAGCTCTTGATCCCAACTTACTCCTGTGAATGAATGGAGAGCCTGCCTTAAAAACTAAGCTGTTAAAGCCGGCGAGGATATTTCTGTAAACCTCCTTGGCAAAGCATTGTGATCTGCGCCTCTAGCTGTGTTAAAAAAGACTCTGCGTGATCACAGGTAGATGTAACGACTGAACGTTGTACGTCTTCTCGTGGTAAACTGCACATCTTTGTAGTCGCTGATGAATTGCACAGTAGGGCTTTCAAAGGACATTTGACAAAGGGTGGGGGTCGGTGACCCACATATGGCTAACTTTCATTATGTTTTCATATTAACACACGGTCCTCAAGTATTACATAGTTTGCATATAGTGAAGGTGGAGGTAAGTGTCTTTAAAGATTTGGACCGAGGAATTGCATCGGATTTTAAAAGGCTCACTGTGTCCAAATAACATCATAGTCTGATAACCTCATACCTTTATATGAAAATGGCCTACCTTAACATTTAAAAAGGTTATACAGAAAAAAACACTTCTAATGACAACTGTAATTTTTCATATTTGAATGGCAGTATATCTTGTCTGCATACAGCATTGCCAGCATTGCATATGGCATGGTTACAGTATTGAATATGTTCATGCGTGAAATAATTTTTCTTTTGATATAAATTTCCTTTGATGGCTCTTTAGATAAAAGGAATGCATGTATTTGCCTCACAATGTGCTTTAAGCATCTGACACGCTTACTTGTACAGGAGTATCATTATTAAGTGACGGCTTTGAAGATCCAGTAACCATTATGTAACGTGCATTTAATAGTGGGTGTGTACATCACAGCGAAGATCACTTGCTCTTGGCCTGCAATGTGACGTGTGTGAGCAGACAGAATCTGGTAATAAGCAAGTGATGTGTATCTGCCCTTGGGGAAATGAAAATTATGGGTGGCTGAGTCTCACAGAGGTATGCAGTTATTATGTCCATTACTCTTTTCATCTGGTGACATTACAGCATGCAGAAGCTACTACATTCCGTCTCAGAAAACAAAGAAATGAATTGGATCACATTACATTACCGTCATTTAGCAGATGCTCTTATCCAGAGCGACTTACATAGGGTGCAGTTTTACATGTTATCCATTTATACAGCCGGATATTTACTGAGACAATTGTGGGTTGAGTACCCTGCCTGAGGGTACAGCAGCAGCACCGCAGCAGAGAATTGAACCTTCAACCTTTTGGTTACGAGCTCTGCTCCTTAATCACTGTACTACACTGCTGCCCTGATCATATCTGTTGAATAGCGCAAAAGTTTTGAAAATATGTTCATGCTTGACTTGTGGTTCAGTATTCAGTTGACAGTGCATTTCTTAGAGCAAAGTATTGCGACAATTGCGTGACTAAGGGCAAAAATTTAAGAAAGGGGAAATCAACATTCAGCAGCTTTTAACTGACGTTTAGATTCTGGTAACGCTGCAGTTCTGTATAAGGTGGCCTGGGAACCGCTTAAAAAAAACGCTTACCTCACGAGGCGCTGTCACTTTAAACTTTCTGCAATGTCACTATGATTCTGAAGAGCATTATGTAATCGCGGCCGGGGCTGAGGGTGGGCGGGGCCCCAAGGCCCCCTCGTGACCCGGCCCTCCGCAGCTGCCCGCCCGGCTGCCTTCGCCGTTCTGCTGCCCCCTGCCAAAGCTCCGTGCTGCAGCTGGAGGCCCGCCAGCACCTTCCCCTCTCCTCTCCCAGCCCCTGCACCGAGCTTCCATTCAGCTCCCCTTTCCTGTCCCTGAGAGCTCTTGCATCACTTTGCGTGCCTGGTGTGAAACAAAAGCAGATCCGTGATGTTTAACCGTTTGAGGGTTGCGGATTTTTCTGGAAAAGTGGTTTTTTAAAAAAAAAAAAGTAATACTACTGCACGTGAATGAGTTAGGGATCAGAATCAGAACTTTATTCGCCAAGTATAAATGTACAAGGAACTTCTCTTGGTGCAGATGTCGACATTGAAAACGTAAATGCCGACAGAACTATATAATACAAAACATTACAATAAATACTAACCGTATATGGTTAGGGTTAGAGATTTCACCGAAATAGTTCTGGTGCTGGTGTAGTATAGATGCAGTGATGTGGGTTTCTTGTGTTTTTCATAGTTTTTTCTTTTTAATCCACAGATAAAGCAACCCAGCTATGGACCACGATGACAATCGGATCGTTCCCAGAGACGTCCTGCCTGTTGTCATCATTGGTAAGCCAGCTGTGAGACAGGAGAGACTGCAGTCAGTGTTCCCTTATTGTCATTTGTCATCCACACTAGCTTGGCCAGGTTTAGTAACAAAAATGTATTAATAGGCAGCGGCCTCTTATTGTGTGGAAGGAATTTCCACCCAGCTCAGGGATTGTGATAAACTGATTAACTGGGGGTTTTTTTCCCCAGAAGCCTTGCACGCTATGCCACTGGTTATGTCTTGTGACTAATGATTGGCATTTAATTTGCTCTGCAGTTTTGAAGCCTCTGTTCTTTACATAGGCTCTTTACTATTACTGTTAGTTTGTATAGTCTTCACACATGATTTTCTGCTGAACAATATCTGTTTTTTGAAATTGTATGATAGCTGAGACGTAACCGAGTTATGTTATTATTCTGCAAGGCAATGGGCCCTCTGGGATTTGCCTGTCCTACCTGCTGTCAGGGTACATGCCGTACCTGTCGCCTGAGGGCACCCACCCTAATGCCCTTCTGCAGAGCAAGCTGGAGCAGCACTCGCACATTTCCATACTGGAACAGGTTTGTAAGCCTCCAGGCTGCCCGCCTTTCTGCTCTTTGCCTGGCTCCGATGAAGTTAAAGGAGCGGCCGACAAGTACCTTCAGTGTCCACGTTACTGAAATATCATGACTGCAAGATATGAACTTGAGTAAATATTTTGTACATCATTAAATGGTACATCATTTAACACAAGGACCTAATTTAAGGATGTAATTTTATGTAAATAAAACAATACTATAATACAAACTGAAAAACAGGAGGGGAATGAAGTGGACAATGTAGGTGATACATGGCTATACTGTTGCAGAAAATTCATCAGTGGAGAGGCATTTGTCAGGTACTATCAATTACAAATATTGATTTACAGATTTAGATATGTATAATTCAATTTTTTGTGAGTCCCTACGATATGCAATTATTGAGGGGTGCTCTGTATTCATTCTTTTTACACAAAGCGTGTATAATTGTGTATAATTAATTGAATTTTTTTACTAAATGTAATTTTTTGAAAGAGCATGATTTGTCATGGCTGTAATTTTTCTTTGAGTGTTCATTGTGATATATATCAACATGTAATGAAAAAGTCAGTAGTCTCTATGCTGAGAAATATTTATCATCTTTTATCTGTTCCCTCTGGGGAAAAAATGCAATCTTCACATGCTAGATTACATACACTGTCCAGCCAACTCCTACCGAGTTACGGGACATGGGTGGTAAAATGTCTTTATTCCAAGAAATTAGCAGCGTGTTGGACCTCCTTTGGCTTTAATGTGTGCCCGATATATCACAGAAGACTGATCTCTGTTCCAGTTCTCCTTTAAAACATTAGTAAGTTTCAGTAATGAAGGAGGCCATCTCAGTCCTGACCTAATTCTGCATTACAGTTCATCCTAGAGATGTTCTGTCTGGTTGTGTGGTCCCCTGCAACGCTCTGACATTCTTCTCCACAAGTAGTCACACCCATTCCTGTAGCCGTACAGTCCATCCCATGTCCATGGGTCAAATAGTGTATAGGGTACATGTGACGTGCTTACATGTTAGCTTACAATACGATCTGGTTCTTGTTCTTAATTTTTTTATTCACATTGATTCAGTTTAGAGTTGGGATGTATAGAGAAGCTGGCTGCCACTTCTCTCATAAAGGAGCCAAAAACTAAAGGTTAAAAACCAATCGGGCAAATAAACCAGCCTATGCAAGCCCACAGCAGGGACAAAGTGAGCCTTTCTCCTGCTCTCTCCTGTATTTAATCAGGCTTCCATTAGCAAGGTGTGGCTCCTTACCCAATAGGCACACAAACAAATTGCCAGCATGTGCACACAATTAAATGAGTGACACAATGGACAATTTACAATTAGCATTCAGGTTCAAGGGAGAGGTGGTGAAGGCTCTCCTTCACAGGGTGCCATGAAGGATTTTATTGAGTAAAAAAAGGTACCGGGCACTGCCATAACATGGATAGCCTAAAACCTGAGAGTAATGATACTGGTGCGGAGATTGATTCAAGAAATAGATAGAACACAGACTGCTTAAGGCAGGGGTGTCCAAACCTCTCCTGGAGGGCCACTTGTCCTGCATGTTTTAGATCTCTCCCTGCTCCAACACAGCTGATTCAAATGATCAATTTGTTACGAACTCCTGAAGCTACTGAATAACAAACTGATCATTTGAATCAGCTGTGTTGGAGCAGGGAGAGATCTAAAACATGCAGGACAAGTGGCCCTCCAGGAGAGGTTTGGACACCCCTGGCTTAAGGTCAGGACTGATGTGTGGAATACCAGTGCTTAGTCCATTGTTGAGTTCAGTTACAGGTGTGAAATGAAGAATTCATTGAAACTGAAGGGGGTGGCATGATCATTACAATTCATTTTGATATATGCTTTTAGGAATGTGTACTTGAATTGTTTTTTTCTGATGGTCTGAGGGGTTTTTGTGAGCCCCATTGCCCACCCTTTGGCCTGCGTTTGTGTGTAGCTCATAGTGGCTGCGGTTCCTGGGCTGTGTCATCAGCAGTACATTTCGCCTCTGTCTGCAGGATCTGGAGTATCTGTGTGAAGGGCTCGAGGGTCGTTCCTCCAACCCGGTGGCCGTGCTCTTCGATTCCCTCCTCCTGCCGGACAGCGATTTCGGATTGGACTGCGCCTCCCCGCTGCTGTGGCGCTACCAGCCCGAACGCGCCGTCCGACACCTGGTGCTCGGCAAGGGGCCACCAGGGGGCGCTTGGCATGTGAGTTCCTCTTTCCAAATCAAAGGTTGATGTGAGGTTCTGATGGGATAAAAAATGATCTCACTAAATATGTGGCGATTAGCGTAGATGCAAACTCATTCTACACCCTTCTTCGCTTGTAAACACACAAGACCCTTGTCATTCATGGATTTGTGATTTGTGCTTTGAAGTGCACATATCAGGTGGCGCTCTCTTCCCATACTATTATCACATAAACATGCAAGTGAATTCCTTGTTTTTCTGTTATTTACACATGCACACACATACAGTCACATTTGTATGTGATTGTATGTACTGAGATTTTATATTCTACATAGTTTAACATCAGAAACGAAACTACTTTGCACATATATTCTGCTTAAGATTTCAGGATCAGCGCAGTACAGTATTATGGGAAACTGGAACCTGTATGGCAGCAGTCTCCTGAACAGTTAACTTAACTTGCTTGTCAAATAATATAAAACTTCAGACATTACCAGAGGCAGTTGTTTCAAGAGCTCACTGTAATGTGAACGTTAGCCTGCCCGTTTTGCCTATAAACGTAGGAGTGTTTTGTTCGTGAAGCAAGCGGGAAAAGAGAGTTAAATTATGTGAAATTTGCATTTCCAGGCTACATTTGTCAAGCTGTGAAGAACAATGATTGATTGTGTGGACTGGAAGGCGGTAGAGGCAGTCATCTTACTAGTACATTGTTTGCATGCATCACTTCTGGCTGATGGTGTTGACCAGGCTGTTTGTCCCTAGGCAATGGAGGGATCCATGCTCACTCTCAGCCTTGCCAACTGGATGGAGCTCCCAGGCCTGAAGCTCAAGGACTGGGTTAGAGAGAAGCGCAAGTGAGTCTCTCCAAACTGTTTCGCCCCCTAGTGGTCATATATAGTATAGTTCTGTGTCACTTATTTTTTTTGCACATGAACAGTTGGATATTTTACTGAGGCAATTCTGGGTTAAGTATCTTACCAAAGGGTACAGCAGCAGTGCCTCAGCGGAGAATCGAACCAGCAACCTTTCAGTTACAAGCCCTGCTCCTCACCACTGTGCTGCACCGCTGCCTGTGTAAATAAAAGTTATTTATTTAAAATTTTGCATGAGCATTTTCTCTTAGGTGGTGATTATGTGGTTTTTGTGAACTGCTTCACTTCACTGACGAGGGGAAGCTGACATTGTTTGCACATATGGCCAGCGTATGACTGTTCTGCATGTGTGTTGCAGGAATGTTCGCAACGACCGCGCCACACCAGCGGAAATCGCCTCGTATTACCAGCACTACGTGGCGGAGATGGGCCTGCAGGACAGCTTCGCGTGCGGGACCACCGTGACCTCGGTCCAGCGCGTCTCCTGCGAGGAGGGGGCCGGCCGCGGGCCATGGCGGGTGCAGGGACAGCGCTGGCGGGGAGGGGAGGAGGTGCCCTTCACCGTGTACGCCGAGAACGTGGTGCTGGCCACGGGCACCCACGACATCCCCGCCCGCCTGGGCGTGGAGGGCGAGGACCTGCCCTTCGTCTGCCACAGCTTCTGGGAGCTGGAGGCGGCCATCGAGTCCGGGCGGCTGGATCAGGCCTCCGACCCCGTGCTGATCGTGGGGGCGGGGCTGACGGCGGCCGACGCCGTGCTGGCCACGCACCACCTCAACACCCCTGTCTACCATGCTTTCCGCCGCTCCGTCACCGACCCCGACCTCATCTTCAACCAGCTGCCCAAGGTGCTCTACCCCGAGTACCACAAAGTGCACCAGATGATGACCCAGCAGCAGCAGCAGCGGGCGGCGCCGTCGAGGCCGGGGGGCTCCCGAGTCTCGCACCCTGAGCACGCCCCCTCCTCTTTCTCGGGCTCGTACCCGGGGTACGTCAGCTTCCCAAAGCACCACGTGGTGGCCTTCAAGCCCGACCGCAAGTGTGTGCTGGAGGGGGAGGGGGGCCGGCGCACGGCTCTGCAGGTCTCCATGGCTCTGGTGCTGATCGGCGCCCACCCCAACCTGTCCTTCCTGCCGGAGAACGGCCAGCCGCTCAGCCTCAACCCCCAGGAGGCCGTCAGCTGCCGCCGCAACCCGCTGGACGTGGAGCCCTACACCTACGAGTCGCTGCACGAGCCGGGCCTGTACGCCATGGGCCCACTGGTGGGGGAGAACTTTGTGCGCTTCCTGAAGGGCGGCGCTCTCGCCATCGCCACCCACCTGTCCAGGAAGCAGCGGCAGCAGCAGGGGGAGGAGACAAACGGACAGGCGGTCTGAAGAGCCGGAATCCAGCTGCATCCTGAACTCGTAAAGAGCGCACACACACACATACGCTAGCCTACACTGGAGTGGTCAGGACTTTGGCCTCGTTTCGAGATGGCAGCTGTAAGACAGAGTCTCCCAGGGGGCTGGGGGTCTCAATAAGATCTGCAGGGCGCTGAAAGAATCCCCCAGGTCGAGGGAGAGGAGGGCCGCTGACCGGGAGGGTTGTAGGGGGGTGTGGGGGGGTGCACTGTCCCAAAATCCTTACCTTGGTTCTGATCCATGTACAACATAAGCATGTGGAAAGATGCACTCTCTGAAAACCTCTGTGGCTATGCGGACAGAATTGGGTATATTAAGCATGTGGGGTTCATACTGTAAAGTTTCAGTCAACATTAACGGCAGGTGGTTAAAAACCACCATGGGGATATAAAGCGGGTAGATATACTGAGCAATACTAACAGGGGGATGGGAATGGAGGCTGCAATCCCACAGATACATTCCCTGTAACGTGTAGGTGGTAGGTAGGCAACGAGATTTGTGGTCTTGTTGCACAATAATATATTTTTATAATAAATATCTGTTGTCTCTGTGGGAGTGACTGAAGGTAAGCAGTTCAGTCGTAATTTTCATTCTTGTGGGTGCTAAATGATGTACAGGCATTTGATGTGCATGTACAGCCTGCAGTGCTACAACAGGCGAGACTTCCACACTATCAATCTTCCTTAAGAAGAAAGAGAAATCGGACAGGGCGAATTCAGGCTTATTTTTCTTGTCTGGAAAACAAAAAAAGCTCAGCGGTACGTGAATGTGAAATTCATGTTTCAATATCCAAACCAGTTTAACCTTATTTTGAAACAATGTCATGGGAAAATGTAGGCTAATATATAATTTATTAGGTAGGGCTGTTTGAAAGACACTAAATTTAGGAGTGGTAGATTTGGCCTTTAAAAATGTCATATCGGTTGTTCTGTTTGTTTCACTGGTAGGTTGGGTCAATGTTGCATTTCCCTAAAATTGATTAACTTTGTATGGATTGTGTCATTATCATCCAGTAGCTTTTGAGGTGACAGTTCTTTTCTTTCTACTTTGAGATCTGATAAAAGTAACAAGCAAATGCGCAAAAAAAAAAAAAAAAAAAAAAACCCTCAAACTTGAAGTGCACATTAACAGTATTAATTGCTAC
The DNA here is from genome assembly GCF_013368585.1 of Megalops cyprinoides. Taxonomy (NCBI): domain Eukaryota; kingdom Metazoa; phylum Chordata; class Actinopteri; order Elopiformes; family Megalopidae; genus Megalops; species Megalops cyprinoides. The sequence goes on along the minus strand of NC_050588.1, from coordinate 32,516,087 downwards.
AACTGAGAACTGGTAGCAGTGGAAATGTGTAATAGATAGTTGAAAGGCTGGAGAAATAAACTCCCAGCTTGTGGATTCCACAAATTGACATGACATTTACAAATGGTTGCGTAACTTGTTTTGATATGCACACATAAATGATTTCTGTGCAGACTGACTGGATTTCTTAGCCCATGATATGCGACTGGTTTCTTTTATCATGTGAGGTAGAGCATGTGCAAGGTGTGGGCACTGTCCTGGTGAGAGTACAGCTTAGACTGTAATTGTGACATAAGATATCCTCCTTAGAGCATACCCAGGGCTGCTGATTGATAAATTAGAAGTACTTGGCCGTACTGTTATGTGTTACAGTTTGAGCTCGTAATAGGAATTTGATTACGACACGCAGGGTGAACATGTACTTGGATTTAGCAGCCATGTACTAAGCCGATAGACCTTGCTGACATTGCTGGTTGAGTCCAACAAACACTTTTTTTTTTTTTTTAAACACTGTCTTCTTGGGGGGCCTTTTAAAGACTCCCCTTTACCATTGAGGTGACAGGGTTGCGTAGTGGTTAAGAAACTGATTTGTAACCAGAGGGTTCCAGGCTTAGGTCCTGTGCAAGACACTGCTGTTTTCCCCTTGAGAAAGGTGGCAAACCTCAAATGCTTCCAGTTGTATAAAAGGATAATATATGCAAAGTCACTCTGGATAAGAGTGTCTGATTTGGTAAATTAATGCATAAATGATGAAGCCCTCCATTGTTTTCTGATAATCACTAGACCAGTTGTAGCCCTGTAAGAAATTAACCTCTTTAAGTTGATGATAATCCTTTTCTTAATTGGTGAAAGGAGCTTTGTGTGATTTATTTATGTGGTCAGTTTAAATGTTGCCTTAAAATGACTCCCCACAGTGTGCATACTGAAATACTGTGTCAAGATCATTTGTGGTCCATATTCATGCACTGAAAATTGCCAAGTTGTTCATAGCTAATAGTTTCAGGCTGCTATCAAAATTTCTAACAATGTTTGTACTTCTCTCCTGAAACTGAGAGACATTGAACTCATGTACTGCATTTTAGAGAGTCATTTTCTATGGATGGTTTATAATAAATATGCATTTTTTTGGAAATTCAGCTGTGTTGCTTTTTGTGTCTGAAATCTGCCTGCTGCGGAGAAAAACTCAAAGGGATGCAGCGCACACATACATTCAATATGCATGTAAATAAATGTTTTATATAGAATGCTTATAGTCCTTTGGATTGAAGATGAACTTCATTTCAGTTTCCTGACTTACATCTGTTTAACACGTTTATACCTCCATAATATGCTGTTGAAAAGGTGTGGCAGTGTTCTGCTGGTAGCACATCTTGTGCTGTTTCCAGCAGTCCAGAGCTCCAAGCAGGTTCCCACAGGTCTGTTAATATCTCTAGGCCAGGTGTCGGCTCTTTAGACCCTCTGGAGTGGCTCCCTAGCTTTGTCAAAAAAAAATATGGAAATGAATTTTTTTTTTTACATTTTGCTATCGTAGGCCTAAAGTCATCCTTACATTATCCAATTGTAAAAATATGTAGCTATACATCAAATAAAAAAAATGTTTTAACACTTCAACTAAAATGTACGTCATATGCTACATCACGGCCTGGCACCTCTTTGCCGAACTCGGCAACGGCTTGAGTGGGTGTTTTCTTTAGCTATGGATTCAAAATCCTAAAAAAGAAAAGTGTCAGAGGAAAACAGAGAATTTAATAGTGCGTGGACAGATTCATTTGCTCTCACCACCGCTACTGCTGGCTTACCGGAGTGTTTGATCTGAGGCGAGAAGTTAGCAAATAACAAAAAATGTAATATTGAAAGACGTAATCATAAATGGCCTACCGCAGCTGCCCTGTGGTAAAACATATGAATGAATGCTCATTTAGACCTATTAGTAATGTTGATAGGCTAATTTAGACTAATAGGCTGTGGTACCTTCGTTTAAAGGGCTCAAATATTTTTTGTGGCTCCAGACAGATTTTTTTTTTTTCTTTAGATAGTAAAGGTTGCTGACCCCTGCTCTAGGCTATTTGTCTCAAAGGTGTGCTATGGGATTTACATCAGGTGATACTAATTGCCAACTCAAAGCTATAGTTTCTACCTCCTCTACCCACACCTCGACACTGCTGGCATAACTAGTGGCACTGTATGGCCTCTATTCTTTCTCCATGTTTGGCTTATGAAAGGTTTCAAATCAAAAGTCCAAAAACCAAGCTGCTCACTTCAGGAATAGATATGCATTTCTGTGTCTGGTGAGGAATTCCTCTTGATTTACAACTTATATATTAATTCCCTGCAACACATAAGAGCTCTTTGACAGTGTGAGCATAAGCGTGTGAAACTTTTTGCTGCTCTGGGGTGAAGCACACATTGAAGTACTACGCCTTTCTAATTTTTGCCTTGCGGTTGTTCTAGAATATTACCACTAGATGGCAGCACATTCAAATTGTGGAGAAAACCTGGTGGGAATTTCTGACAGCATATTGCAATGCCCAGGTATGCAAAATGACCAATAATGTGCGGTGCAAAGCTTCTCCTACATTCCAGACTCTGCATTATACATGATTTATGGTAGTAGACATAACAGCAGGAGGTCATACTGCAATATTACTCTGGCAATTTACAACTGCATTTTGAGAGCTGTCCTTAGTTGTCCCTAAAACAAGTGGTGAGTTGGATAACAAGGTGTCATCTGAAGCTGTGGTTAATTTTCTATCATCACCTACCTTGGTGGTGCACGTAACACAAACTTATCTTGACTACTGTTAGCTTATACTCCTTGAATAATCATGCTACATAAGAATCAAATGACCTATTACATTTAGTATGCATTCTGTGAAAGGAGGTATTACAGCATGAAATTGTTAAAAAATGTGCAGATTGTAAAATATTGACCTTCACACTGTGCTATGTGCTTCTCCACACCCATTTGCTATGTGACAAGAGTAAATGATCACGTTTCCATTAAGTCAATGATTTGAGATAATAAGGGTTTGGAATATGTGGAATATATGGAATTTCTGCTTCACAGAACACATAACTCGTGATTGGCTGCTGTTTTCAGCTCTATGTCTTTGGAGCCCAGAGTTATCTTACATAAAGCAGTTCAGCTTCTGCCCCAGTTTAGACGGGACTGCAGCCTTGGCAGTTTGTTTATTGGTGCAAGCTCACCCATTGGAATGTCAGGTTTCTGTAATCATGAGCTCCACCCAGACCGGGTGAATCATTTCAGCGACAAGGCTGTAATTACACAAGCCATGCCTAAGTTAGTTTGTGATCTAGTAACAACATTAAGCCTGGCAATCACATCGTATTCAGCGAGCTTTATTTTACAACCGATATATGATGCGTATGGAGTAGGTGCAACCATCATCACATATCTCCCCGTTGTCACGTCTAAGAAAACTTGCTGTCAACCCATCTCAAAAATCCACAATCTCATACATACTCCCCAGCTGAGGACTTCCAAATGAATGCAGGAAAGGAATTCCATTTTGACAAGCATTCTGTACACAACTTTATCAGTCTGGAGAAGCAGCAGCAGAGGGGAAACGCAGGCCAGAACTCAAGGAACTGAAGGGCACGCAAAAGAGACGGCGCCTCCTCTGTCGCCGGGACGACAAGAGGAGAGCCCCTGCTGCTCAGTCAAAGGTCCCTTTTTAATTGATGCCTAATTGCTCTGTAATGTTTCCCTAGTTTTCAAACTCCCTTTCTCTCCTGATGAGAGCTGCTTTAAATAGAGACTGTCCCCTGCTGCAGACTCAGATAGCGGTAACCTTCAGACAGGGATATCAGCGTGGATGCGGCTGAAGGCTGTGTGACTCCTTTCCCCTCGGTGGAGGTCATTGTGACCCTGCCAGAGACTGCACAGAGCAATGGCAAAGCACCAGAGATCACCTAAATCCAGCTGGATGAGGCTCAGCCCTACTGAGCCGAGTTATGATCAGATCCTTAAATAGGCTACAATTTTTTATATGTTACCAATTTATACAGCTGGATATTTTACCGAGGCAATTCTGGGTTAAGTACCTTGCCCAAGGGTACAGCAGCAGCGCCCCTGTGGAGAGCTGAACTAGCAACCTTTTGGTTACAAGTGCTGCTCCTTACCACTATGCTATGCTGCCGCCCTAATGCCGAGACAAGTGTTTGTATGAATGGATTAAACTCAGTCTTCATCAGTCTGTCTGCCTGTCTTCTCCTCTCAAGCAATCTTATTTCAACAGGAGAATTCCTGGGTACATAATTTCATCTGATGGAGGTTGCTTTCATCCAGGTCCAATTTGGCAAACCCGGAGAGATCATCCTGTGTTTTCCAAATTGGTGTTTGCTTGCCACTGCAAAACACTGCATTACCCAATTTGATTATGCACAGTGAACGCCCAGTCTGAGATCCTGTTCATTTACATTGTTGACTGAAGACTCAGTAAGGTAAACAGAAAAACTGGAGCCCACAGTATACCACCTGGGCTATAGCGTGCACGTAAGCCTTGTTTTGGTGGGTGTTGTGTGCCTTCATTGTGGGAACCATCAGACAAGTTACTCTCAGGGCAACTAATTTATAGGGTGGTTCAATGGTGATGAAGCAAGTGGGTGGAACAAGTTGGGAGCTGGACTATATGACTGTAAGAATGAGCTGATGAGAGACAGGGTTGCTGAACATATAATGTCTGAGCAATTACCTCAAACATATCTCATGATATAAATCTGTCAGTCTGAACCGCATGGGTCTTTGGAACCCCTGTCCTTCTGGCCTGTGACCTGACCGCTAGGGTTGGGTGTTTGACATGGTCTTCTTCAGCAGTATCCCAGGAGACCTAATTCCTGGTACAGTCATTTTTACTTGAAAATACAGTTAAAAATAACCTTTGAAACATCTGGAAATGCAGTATGTGGAAACCCTAATAAGACTACCTTTAATCTCCCTACAGCCAAACTCACTTCCCTTGTTCTTAATCCTCCTTCCTTTAATTTCTTTCTCTCATCTTTCTGTTCACTATTTCTCCTGCCACCTACAAATGCACTGTTGCACAATGTGTACCAATTCCCCTCAGCACGTAGTCCCCTAATCTGAGGAACAAGATGAATTCATCGACAGACATTGCTGGCTTTACCATCTTCATTGGAGACTTATGTGGTGTTCTTATGGTTCAGTGAGGACCTGTGGCAGCTATAGTATTGGATCAGGATGTGGACACAGCTGGAGAAGGACAGACTGATATATATTTACACAAAACACAATGTATATGTGTGTGCGTGTGTGCGTGTGTGTGTGTGTGTGTGTGTGTGTGTGTGTGTGTGCCAGTGTAAAAAAGTTGCTTTGTAGAGGTAAAGCCACATGACTTAAAAAGGGAACTAATGCGCATTATTGCAACAGTTTCATTCTATAATTTAAGACTTTTAAATCATATGATTAAACCTTATGATTCCAAGCTGTTTGTTTTCTGTTCCGTGGCTTTGTTTTCTGTTTCACAGCACAGAGTGTCTCTCTATGACCTTTCCTTAGGACCAGGAAATAATTCACCAGTTTTTCATAAACTGGGCCTGTGTTTTCTGTTTTTCAATTCTCAAAGGAAAACTGGCTGTCCTGCTCTTCGAAAGCCTGCAAATATAAAAATATCCTGCAACAAATATATCTTGATTTACAGATTGATTGATTGACTGACCCCTGTGCTTCATCATAAAAAGAAATCTAGAAGACTCCTTTGTAACACACTCCAGCTACATCATAGCACCCCTCGCCTTACCTCATAAAATTTTAAAACGTAGAGAGTCAATGTGTATATTTTGTGAAAATTAAACTGGATATTGTTCTGTGTATGCTCCACGAAAGAGGGCGGCACCTTAATGTCACGATGAATTCGATCCCGAAAAACGACGAAAACGTCCGAACGCCTCTCGCTCCGCCCAGAGATGGAGTCGATTTCCAGAATTGGGATTGAGGGAATCCGGAGCGCGGCACAGACACAGCAACACGACTGCCAAGGAAAGCGTAGTACGGCAAGAAGGGCATTCAGTGCTTTTTAACATAGGTCAAAACTTAACACACTACTATTAATACGGCACAGCTAACAGGTGGAAGCCGTGGGGATCTCAAGGATCGGGTTTTGTAGGGACCAACGTAATCGCTAGCGATATCGTTAGGTGGATTTCCCTGATTCCGAACCATGGGAACACAAAAAAGCCTTATTGATTAGGACAAGCTAGCAATTGCGTTAGCCAGCTAGGTAGCTAGCTAGCCAAGCCGCTGGTGCTACTATCACAGCTAGCCAACGTTAGCCACCACCTTGCCTGAGGTTGAATATACTGGGCAGCTGGTTGGGAAGAACCGACGGATTTTACGGATCCCTCCTGCACGTTAAGCAATGTTTCTGTGAAAAATCAAGGTAGCTAGCTAGTGAGCTAGCTAGCTACGCCCGCTGAGGAATTGTACCTGTTCAATTATTGGGGTCTTTCGTGATTTTTAATGTTTTTTTAGTATTTGTGTTTTTTTCCTGTCCAAGGCTCTGGAATTTATCCCCTTGTACTTTATACAGCTATAACGTTAGCGAAGTCACCCACCAATATCTAGTTACAAAGAAATCGGTGTTTTGTCGTTGGTGGACGTGGAAAATGGATGCGGGTATTGAAAAGGAGTGCAGCGCTTTAGGAGGGCTCTTCCAGATCATCATGAACGACATGAAGGTAAGCCAAGCCTAGCTAACACAGTGGACTCTTATAGTGGAAAGATAGCTAACGTTAGCTACGTTTTCCTTGCTAGCTCGTAATTATCGCCAGCGAGTCAAGTTAGCTACTTTAGGTAGCCGAACATCTGTGATGCTAACGTTAGCTAAGTTAGACCACCTCTCCAACTAACCAACCCAGTAACTAATACAATGGAGTGAATATTCATGAAGCCAAGCCTTTGAAGTTTATAGCATTAGAAATTTAAAATGATAACTACCTAGTAAGGATGTTAGGCAAATATTTAGCTGACTTTGCTCAGGAATGTTTGAGCAATGCCAGTGGAAAGAATTTGAACGAACGAAACCATGTTTTCAGTATGTACCTTAGCTAGCATCGTTAGTTAGACTAGGTAAGTAGCTAACGTTAAGTTAGATAGACTTAAACTATCGAGTAGTGCAATTCAACTATCGGGTAGTGCAAGTAAGCTCACTGGCTAGCTGTACTAGTAATTTAAACATAGCAAGATAGAAGCCTTTGTTAGACAATTGTAATTCGGTGGATAAAGTAGTTAGTGGTGACTAACTAGTTAATCTGCAAGTAAAGTTACGTATTCCAAAAGCAATAATTTGCATTTGAATGTAACATATAAAAATAGCTTGCCTCAGCTATCTAGACTGCTAGGTAACTATTTAACTTAGTTAATGCATTGTTTACTGTCTGCTTGTTGGCGTGCCCTTTTTGTATTGTTGGATAAAGCAACTAGGTATGTGAAGCTCACAGTCTTACTTACTGGCTAACCAGCTGTATTGCTAGTTTACGACAAGTATGGGGTAGCTAACCTAACTGGCTAACTTAACTTTTTATTCCACGAGTTCGTCACTCGTTTTCCACAGCTTGTTCTCGCAGACTTGGTAAATGCGGCACAAGCGTGTAACTTCTGGGGATTCAGTTAGAAGTTGCCATTTTGGCAGAGGTGTAAAAACGGCAGGAATGACTACCGTGGGCTTGGAACGGGACCCGGCTAGTTTTGTCCCCCTCAGAGAAGTTGTGTATGATAATGTGGATTTTGCTGTCTTTGAAATACACGTCCCTCCCACGTAGCTACAGTAAATCGATTTGGATGGCACACTCTTGACTACGCAGTCGATTGTTTGCAAAGTGTATTTTAATGCGCGCAGGTGAGCAGGAAGTGAATCATACGCTGCGGATGAGTTGTTTTTCTACCTGGAAACGCCAAGTGTGATAAAATTACATGGAAAAAAAATATGTACCGTGAAATTATGTATGTGGGTCTGTGTAAAGGCGCTGACGTCCAAATGAAAACACGACCACTCTTAAGACGGATGCTTTTGGTAACACAATAAAGGAGAGCACCATGTGCTTTCACCTCTTAGAAAACTATACAGTACAGGGTTTTCACCTTCAGATCTGAAGAGGAAAAAAGTTTATCACACTCTGTTAACAATGGAGGCCTCCTACAGCTATCACTGTATCAGACCACCACTGTAAAAACTGAGCTACAAATAGTTGAAATCGAAAGAAAAGCATATTAAGGTGTGCTTTAACTGTTCTGTGATTTGAACATTTTCAGTAAGTCCTGTCCTCAGAAAACCCGTGGACAGGTAACAAGTGTTGGATGTCACCTTCTATTCGTATTTAGAAAAGTATATGGTTCCATGACTCATTCTTAGCTGCCGGCTTGAGGCTGTTTGGGGTTTCTCTAGTTCACTGCTAGCTGCAGTGATTTAGAAAGTGTGTTTTTGAGACAGCAGTGTGCTTAGTTCCGTGCGGTAGCTGCCTCCCAGCCCAGTTTTCTCTGTAGCACACCACAAGATTGGAGTGCACTGAACTTGAAAAGAGGGTAATGATTATCTCATGATCTCCCGTTTTCGCTTCCTAAAATTTGCTCTTCGCAGTGAAAATTTTGCAACTTTTCAGTACCTGCCAAAATTTCCTCACTCTGGACTATCTGGCTGATTTCATCCATGTACGACTGTATTGTTCAGAGTTGCCAGCTTCCTGCTCTGACGATTTTTGTGAATGGATGTATCTTTACATATATCAGTGAATGACACTAGTTAATCCATGTTTTTGTATATGTTTTAACTGCAAGCCACTTTTGAACTGTTCCAAATAACCTTGCCCGTTTGGTTAGAATTTGGATTGTTTCAGACAGAGTCATGTTTGTTTCCAGAGACCATCGAAAAATATATTGAGTGGGATATCGACACATCCTAAGCAGTCTTGAGTTTGTACCGTAGCTATTTTTGTTTGCTTTGATTTGCTGTTTTTGTATGGTATTAAGAGCAAAGACATGCACCACATAGAAACAGTGAGTTGTATAGTGTCGTGATCATTGGTGGAACTAGATATACTTTGTTACAATCTCGAAATCAGGATCATGTGTTAGATCAGCATGCTGGGATTATGCCAGTCTAGTTTGGCAGGAAGAGATTAAATCTCTTTTCACTTGCCTTGGGCAGATAGGTCCCTTATTTTTTCCTCCTCTCTCCACCCACAGACAAATAGTAATTGAAATCTTACATCATGGGTTTTTCTGAAACCAAATTCTCTTTCTTTTCTTCTATAAATAGCCAAGTGCTTTATCAACTGCCTATTTTTGACTTTGCCCAACCAAGGTAGCTCATAACAGCACACAGTAGCCACTTACTCCACTGTAAGGATGTCAACATGTTGAATTAGAGCCGTGAACCACAACCTTAAAAGCAGACAGAACTTTCTCAGAGTGAGCGGTGTAGCATTTCAAGACGGCAAATAATCTACCATAACGTGGAAACAACATTGCTGTTCTTTGAAATGCCCTACTCTGTCTTTGATCTCCTGTGATAAGCCGTTTAATGTATGTGCTTGTTGCTTACCAGAATTGCCATTCACAAAAAGGTTTGTTGTGTGTTAGAGACCACCCCCTCTCTAGCTCCCATTGCTAGTGTTCAAAGCCTCCACTTCCCGAACGGCCTCCCAAGCCAGCACTCACCAAGTTTGGCCACAGATGGTAAAATGTTCAGCGCAGGGGTCAGGGAAAACCGCTTCAGTTTTCCTCAGCTGTGGGGCTAGACGGTGTCAGTGTTTATAGCAATCAATGGCAAAATTTCACGTTAATAACTATCTTAACATTTCAGCAAGCAGGAAAGATGTGATTTTTGAGCCAGGAGTCAGGAGATAATGACAAAATACTCAAAATTATTACAGAGCTAAAGGCTGCTGTTTTTCCAAAAAACATTTGTGTGTTTAAATTTCACTAACTGGCCGTTTTCATAAAGAAGTTGCTACCCCTTACCTGAATGGCTATGCTTGGTGATTTGCTGAACTCCCATGGCCCACGTTACTGTTGGCTTTCCACAGCTTCTATACAGGCAGGTCATAGCATAGCTCCGTGGCACGTGGTTCCGATTGGCCCCAAAAAAAATGACAGTGGAAAAGCACCTGGGACCTGAACTCTGTGTCTGCCTGGCTCCAGTTCTGGCAGTGTAGGAACCCTTTGCGGGCCTCTCCCCTCTTTACGCTTTGACCGCCACGGGGGCCCATCCTCCCGATTTCATTTGCACTCCCTATGGAAAAACATGACCTCAGGTACACTGGCCCCTGGTTCAGCCCTGTTGCCCTGTGCTTAGTCCTGAATGCTGAGTGATAAATCCAAGCAAGTGTTCATTTTTGTTAATATACTCTTGTAGCATGATGTCTCACAAAGGAGTAACACTGAACTACCCGCTTAAAAAAGTTTTTTTTTTTTTTTTAAGTGTTTTTGTTGAATCTGAGCAAGTGTGTGCAAGTTCACATTGCACTTAGTATGGGGAGGCTCCTACCATGTAACATCCTGGTGTGTATCATGTTATCTAAAGTTGATTTTAATGTGGGATTCAGCACAGGATGTCGAAAGCACACTGTTTGCCTTATCAACATTGTGTGATAGGGACAGTCAGCCCATTTACCTTGACTGGCCATTTTCTTCTCATCAATTCTGTGAATATATGGAGTGTTGTAAAGTTTATTATTCTATGTTAAGGATAAAATGTTTGTCTTGTCTGCTGCAGTTTGGTTTTGTGCAGTTGTTTTGCAGGTTATAGGAGGGAAAGGTTTTCTCATCATTGGACACGTGAATGTCTTCAGCTGCATTTCTGTGAGATCTGCACACAAAGCTCCTCTCTACAGTAAACATTAGGCCTGTTATTTAACAAAACCTGACTTTTACTTGACAGATCTGTCCAAAGGCTCAGTTTTAAAACACTTAAGTCAACTTAAATGCAATCTTTATTTGAAGAGTAAAGTCTGTTTGGTCAGGTGAAGCTGTGTTTTGGAATTCGTATTCTACTGATCTTTTTTTTATTGGCAGGATAGCTTGCCTTTTGACTCTGATCCAGAGACCTTTGATCTGAGGTAGATGTGTTACAGGCAAATTGCTCAGATTCAGAACTGAAAGGAACACATCTAGGTATATATTTATATTTGATAAGGAAGCCATTTTGGACAGACAGGCAGCGCCTCCACTCACAGCTGTAGATGTAGCTCTCTGAGACCTGTGTTGAGACATGCAGCAGTAGCTGCCATTTTCCATGATTCAGCGGGACTTGATGGGTGTTTTGGAAGTGCTGCCCAGCCCTGTTGCTGTGTGGAGTGTGAGATCAGGTTCCCAGGTGTGCCCGTTGCTAGTTGATTCTGCGTTCTCTCAAAGGTGTGCCGAGCCCTGTCGCAGAATGCCTGACTCGCCGTAGCGGCTGAGTCTGTTCGTGAGGGAAATTTTCTCCCCTGAATTCTTGTTTCACGGCAGGGGAACCATTTCTGATTGTATAGATTTAAAGAAGGAAAGAAGTGTGAAGGTAACAGCTTGAAATACCTCTCATTTGCCATCTGGTTATGTGATGGATTTGGGAGTGAATACAGTGTGAAAATGTGTTGTGTCTGCTGTCTCTGCTATGTTCCCATAGCCCGTGGCATTTAAAGACTCAGAGTGGAGATGAAAGCTGTGCGGTAGTTATTAGGTAGCATGCTCTCGCCTCTTCCAGAGTTACCCTGGTAATGTGGAAAGGAGCGTTGTGACCCACAGGAAGAGCAGAGCGAGCAGGAAGTCCTACTGTCGTTGGTGAGCACGTGTGTGTGTGTGTGAGAGAGAGAGAGAGACAGAGAGAGAAGGGGACATGAGATTAAGCTGCACCAGAACACATCTTCCTTTGCTGGACCCACCCCTGAGTTCCCTGTATCTCAGCAACAACATTAGAAAATCTATTCATTTTAGTAATGTGTGGCAAATCTGTTTCAACAAGCTTCCAACAAGCACATTCAAGGAGTTGCCAGCAAAAAAAAACCCCAAAGCTATGAAAACTAGATGAACTCCACTCCTGTAAACGCTCGGCTTCTCTCCAAATTCAGGACTCAGTATTTTTAAATATTGATGTTTTCGTTAGATTGATGAGACCTCTCTGGCCTTGTGATTGATAGCCTGTCCTGTGTGTCAGTAAAGCCATTAGCATTCAGGTCCCTGTCTCTCAAATAATTGTTCTCTGCTGACTTGTCAGCGGTTCTTTTCCAGACATTGTTTCCACCCCCGTCATAAAAAAGTAGATTTATTGATTTGCTTGCCAATTATAGCTGAATATTTTTCTTTTAAGTAGCTAGGCAGGAGTAGGGTTAGCTTTGTGGTCATCAGTGAATAACTGAATGTAGATGGCTGAAACTGGGTGATGTCTACCGGGCTGTTACGATGCTCCCCAGTTCCACGTTAGCCTAGTGCTCGGCCCTTGTGTTTCCACTCAGCAAATGGCGTAATGAGTCATGTGCAGGGTCTGCCTGCATGTGACAAATAATGGGAAGCACCGTTCCCAGTGTCAACGTGAGAGACGGCGGAGAGGCGGGGCGTTTTTTGGCACGGGGGGGCCCCTCTCTGCCGGCCCGTCTGCGAACCGGGCGGCGCGGCGGCCTGGCGGCCTGTTGCCAGGGCATCCCCCGCCATCTGGACGGAATTCATATTTAATCAAGCCGCTGGCAGCTTTGACCCCAGCAGGAGAAGGAGATGCGGGAGGCCCCCCGGAGCACCGCTTTTTCTCTCCCCCTAATGTGGGATTAATGTTGCCTAATGCCCTATTTTATTGCAGGGGATAAAACGCACCAGCTGATCGTTTCAGGCTTATCTGCCTCCACCGTCAGCTTCCTCTTCCTTTCGAAAGGCCGGGTGCGTGTCTCTCCCTATCAGCGAGCGCGTGCCGTCCGCTGCGGAGGCGTAGGACCGGCCGAAGACAGGCCCTCGCGCTCCCGCCCCGTCCTGCGCAAAGCCCCGCTGTGCGCGGTTATTAACTCCATCGCGTTTCCAGAGCTGGTGGATTAGGGCAGGCCATTGTCCTCCCGGCCGCAGTGTTCGTTTCAGGATTAGGGCTTCCAGAGAGGGGAGATAAGGGCTATCTGGAGACCAAAGTGGCTGCCAACGCGGGCTGCCTGGCCCTGACGCGCCTGTGCCTCCGCTCCCCCTCCCCCGGGCCCGCAGATCCGCCGTGCCGGTTTTTGCATGGCGCTATTTAAAGCGTAAAGGGGGGAGATATGTAAATACAAACGCATGTCTGCGCTCCGATCGGGAGCGGCCTGCATCAGCACGGGCCTTTGCTTTGCTTGGCAAGTTTCCTTCCGTGTTTTTCCCATCGGCCTTTCTCATCCGCTGCCCGGGAAGGTGAATCTGCCTTGTTTGTGATGGCACTTTGTGTATGGTTTTCAGACGTCAGAGGCGAGCTTGATGTCAGAATGATGTAGGTCTAAGTTGATCAGTCTTTAGGAAATCCCTACAACAAGGAACTGTAAAAATATCGATAGTGAAATGGTTATATAATATGTCAGTAGTATACTATTTAACTCTTACTTTTTCTTCTCTTATGAGAATTATGTAGTGTACAACATGGGGGAAGCATGGGGGAGGATATTTTATAATAAGGCTATATAGCAGCATTGTTTGATTTAATAACTTAATACCGCTTCAGCTACAGCTCATAATATGTAGCCCAACTGGAATGTGTGTAGCTGCTTAGCATAGTCACCATGGGAGATGCTTGCTCGAGTGCCATTAGCTCTGTAGTTTTGTGTGCATATATTATTGGGCTTTTGTTAATGATCAAAGTGGCAGGGCCGCAGTGTGCGTGATGGGGGCAGTTCTGTAGCATGTGAGCATGCGAGCATGCAGGTATGTGTGCTGGGAGCCGCTCTGTAGCTTGCTCTCAGAGCTCAGTGCTGGGAGCGTTCTCAGGTTTCTCACACACTATCATCTGCACCTCCTCCCTCCCTCTCCTTTGTCCATAAAGGATTCCTGAACTCTAGACGAGTTGGCCCTGTCTGTGTGTTATGATTGTAACAATACGTCAGCTGTATTTTTTCAGGTGCGTTGCAGTTTAAAGGGCTCCAGCTTTGTTGATGTGACTGTGATGTCCAGTGTAGCTTTCATTGCATGGCTGTTTGACTTGTGCACAGGCTGTGTTGGGAAGCTGTCGTATTACATTATTACGTTACGTTATTGTCATTTTAGCAGCTGCTCTCATCCAGAGTGACTTGCATAGGCAACAGTTTTACATGTTATCCATTTATAAAGCTGGAAATTTACTGAGGCAGTTGTGGGTTACCCACCTTGCCAAAGGGTACAACAGCAGTGGCCTATCAGGGAATTGAACCAGCAACCAACCGATTCCGAGCCCTGCTCCTTACCACTATTCCAGAGTGCTGCCGTGTGGGGTGGAGTACCTGCACTGGGTGGCAAAATGCAAGGCTGCAACCTGCAACCCCTAAAACGTTCCCTGTCAAGCTCAGACCAGAACTGTCCAAGAAGCAGTCGGCTGTAGATTGTCTCCATCAGTCAGGTTTTTGTTATGGTGAAATTGAGTAACCTTTAGCTTACAGGATTTTCTCTGGGTCTTCACTGGAGCTAGCTAGTGTCTGAAGGTGGTTGATTGCTCTATTGGTGCCATTCACATTGGATGTTGATTCTTGTCTGTTTGTGATGTACAAAATGTACTGACTAAAATGTTTTTGTGAAGTTACATGAAATGTATTATTTATATGGAGTTACAGTGAATACAATACACAGTGATAATGAGCTGATATTTAAAGCCACAGCAGTGAGACTGATGTATTTCAGGCATGAAGATCAGCTGACTGCCATATCACACAGAAGTAAACCCAGCTGTGTAAATGGGCAGGTTTATCTTAAAATGTGAGCAGTTGGAAGTTGCTGAGCAGGGAAGTTAGATGCTCAGCTTCCGCTGAAAGTTTACGAAGTAGTCAACACTTAATTGGAGAAAGGAAAGTGTAGTGCGCTGTCTCAGGACTGCCACCTGCTTATGTTTTGAAGGGTAATGCAGAGATTAGAAGTGTCATCCTTTATAGAGGGGGAACGTCGTGCCGCTCTGAGAACATAAAATCCATTATTGATGGAAACCACCTCCTTCCTCCTCCTTTTTCAGGACGTGCACCCACTAAACTGTACAGGAAAGAACAGCATGTTCAGTTTCAGAGTTGCTGATTTTTTGTGAAATTGGTGATTGTGTGAAATTACAGATCCCCCAGAGCAACCCAGGCGATCATGACACTGATGTGTATTTGAGATTAATGGGTGCCAGCAGTGAATTAGGGCTGTGTTGCAGTTTGGTAGTTGCGATAAGGTATTCAGAAATATACTGTACACGACTTTAACAGTTTTTGTTATGATTTTGTTCTGATATGAGACATTTTCTGTGAGGAAATAAAAAGGTGTGTGTATGTGTGTGTATATATATATATATATATATATATATATATATATATATAAGCACATACAATGTAGACACACACTAAGTGCCTAAGTGATTGTGGTATACATTTCACCCAGTAGAATTGTATTGTTTCACCAGTAGAAGACTGTGTTGTGAGAAGGGCAGGATCCTCTGATGTGTGGACAGGTCTGTAGAGTCTGTTGGCAGGTTTTCTGGCTTTCGCTGCTCATGCTATGGCGGGTTTGCAGTGAGATGCAGTGAGATGTAAAGATGGGCTGGCTTTTCCTGCAGGCTGCTGTCTCTCCGGTCTCATGCTTTCCGTAGAATTTCTCACCACGGCTTTGATCTGTCAGTCACCCACTCAGCCTCCAGGCTGTGGGGATAGTGGTGTGATATGTTCTTCTTTTTTTTCCCCCTGAACCCAGCCTCGCTTCCCTGTTCAGGGTTATGAGCAGCCGTCGGCCTCGCGGTCTGGGATCAGTTAGTGCCTGCCAGCTTGATGAGCGAAATGGGCTTCCAAAGCCTGTGACCCGTGACCTCCGATGCTTAATGGTTAAGTCTGGAGGCTCGTCTGCTTCGGATCTGAGCTCAGGCACGGAGTGGAGTGACACAGGATGGTACAGGAGGTACCTGCCTGCTTAAAGCAAAGCAGCTGTATTACTAAACCTGCGAGGAAAGTGAGTGTACGGCTCAGGGAGGAAGCAGCAGCGGGATGAATAAAGCCTTAGTCATAGTTTCATTCCCTCTCTGCGTGTCTCCTGGTAATGCCGTGTGTGCAGAATCCAAGCCGAGGCATGGCCGCTTTGGGAGGGTGTGAGGCATTCACACATACAGGGAGCAGGGGGTGGCGTTGAGGGCCGTGCCCCAGTCTGACCCCCTTGACTCCTGCATCACCCGGAGGCCCCCCCCCCCCCCCACACACCCCCCTCAGGCGTGTTCTCCCTGAGTGAGGGGGAGGGGTGGGGCAGGGAGCATGTGTCACTGCGTAATCTTGCCGGGGCTGCGGTTTCGATTCGTGCGAGGCGACTTTGCGCAAGACTGGAATGTGGGAGCGGCAGCAAGCCCAGCCCAGCCCTGCTGATAAAGGAAGCGCTTGCGTGTGCGGGGGTGGGGGGGGGGGGGGGGTGCGGGGTGCGGGGTGCAGGGAGGGAGGGTGGGGGGAGGGGGGTGCGGGGTGCGGGGAGGGTGGGGGGAATATCGGCTGTCAGGTGTCAGGCTGAGGACATGTGCGGATCACTGGAATGCAACCCTCTTCAGCCCCAAAGCCGGAGAGACGCAGTGGGGATTCCACCAAAGTGCTGCCCTGTGTGAGAGCCAGCAGTGTAGCAGCATAGTGGTAAGGAGCAGGGCTTGTCACCAAATGGTTGCTGGTTTGATTCTCTGCTGGGCCACTGCTGCTGTACCCTTGGGCAAGGTACTTAACTCACAGTTGCCTCAGTAAATATCCAGCTGTATAAATGGATAAAACTTTAACCTGAATAAGTGTCTGCTAAATTGACAATAATTTCATCAGACAATACCTAAGACACTCCACTGCACATAACATCCAAATAGAACATAAAAGAAATCCAAGACCATTATACAAAAGCTGAATTGCATAGCTGACAGACTCATACCCATTGACATCATACCCATGTTCTTTTGCTCCCTTTGAAATCTTGACTGACACATGGTACATGTTTGAGGTGCATTTTCAATGAACACGTCTCATTAGGGGAGATATGATTTGTTACTGGCTGTCTCTCGCTCTCCCCGGGGCCCTTGTTAGCAGCCACTGTGTGAGTTGTGAGGAGCAAGACCATCTAATGCTATTTCTTAATTATTAATCAAAGAGATTGCACGCAAAAGGCCTGGGGTGGTTTTGTTTATGCTCGAGCTATAGCCTTCAATGAGCCATGCCTCACGTTAATGAAATAACGAACCGCACTAATAGCAAAGCAACGCTGTGGCGGAGATCTACGTGATCGTCCCTGAGTGCAGTTGCCCAACAGGTGAAATTAATCCCCTGAGCAAAGCAAATGGTAGAACCGGCCTCTGTTGGAAAAATACAGCGATGTGAAGGCCCGTGCAGTGGCGGGGGAACTTCAGTGGAGATTTCCTAGCAGTGAGAAAAAACCTGAATCAAGGAACAGAAATCGCGAAAGCAGCGTTGCCATCCCTCATGGGCGGACTGCTCTTCAGCTGTTTACACACAGGAAGACAGCTCCTTTTGTACGAAATCAGCAATGTTCGTTTCCTGCTGATGCGCTCCACTTACAGTAACCTCGTGTTCCCAGGCCTGAGCAGAGGACACGGGTGATCGAAACTACGCACACCCAGGACACAAGGGCGCCTTTCTTCCCCATCATGTGAGCGGTGTTCTCAAGCAATTCGCTTTCACTTATACATGGAATTTTACTGCGGCGTTAAGGGCTAAGGGCTGTCTCTCTCCGAGAGGAGAGCCCGCGGTTCAGCAGCCGCCAGCTCTCTGACCCAGCCGAGTTACTACAGGCTGCCTCGGACCCCTGCGGCCGTTGAGCAGAAGGGCCAGGAGACGTAATGTTCTTTGCTCTTCGCATTACGCATTCGCACCGACCGGCCATGAGACAGCTCAGCTCGGAGCGGGAGGAGGCGTTGGTACGGCGGTCAGCCTGCGCTTACCTGGGCTTTGGGGAATGTGTCTCTGTGGCTCCAGGATTCACACGCTGCTGCTAAACGGTCTGTAGTCCCAGACCCTGCATTTTTACACCTCTTACCACCCAGGCGCTGAGCTGCCAAATGCTCACTCAATTAAAAAGAGCCCAAAGATTTCTTTCACCGATTCTTTTTTTTACCCTTGGAGATGTGGCTACAAATCGGCGCAGATACGAAATTGGCACGAACAAGACACCAGATTGTCATGCCATCGCAAGGAGAGAAAACCACACTCAGATTCATTCTCCTCTCTAAGGATTCAGCTGAGATGCACAACCATAACCAGAGATGGTACGCTAAACAAAATTTGCAATATTTCCAGTGGAACCGAAGCGAAAACTGGAAAAACTAAAATCAAGTCAATTCCTGTTTACGGAGTCTCTTTAATTTTTAGCTCCTGTAAAAAGGTTTTCGCAGGTGCAAAGCTGCCTCCTCTTTAATGAAAGCACATTTGTTTCTGGTGGCACCGGCGTTTCATAACAAACTCTCTCCCTCAAACGAGAAACACGCATTCTGCCAAAAGAACTAAAGGAATCTTTGAGTGCTCTCACATCAGGCCCAGCCAGAATGTTGGAATCGGCCAGATGGCCAATTAAAGGATTGGTAAACAGCCGGTACTTCTCAACCTCTCTTGATCTCCCATAAACTTTAAACAAAAGATTTCCAAGTATGCGGGTGTTGGGAAACCGGTTAGGAGTATTTTGTAATTACTTTCTTTTTTGAATCGCTTGTCACAGTTCTTCGTTACCCGCTCATACATCTCCGTAGTCTTTTTTGGGACAGTAATTGTGAACGTTAGTTTTATATGTGAATTATTCTTGCGGACATAGGAGGGAAGGAGGCAGTACAGTTTGGGAAATAGGTGTGTGATTTTTTTTTTTTGTTTTTTTTTTTTTTGAAATATGTGAAAGTGAAACTGCCTCACTGGTGTTCACTAGTTTTCTCACTGGTGTTCAGTTGGCTGGATGGCAGTTAAGGTATAATCTGACTTATCAGTTTCTCTTTGTGAACTCTGTCGGTAAACACAAGTGAATGGCATGCGACAGGTCAGATGAAGGAAACTAGAAAGCGAGTTGCTGTTTGTCTTGATAGGAAGTTTTTCTGCTCCCGAATGCTGCTCTTTCACATTGCTAGCATCGTGTAAGATCTTCCAGGATCTGTGAGCAGCGGCGGGTCATGGGCTTGTGTGAAGCCCTGCAGAGGTTCTCATCCCATAGTGAAAACTGATGCAGAAGGACGATGGGCAGGAGTGACAGAAATACGGCACTCCGCTGAAGGATGATGAGAGCCTGACGCAGATACGGAACGCTCAAAGGCCTCTCAGCCTAGTGAGGGCCTTGCCAGTCGTTCACCTCAAAGGCTCCTGTTTGCTCTCCTGAAGGTCTCCACCTGCATGGAAATCGGGTCGGCTCAGGCCGCTTGGCCGAGCGCATAAGAGTTGGCTTTGTGTGACCCGAAGCTGCGCGGCCAAGCATCAGAACTGTAGGAAGTCCGTTTAGGCCACAGAAGTAGCCTTTGTGCCTCTTTGCCACTGACCTTGTTTATGGAGACCTCTTGAAGAACACTAGGTTAGGGTTTGAGATTAAGGATAAAAACTGGTCACAGAATTTGTTCAGTCAGTCAGTCAGTCAGTCAGGCAATCAAATGTTATTGCTTGTGCATGTTTTTACAGTTGAGATGGTCACAAAGTGCAGAACATTTAAAACAGTGCACTTTCCAGAGGGAATCAAAAAGAGGAAACCTAGGGCCAATTAGGGGAAAAAAATGGAGAAGTATTCCCTGACCCTGGGATAAGGCAGTTTAGACACTCCTGGAAAATAGCGGAACTGTTAATATTGGGATAACTCATAAAAAGGCATCGATTCATTGCAACAGTTCCATTCTGTAGCCAGTGTGATGGACAGGGGATGGCGTGTTGGCCTCAGGCAGACTGTGAGTGGATTCCCTCCATGTAACAGTACACAATGCAGCAATGGTCCCAACAGTAGCGCTGCAGTGAGGTATGGGAGAAATCCTCTGTGGTTGTGGTTTCAGAAACAAAACAGTGCCTAACATGAGCATTTCACCTGTTCTGAGTCTGTTGGGCTTCTCAATGCCCTGCTGTTAACCTAGAGTCCTCCTTAACGTATAAAAACGGTTACCTCTTATTCCGCTTCTCTTGCGTTGGGCTAGCTGGGTGTGTTCATAAAGACAGTAAGCGCAGCGCGGCTAGCCTGTAGCGCTGTGGAATCTGAAGCCAGCGGTGCGTGGCCAGCCTGAATAATTCAGGGCGGTTATAACTGGTCAACTTTTCAAAACACCCCAATGTCATGTGCCGTTCATTTTCCAGGCTGCATTATTGAGAAGCTGCGTGGCTACTTCACAGGGGTAAACGGAGGGATGCCTGAGGCTGGTCAGATGTCTCACCCGGCCTCC
The DNA here is from genome assembly GCF_013368585.1 of Megalops cyprinoides. NCBI lineage: Eukaryota > Metazoa > Chordata > Actinopteri > Elopiformes > Megalopidae > Megalops > Megalops cyprinoides. The sequence goes on along the minus strand of NC_050588.1, from coordinate 32,495,586 downwards.
TCATTAGCGCCTTTAGCCCCTCTGGGGTGGCGGCCGTTTCGTCAGGTTTGTGAGGGGGGTGTAAAGATGCGACCGCTGTTAAAGTAGCTGTTTGAAAAGAGGGCAGATCAGTCGTTTACATATTTCTCTTCAGTTTAAATACAGCGGCGCTAAAATGAACATAATCCATGCTGTCAGAATTAAACAGCTGTGCTTTAAATTTTCAACTAAAATACACAAATTGTATGAGAAACATTCTGCCCTTTTGTAAACAGCCTTCCTCAGTGCTCAGCTATCGTGCAATCGAGCAGCTGTTTCAGTCAGTGTTATATGGGAGTAGGATTGAGTCTTAATTGGTATGGAAGGGTAAAGGCCTGGCCCCCCTTACGGGACGGCCCCCGGCGAATCCCCTGCGGGCTGATAACGTCGTTAATTCGGCAGAGGTGTGTGGCTGCGCTTCAGCGGGAGCGGGCCACTCGGATCGCAGATAAGAAGCCGAAACGCGTGAGGCTCATTGTCTGCGCGGTATTACCCGCCCCAGACTTCCTGGTTGCCGGGGCTTGTGTAAACCATCCCCGAGCGATGCGTGTGGGCTCTGACGTCACCAGCACATCTGCGGAAATAAATATTAATTGTATTTATTTTGCAATCTAAGCGGAGTATCATAAGCTTATTTCCCTGAACCCCCGCTACACTTCTGTCTCGTGTGCTGAGCGTCATAAAGATACTTCCCTTCTGGCCTGAGGCAGGTTTCCTGCCAAAGCATCTGTCCATCGTTCCGGGTGTATAAGGTTGCATTAGTTTCTGGATCTCTGTCCGTACCAAGAGATCAGTAAGTTCGAACACTCATCACCACGGTAGAGTTCCCACCTCCTCTTTGTGGAGAACAGAGGTTGTGGTGTTTGCCCGGGTCTCTGGCACTAACACTGTAGCCGGGGTCTTGGTGAATTACCCGGCAGAGTCTCTGGGGAAGGGTGTCCCATCAGAGCCCTCTTTGTGCCCCCTGCGCACACAGCCCCCCCTGTTTAGCGCTTACCGCTGGCGTCCGGGGGGGCCCGTGCGGATCTGAGCCTTCACGCGTGATCAGACCCGCGGACGCGAAAAGCAGGGTACGCCCGTGCCTTTAAGGCGGCTGCCGCGGCGACGGCACACGCACACTCTGCAGAGCTATGATGTAATGCCCGGTAATGTTCTCTAAATCCTCCCATCTCAGCAGATCCGAAAACGTAAGCCCTTCTGTGATTTTTATGACTCTCTCGCCCCTCCCCGAGTAACGCTGTCCATGTGTCTGTGTGTGTTTGCTTTGCAGGCCAGCTATCCAGCCTGGGAAGACTTCGTGACCAAAGGAGTGAAGCTGCAGTCGCAGTTAAGGTAAGAGAGCCGGGGCTCGCCGCCACGTTGCCCCCCCCCCCCACACGCTGCCGCACGGCTCAGCTGCCTCGTCTGGCACCCGCCCCGGACAGGACGCAGGAACGCGGGCGTGCCTCTCTCTGTGTGCTGCATTGATCCTGTACCGCATGAATGAATGTGTTCCTCTGTGCAGTGCTGTATAATGTTGCAGGTGGAGGAAACTGGGTCTGGACTGTTCTGAAAAGACAGCGGTTGCTTTGTGACATCGTAGGTATTACAGCCCACCCGCTGTTACTGTAGTGCCAGCCTTCCAACAAGATGCATTATCGATTCGGTTGCGTGACTGATACTGACCCCCACCCTCCCTGTCTTTAATCCTCATTCTCTGACAGCTTAAACCGTTGACTTGGCCATTTTTTGTAAGACTTTGGTAAATAAGAATAATAATTATTTGTTAAAATGAGTGGACTGAATATGACGCTGAATCATCACATCGGTACGTGTGATAATTATACATTAATATTCTACTGTGCAGATCGTTTTATATCTAGTCTCCCCAGAAGCCAGACAAACACTTACAATGATAAATGTTGCATGAGTTATACAGGTGTTCAAATTTTTTATTTTTTGCTTTGTTGATATTTGTTCTAAGAAAAAATAATAAAGAAGTGGGATTTCCTCTTTTCTAATGACTTCCTTCTCAGATCAGGCTGCATTGTGACGGATAGGTGTGGTAAACACGAACTGTGTCAGCTGGCTCTGCCGTTACGCCCTCTAAAAACTGCAAACCGAGCACAGAGGTCTAACGTTTTCATGGATTCCTCTGCCTGCGATGGCGTTCGTTGGGCTAGGGGGAGGCTGTAAAAGGGTAAGACAGAGTGCACAAGTCTCTGTGCATTCATTGGACCACGGGAAGGTGTAGTGGCAAAAGGATTATCAGTCTGTGACCGTGTTCTTTGGGCCAGGGGCAGGCGTAGCAACGTAGCAAAGATCAGCGTGTTGAGTTTGGCAGCAGTGCCGCCCCTCGTCCCTCTGTAATGGCTCTCCCGTGAGGCCACTCGAGCCGATAATAATCAGAGATTTGGTCCTCGCACAATTAATGCTCACGGCCCAACAGCCTAGTCCGCCAGAGAAGAAAAGCAGCGAATCTGAAAGTGCGGCTGCCTGAAACACTCTACTGGACAGAGGCACAAACCCACCTCCTCTTCCCTGGAGCGGAGGCCTTCTGGCCAAACCGCGAGCGGCTTTGTTATAGGAACATCACCTGGTTCCTCTGCGCTCTCGCATAATCCGGCACTGAAATGATCCCTCCCCGGAATGCCCGATGACTCAACAACGGCCCCATTGACCCTGTCGCATTTGCTTTCCCCGCTGTGATCTGAACACGGGGTTCTGAGCGCCCGGGGTCTGTCGCAACTGCGCAGATCGCCCTCCCTCCGGTCTCCGTGAGGGGAATAAACGTGTGGCCTGGCCTCTGGCTCTCCGGGCAAAGGCTGCATGAGCGCGCGGCACGTGTTAAACTCGGGCCCCGGGCCCCGGGGGTCACGTGAGGCCCGGGGCAGCGTGTTCTTCCTGTGGGTGAGTCCGCGCGGCTAATGAGAGCTGAGGATGATAACGGGGAAGAGGGGCGGCGAGCGGCGGGGAGAGATCGGGCCCGTCTTTTAAAATGGCACGGGAGGCGGGGTTTGCTGTAACCCCTGTGTTTATGTGCTGAGATCATCGGCTGTGACAGTGTGGCTGAGTCAGTCTCACTCCGCGGGATGCTGCGGCGCCCCCCAAACGCCCCCCCCACCCCTTCAACACCCCCACACCCCCACACCCCCCCACCCCTGTACTCCCGCTGTCCTCGTTGGAAAAAATTCACTGGCTCAGGGGGAAAAAAACCCCTCAGGAAGACATAAAAGGAAGACGATGTTCAAGATGAATGGAAAGATTCTTTAGTGAGGCAGCCCGGTTGCAGCTGTTAGAAAGAGGTCTTACCCAGTTACACATGAGCTGCATACTGGAATTCATTTTGTGGACATACGCAGCAGTCATCTTTTACAATTACAGTAACTTTTACGATAACTGACCTTGCCTCTCTCTTTCAGGACCACCATCATTGTCACCAGCTCTTTCCTGGATGCCTTCCAGAAGGTGGCTGATATGGCAACAGGAACCAGAGGTGAGTCCACTGTCTCTCTCTCTCTCTCTCTCTCTCTCTCTCTCTCTCTCTCTCTCTCTCTCTCTCACTCTGTCTCAGCTCGCTTCAGCTGGGCTTGTCATGGATATGCAGCCCGTGGCACATCACACCTTTACCTGTCCAAACGCTGCTCCCTGGCTGCACCCCAGCGCAGCCTGCAGAAACAGCTGTGTGTGGTTTGCGCAGGTTCGGGCGAGACCGAGAGCTTAAGGAGAGAACAAAACCCCTGCGATGCGCAGACGTGCGCTCCTGGCTGCTGCTCGCACAGCCGCAGTGGTTCGCCACAGCGCGGGTCTGCTCACGGGCTTTCCAGCTGCAGCCGCCGCGTCCGTCTGCGCAGTCACGCGTCCTAGACCGCAGAGGCTCCTCTCTGCTCTGGCTCCTGATGTGCCCGACAGAGCCGGGGCGTCTATGCAGGGATTTGAAGGAGAGATGAAAACGAGGGGCAGAAAATCCAGACCCCCCCCCCCCCCCCCCCCCCCCGCCAGCCCGCGGTCTGTCCGTGTGAGACACCGCGCCGCAGTCCGGCCCCTCAGACGAATGGCAGATAAGGACACAACCCCCAGACGCCGCGCAGACAGACACAGCGCAGCCCCCAGGGGGAGGATTCGTGAGTTTGCTCTGAGGGGAAAGACAGTGACGGGGGCCACTTGTTTTTCAGCTCCGAGACTCAACAGAGAAGTCCCATGTGTTTCGGTTCAGGAGCAGTGAAGTAGAGTGCTGACTCTGGTACTGTTACTCCACGCCCAGGGATCGGGTTACACAGATGGATTATTGATGAAACACAGCGGTGCTGAATGGCAGCATGTCATCATATCAATAAAGGGTATTTATTATACGTTGCTATTGTATTCATTTTCAGAGGTGGTGATGTTTATTTGTTGAAACAGTCAGCAGTGTTGTCAGAGTGAGAAGGGGCTATGGTGACATCACTTTCCTGTTTGATTCACGGTAATGCGGTTATCTATTGTAAACTCATTACAGTGTGGAGATACCGAGCGAGGCCCTCTGTCACTGGGTCAGTCCAGGCGCTCGGCCTAACAGAGCACCCAGGTAATAGAATTATAGCGCGGAATCATAACCGCAAAGCAGGCTACGTTTACAGCGTGCACTTTGCACTAATGTGGAGTGAACTGATGTGGATAGACCGCACAGGAGACCCAGAGTCACCGGGGTTATACATTATCCACTGGCTCAACACGGGAGCCTGTGAGTGCAGCTTCATTTTAGCAGGGGGATAGTATTACATACGCGGACTCCGGGTTGCTCTCGAATGGAAACGGGAGCTCTCATTGTCTATTGTTTCTGTTGAGATAAGCAGGACCGCCGACTTCGTATACGTCTCTCCCAACTACAGAAGCGGCAGCAGCAGTGAATGGTTTCCCTGTGAGTGGAGTTACCCAGTGGAGTTTTTTCAGTGCTTTCAGAGCTTTGGTTTCTGCAATACCTAAAAGGCAGGTTTGGAGGTCCTGGCTAGCGCCTGACCTAGCGTCCTGGATCTGCTTGCCCCTGCAGTGGAGAGTTGTCTCCCACGGGTCACTCCGGACGGGGAGGACGGCCTGCAGTTTGTGCAGTGATTCCTGCTGTGGTCCCATCAGAATGGCCTGTCTGTCACTCCCCCCCCCCCCCCCTCAGGGGAATGCCCTGGCACACAGTGTGCCACCTCCCGCTGAGGACGCGCTCCTGACCTTTGAGCTTGGAACCCAGCGTCCCGCGAGCCACCTCTGGAGACGCCCCCATCCCCGCCCCCCCCCCCCGCAGCTTCCGCGGGGGCACCGAGTTTGCTCGGGGAGAGTACACAGAGCAGGGCCTGCCGCCAAACCTGTTCGGGCCGGACAGTGTGTCAACACACACGCGCCAGGTTAGACACACAGCCCTGGGGGGTGATCGGAAAGCCAGACCTGCAGTAGCGTGCAAATCAAGAAAGTCTGGCACAGTTACAGGCTGACACTTGTTTTTCAAGCGACAGTTCCTCTGGTAATATGCTAAGTGGGTCATTTAAATGCGGTAGACTCAGTGTGAGAGTCACCTTTAAAATAATGACCTCCTAAATGATTGTTTTCATCTTAAAATGTTCAGACCGGTACGTTTATTAAATCCCATGATTTGCCACTGGAATCCACAAACAAAAAAAAAAAATTGCCCATTCCACGCTGTAGCCCTGTGGCAGTGTAGTTAAAAGAAAGAAGAAAGGCCTAAACTTGCTCTGTCACGCCATGCCATTTAAACAACTTGGAAGACAAAGTGAAAAGACAAACCCGAGTTAATAGCTTGTGTGCAACCGTCAGGTATCAGGCCTGGAGGTGCCTTTAATTTCCTGCTGTTTTTTTTTCCCCCTCCGATTAAACCAAGTGAATCCTCATGCAAGCTGATGCGTGGGGCTGGCTGAGGCATTTGCATGTCAGGGCTGACTAATTGAGAGCACATTGGCGTTTCTTTAAAAAAAACTGCACTCCGTATTGTAATCCACCTTCCTCTTTCCCCGCTGCCATCGCTGGGTTCTGCCTCCGCGGGCGGGAGAGCTGGGTTTAGCGCTCTTATCTGCTCTCGTCTGTGTTCCCTGCAGAGGAGACTGTGTCCTCACACTGGCAGGGGGGAGAAAAGGGAGCACAGAACGCTCCGGTAGGGCATGGGTGCCGTTAAAGCGGAGGCTGATCTCCCTCTCTCTCTCTCTCTCCTTCTCTCCCTCTCTGTCTCACATACACACAGTAGCTCCTTGTTTAGTTTTACATCTCAAGTAGCATTCTGCCTCTTCCAAGCGGCTCTCCGTAGCAGTGATGCAGCTCTCCATGGCTGGTGGGGCTATTCGTTCGGGGGGGGCGGAAAACTCGGGGGCCCTGGAGCCTGGTGGCCCAGACTTCCACCCTGAAGCTAGCAGGTGGGCTGGAGGTGGAAGCCCCTGTGGGTGGAGTGTGTGTGTGGGCGCACGTCGGGTCACCAGTTCAGCCGACGTTATGAAAAGGAGAACAGCGTTGGTCAGCCCGGCCGCAGGTGCTGCTGTTCCCACTCCTGCAGCTCTGGAAGTGGCTCCCGTCAGACGCTGTAAAGAGCCGTATTCCAGGGGCGGATAAGACCACATCCACAGCATCGGAAACTCTTCCATGGATCACACTGAACGGCGCTGTCAGCATTATCTGATCACATGACGTCCACCAGGGCTTGACCAATCAGTGCTATCGATCCAGCCTGGGGAAGGTGGTATTATGGAGAAAACTCATTTCCGGTCCTATCATGGAAATGGTGGAAAGGTTTGCTTGGTGGCCATCTTGGCTCCCCGATGCGCTCACCTTTCCCCACCTCCTTTAACTTGGCATACCTCGCTTTTGGGTCATTTACATTACATTACGTTACATTCATTTGGCAGATTCTCTTATCCAGAGCGACTTCCAGCTGAAAAGAACAGAAGTGTATCCCTTCGAACTGAATCAGCAACAGTGTCAGACCAGGCTAACAACACTCCCAAACCAGTGCGTGTGAGCGTAACACCATTCAAGCCCTACCACAGGTTAACTTGTGCTAACCTGAATAGGCAGCCTAGAAAGTATGGGAAGCCAAGTACACACACTACCGTACGTCACAGTCACTAGGTCACAGAATCCAAAACACATTGCGATGCTGCACGTAAAATAAACCACAAGTAATACAAGTAGCAGGTGTTAGGGGGTGGGGACTGAGGCGGAACCCAGATGCGGTCTGAAGAGGTGGGTCTTCGGCCTGTGTGTCGGAAGATCACGCTGCTTTGCTGGGAAGCCTTCAGAGGGCCCTGTAATTACGGCTGTGCATCCCGCGTGCTCTGAGGCACACGGGGCTCTGATGTATGATTCAGCAGCGGGAGATCAGTGGCACTGATTCCCCCACAGTCCCAGCGGGCTCAGCGTAGCGTAGCGTGGCTTAACGGGGAAGGGCCTGTCTCATCCAGCGACCGCAGCCGCTTCTAAAACGCCAGACACAGCACGGCCCCGCGGCCCGGCCCCCTTCCTTCCCCCTTCCTGCCCGTCCCGGCAGCCGCTCGGTCACTCCACTCCGCCCTTAACCCTGTGACTCGGCGGCTGGGGAAGTTCCCTCTGGGGATTTGGTCACGCACACACACTGCGGAATGCGCTCCACTGTCTCATGACAAAAGCACATTAGTCAGGTGGGGTTTTTTATCCATAGAAATGTTCTGTTATTGTTTAAACTGACTTGACTTGACTATATCTTTACGTCTTTCTACATCTATTTCATAATGTTGATGTATTAATATGCAGTGTAGCATAGTGGTCGAAGGAGCAGGGCCAATAACTGAAAGGTTGCTGGTTTGATTCCCCGTTGGGGCACTGCTGCTGTACCGTTGGGCAATGTACTTAACCCACAATTGCCTCAGTAAATATCATGCTGTATAAATGGAAAACATGTAAAACTGTCACCTGTGTAAGTCTCTCTGGATAAGAGCGTCTGCTAAATGACAACAATGTAATGTAATGTATTTGAGCCCGTTAGTTTGGGTAAGCAGCTTGTCCATCACTGGGCCTTTATAGCTGCGGCAGCAGGAAAGCAGACGCAGTCTTAGGTCCGATTTGGCAAAGGAAGTGGCCTTTATTGTCCGGCTATAATTAACGCAAATCCACTTCCTGTCAATCTGATACCCAGGTTTACAGCTGCAGTGGAGATGAGATACAAACTACCATATGCGTCTGGCCAAGCAGCGATTTATGGGGTCCGAAGTCTTTAAGTCTGAGGAGACGCAGGGATCCTTTGTGTAGGTGTAGACTTATTCTTGCGTGCATGTTAAACAGACCATCCACAGAGGAACCACTGTGTTTATAACCGTGATATTAAAGATCATGCTTTATGCTCCACCCTGTTCGTGTTGTAGGAACCACCACAGCCCAGTGCTATAAGCAGCAGTTTTGCGCGGTTCCACTCAAAAAGTTTGACAGTCTTTTCTTTCTTTATTTTTCCCATTTTCCACGTTTTAGAATGATAGTAAAGACATCAGAAGTATGAAACGACACGAATGGAATTATGCAGTGACCAAAAGAGTGTTAGAAACAAATTAAAAATATCTTATATTTTAGATTCTTCAAAAAAGCCACAAAATATATTTTTAAATTAAATTTTTTGGAAAGAAATGCATACATAGGCATCAACTTCACATATTTGTCTAAGAAGAAAAATTCAAGCATTTAAATGTAAGTCTTTAGATCAAAATGTCTTTGAGTGCGTGTTTCCTGTTATTTTAATCGGGTGTGTCCGTACTGACTGGTGCTGTGTGAGATGGCATTACTCTCCGAGCGCTTGAGCCCGGTGTGGGCTGTGAATTCCAACGCCCGTGTTTCAGTGAGGGCGAAGGCAGTAACGTGGTCATTTTCCTCCTGCATCTGTCTGGGGCGGGCCTGCACGGGCAGCTGACAGCTTGTAACCCCTTCCCCCTCCTCTCAGCTGTCCCGAGATGGGAGAGGGGAGGACAGATTGGCCTCTCTGAGAGCCAGCTGTCCCCCCTGACTGGGATCCCCCAACAGCAGACACCACTGGACACATTCCAGACATGGGGGGGATTATGGGAGGGGAGCAAGGTTGGGGCAGTCGTGCCCGCTGGGGTGTGGTGCGGGACGAAGCCCATTGGGCCGTGTACGTGTGTGTGTGTGTGTGTGTGTGTGTGTGTGTTTGTGTGTGTGTGTTTGTGTGTGTGTGTGTGTGTGTGTGTGTGTGTGTGTGTGTGTGTGTGTGTGTGTGTGTGTGAGAGAGTGAGACAGTGCCGTGTGCGCGTGTGTGCGTGCGCGCGTGTGTGTGTGTGTGTGTGACACCGCCAGGCCCTCCAGCTCAGCGCACTGAGGCATGGCTTCGAACAGCTGCCCCGGGAGCACTGACCTTTCTGCTCGGCTGAGAAATCCATTCCCCCCAAAACCCAGACTCTGCGGAGCTGCCATAGCCATGCACCAAACCTACTGTACACAGCCATTCCTGCTGCTGCCCCATAATGCATCTCACAGCTTTGTCTTTACTGGCCACGTTGTTTTTACACCGTGTGGTAATTCCAGCCCGGCCTTCTCTCCCCCTGTTTGTCTGCTGGGGATCTTCCACAGATAGCAGGGCGTGGTCCTTTTTCTGTCTGCCCCGAAGGATGTTCTACTTTTAATAGTGTGACTATTGTTTTGTTTGTTTTTTTTTCCCTGTTCTATTTTTACCAGTCTTTCTGCTTGTAGATGTCACAAGTTAAACTCCTCCATCCAGCTAATGCCTGCTGTTGTAATGTGAAACGTTACAGTGTAACACAGCCATAATGCAGCATGTTCTGCTCCACAGAACTACACTCCAGATTGATGATCTGGCAGAAGAAGGGAATTTACGTTAACGCAGCTGAGCAGTGTAAAAACAACTTGGCGCTGAATGTGGCAGCGCTTCGTACTCTGAGAGCATCCCTTCCTGGTGCTGTGTACAAGCGTAAAAACCCGCTGCTCCTGGTTCTTTTTCGGATTTGTCAAGACAGAGTGGAGAAATAACACGAACGGGGGAATGAACAAATGTAAGCCCGGGCTTTTGGCAAGCAGGAGCCTGGGGAAAGACCCCCCCACTCACTCCAGTTATCCATCTCGCTCAAGTGCCGCTGACAGCCCACGTCAAAACAGGCGATCGTTTTCTGCCAGCGTTTCCCCCCCGTAGGCTCGGTTAGGGTCTGCGGGGGAAATTCTTGTTTGGAAACCAGGAGCCCCTTCTCCTCTCTCCGTTACCAGCAGGCCGTGTGTAGTGGATCCGAAAGCGCTGCATTCCCGCTTAGGTTTCGATGGGCACTTACAAGCTTTGGGGGCATGTTTCTGAGTGACAGGGAGGTGTCAGTTTACCTGGGTGTAACGTGGCCTTTCACAACACCGTCACTGAGAAACCTGATTCAGGTCACGTCAGAGCTACACCTGTCTTAGAGGAAGATGGACTGGTGTTATGTGCTTATGTACATACAGTGTGATCAGAGTTCTTTTTTTGCATTTAATTCTAGCATAGAGAAGGACTTGGTGGGGGGGGCACTGTTTTTATATCGGGAGATTTAGGTCATCTTTTATGTGCTTATCTTGATGAAGGCGGAGAGAAGATTAAAGTAGTCTCTGTGAGAGCTGAAGTGAGAGAGAGAGCTGCTGTCTTGTGTGTGTCAGGCATGGCTCTTTCCCTGTATGCCTGGTTGCTATGGGGCTTGTGGTTTGCTGTGACGTAATTCCTTTGGTGCGCCTGGTCCTGCTTTTAGCATCTTTTCTGGAATAGAAAGAGCATAGAGCGAGGGTAAGGCCTGAGGGGATGGCGTGCGGAGCGTGTGAGCCAGTTTTGCCCTGCTTATATGGGATGACTTTTGGCTCCCCCTGAATCATAGAGCCCTGCACGCTTCCCAACAAGGCCAAAACTCACTGTGGGCTCCGGTGACTGGGAAGGTGAACTGCGTAGATTAGGCTGCCACACTGTGTGACTGAAGTCAGTGGCTTCACGCTTGTCCTCAGTACTTTTTGGCTGTTTGAAGCGCTCGTATGGGGATCGCTTCTTAGCACCTCATTTTACACACATTTTACGGAAAGCGTCTCATGTTAGGATTTTCGTCAAGATGTCCTTTCATGGCCAGGAGTTCACAAAGGCAGCAATTGGTCATTTGTCACCATTGTCATGCTGACTGACCCAAAGCGTCCCGACGCTGACTCGTGATGCCCAGATTTCACCCCAAGGTTAAAAAACAGCAGCAATGAGGGGCCATGACGGTTATACTGGGCCGTGTAAGCTAGCCATCAGAGGCCAGGAGCGCTGCTGTCATACCGCACAGCATACTGCATGACGGCCCTGAAACCCTCAGCATCTCTCCTGCGAGAGGGTGCGATTAGCACCAAACCAGCTAATAGGATCAGCTCACACTGGGGTTTAAGAAACTGAAGTGTGGAGGAGTGAAGTTAAGCGCTTTGGGCTGTCTCGGAGGAGCGCAGGAGCAGACAGCAGTATGACGTGCAGATCACTACAGTGTGACAGCAGGGTTGTACATGACGCTAGACATTACAGACTTTACAGAAGCTGGACTCAACCGAAAGGTTGCTGGTTTGATTCCCAGCTGGGGCATTGCTGTTGTACCTTTGGGCAAGGTACTTGACCCAAAATTGCCTCTGTAAACATCCAGCTGTATAAATGGATACAATTGTACCGTGTGTAAGTTGCTCTGGATTAGAACGTCTGGTAAATGTCAAATATGTAATGTAGTGGATTCAAACCAACAACCTTCCGGTCGCAAGTGTAACTCCATCAGCTGTTCGCCCTGCTGCCTCCTGTGTCCCAGAATAAAGCACAGCCCAGTACCCCCCCCCCCCCCCCCCCCCCCAGCGCTGGTGCGGAGGTGTCTGGGTAAACTGAGTAGGTGTGAACACTACACAGCCCTTGTAGTGGGAAACACTGGCTGCCTTTGTGCCACTGTGAGTGCTGGGCGCCTGTTTGTTCTGTGGGCTGTTAGGGGTTGAAAGGACAAGGACACATCACTTCGGCCGCAGCGTCAGACAGAGAGCGAAGGCTGGCTGTCAGACCCAGGCTAATAACACTCCCGGACCAGTGAGTATGAGTATGAGCAGAACGCTATTCAAGCCTTACCGCAAGTTAAAGTGACTACCTGGCTACCTGACCAGACAGCCTAGAAAGTAAGGGAAGCAAAGTGCGCACAGTATCATACATCACAGTCGCTAGATCACTTTGGCCGTAGTGTCACACAGAGAGAGCGAAGGCTGGTGGCGTAGCTCTGTGGAGGGGGAGGGGCCTGTGGCCCGCGGCTCCCGGGTTTGGATCACACCTGCGGGGAGGTGAAAGCGGAGGCGACAGACGCTGAGAGGTAATTAAGGAACGCAGCGAGGAATCGGCTGGGAAACCGAGAAACTGATTCACAACCGTTAAACAGAGGGTTGTTTCCGACAGTCGCTCCCCCCCCCCCCCCCCGTCAGGTGCATGTTTCACGGCTCATCTCACGATTGCAGGAGGTGAACCCGGCCCGTGGTGGTGAACGAAAGACCCGTCCGCCTCCGCTTTGTCCCGCTTGATTCATCCCTCTCGTGGTTTGCCTCTCCGTTTGTGTTTTTGGAGCGGTGATGTCACCCTGTGAGATCGTGCGCCGTTGATCAGCACGACGGCATTACTCAGTGATTCTGCTCTGACACATCGGCCTGGTGACGGAATGGCTGTCGGGGCTGCTCAGATGATCCAGACGCTTGCAGCGGCCCAGGTGACGGCGGCGAGCCGTGCGTCAGTCAGACGGAAGGAGCGGGGATGTGGGCTGTGAGACCCGGAGCGCCAGTGGGAAGCGTTTGGCTGGAGCCACTGGAAAACACCTTATACTGAGGCAGTTGTTGTCCAGCACAGACGCGTTTGTGCGTGCGCGTGTGTGTGGGTATGTGGAGGTGTGTGTGTGCGTGTGTGTGTGCGTGTGTGCGTGTGCGTGCGTGCATGTGTGTGTGCGGGGGTATGTGGGGGTTAGTGTGTGTGCGCGTGTGCGTGTGTGTGTGAGTGCCCGTGTTTATGCGTATGCGCGTCTTATCCCCATTTGGGAGCTCTCATGGTGGGGTCTTGCCTTTCATGTCCTGTCCAAAATCATTATGTGTGGCCTGTGGTGAAACATGATCGTATGGAAAGTGTGGAGAGAACCTTATGGATGGTGAGGGAGTGGAGAGATTGCACTGCAGAGGCAGTGCTGTGTGAATATGAATGTGAATGTGTCTGTGTCGTCTCTGTCGGAGTGTGGAGGCGGGGCTGTTATGGCTGCTGTGTGCCGCGGTCCTGAGATTCGGCAGCGGCCGTCGAGCTGCTTCCTCACCCTGCGCCCTGGAGAAGAACCATGTGGAGTCTGTTTTCTGCCTGTGTCTGGGAGGAAAAGCCGAGGAAGGGGGGGTGGGGGTCCTCTGTCCTCTGTGGGAACTCTGGGAAGGAAACGTGACGCACTCTCTTTTCAAAAGATGCACGCACGGGGGACTTTGAGGAAACCAGGCCGGGGGTCTGCTTTTGGAGCGCCCTTCTCTCTCCCCCCCGCGTGGCGTCTGAGCTTGTGTTTGGGAGGCGCTGGACGGTTCTGGAGGAGCCGAGGCCAACGCCGCTGTGTCATGTGACACAGGGTTATAAAAGGCACCCGGAGAGGAAGTTTTTCCCTAAAACGGAGCTGATCCAAGCTTCCCAGCCTATGTGGTTGGCCGTGTTCGGTGACCCCCATCCGAACTCTCCCTGCACGGCTGCCAGAGTGTCGGAGCTGCCCTTTCTGTGAGCCAGCACCTGTATGCTTCACAGACACAACAGCTAGCCCTGCTATTTTAAAATACATTATTTGCACTCTCTTATCCAGTGCGAATTACATGGGTTAGGTAGGTTACAATTTTTACATGTTATACATTTATACAGCTGGGCATTTACTGAGGCAATTCTGGGTTATGTACCTTGCACAAGGGTACAGCTGTAGTGCCCGAGTGGGGAATCGAACTGGCAACCTTTTCGAGCCCTGCTCCGTACCACTATGCTATACTGCTGCTCCACGTCCCACTGCGGTCCCACCCTCCCTGGGGACCGCACCTCCGTCGCGGGGCTCCAATGCAGCACGCCTGTCGATGTCATGCCAGCATGAGCGGGACAGCGTGTTCCCGTCCCCTCTGAGCGGCGGCGGGCGCTTACCTCAGGCTGTGACAGAAGCCACAGAGACCGCGTGACGGACATTAACCCCTTACAGGCAGCGTCTGTTTCTGTGCGATCATTAAGCAGGCGATGGAGCATCCGAATAGGACGATCTCCAACACGTTTCAGCTGACAGACAGACTACAATACATAGTGTAGTATATTCCATGAGCTGCCCTACTGAATGTCACCTGGCTCTACTGTGACAGCACTGGTGGTTGGAGGCCTGGCGGCAGTAGAGGGTGTGAACAGTGAAATTAGGGAGTGGGAGAGCTTGCCGAGCTGTTTTTGTGTCACAGAACTGTGAGGTAAATGGGGGATAAATTTAGTTCTTGATGCTTGATCCTTCCTTCAAGTTATTATAGACAGACAGACAGGCAGACTCCCCACTGCCCTGTACCCCCGATTCCTGCCCTTTTCACAGAAGCTCGTTCCCTCCGTTTCGGTCTTCCTCTGTCCTGGGACGTGGGCCTGCGAGGCCGGGCCCTGTCCCGGTTCCTGCGAGGCCGGGCCCTGTCCCGGTTCCTGCGAGGCCGGGCCCTGTCCCGGTTCCTGCGAGGCCGGGCCCTGTCCCGGTTCCTCCGAGGCCGGCCCTGTCCCGGTTCCTGCAGCATGTGCCTCCGAGCAGGCCTGTCCCGGTTCACTTTTGCTGGAGCTGGACTGGCCTTGCCTTGCCTGTGGCCTTCCCGCAGCCCGGTCTAAATTCCCTCACAGCAGGAGTCAACACCTACTTTGCTGCTCTAATCGGATATCACCGTTCTGTGTGTGTGTGTGCGTGCACGCGTGCACGCGTCTGTCTGTCTGTCTGTCCATCCATGTCCCTTAACGTCAGCTGGTATGTACTGCACTTCTCTGTGATAAGCATATAGAGCTTGCGTTAATAATATGGTGTTCACACCCCAGCACAAGGAAGACCAGCACAAGCAGCAAAGAGAGGGGGGGATTTAAGCAGCTGAAGCCACCACCTCCATGACACATGCAACTCATTTCTCAGTATTCCCCACATTGAACAAAAGCATTGCATGCCGTTCTGTCACTATAGCTGCACAGGTGTGAACTCGTTCATACTTTCGTTGCACTTAACTCATATCCTCCTACTAATTACCACAGTGTCAGTTAACCTCTGCTCCGCTCTGTCAGCCAACCGGTTTGAGACGGCTCCCAAACACAAAAGAACGTGCTGATCAAACGGAAAGGTATGTTTTTCAGCTGTGCATTTGACATTCATCAGCTGCATATTATACGAGTCAAAGTCAATAGCTTTGCCATCTTGGAGGTTTTTACAAAGTGTTTAATTCCCTTCTTTCCCTTTGAGATACGAAGCTCTGGCGTTCTGCCACATCAGAGTGGTTATTAAAGGATTCATCTCATGTATCGCTGTTTTCTGTCTTTAAATATCCCTTCCATTTAATTGATTAAATGCAGTGAAGTTAAAGCCTCTGTGCACCAGCCAGACGGCCCCCGACAAGCCAGAACTGGTGATTCTTTGGGCTAAAAATGACTGTCACAGCACACGCCCTAGTGCTGGTTTGGTGAAACATGATGGCTAGCTGTGTAGTAAGCATGGCACATAACAAATACATATCACAAAGATAGCTAGCTATCTGTAGGTTACAACAAACACAGAAAAATGTATTTTAACAAGGGTAAACATAGCTAATTTGTTTACTCTGGCTGGCTAATGTGCTTATACAGGAATGTTGCAACACTACATCATCCCCACAAAACAAGTGAATGTCTAATGCAAGTTACAACCGAGCTAACAAATTACATTTGCACCGTGACTCACTCCTCCATTTTGATTTTCCTTTGCAGTGTGCAGTGTAAGCGCTTCTTTGAGGCCTGCTAGCCATCTTAACCTCTCATCAGAGACATGCAAGCTTTCAGTATACAGTGAATGGACTTTTACATGACATTCTAAACATGTGCATTGAGCTGCGATAGTACAAACAGTGTAAATTTATAGTCATTGAGATGATAGTTTGTTAAAAGCGTCACACAGAGTAATACAGATGGCTCAGAATACCTGGCAAAATGTCAATTTCTCAAGTGCCTCAGGTGCTCTCACTTTGACAGCTTGATTGACAACTTGCTTCTGTCTAATGCCATGGTTTCGGTTCCTAGTAACTTAGAAAATATATAGACATGATCTACAGCTAAAATACAACACCATTCCCCCTTTCTCTCTCTCTCCTTTCAGATCATCTTTTGAAGCAGTTCAGGCAAAATACCAACAGCCTTGGCCTTAAATTCCGGAGATCAAAATGTAACAATTGAAAGAGGATCAAAAATCCATCCGCGTCGCTTTCGAGACCATTAAGCCCTCGGTGCTGTACGTCAATCAATTATGTTAAGTGAGCAGCATTTCGGCTCATTAATTCGTCTGTCTACTTGACTTGCCGTGTCTGGAAATGTCAAGTGCGCTCTGCGATCCTGTATTGGGCGCGAGTGTTTCTGTGGATAGAGGCATTAACGGTCTGTGGAGAGGGGAGTACAGTAGAGGGGGGGTGGGGGGGGGGGGGGGGGAAGAGAACCGCTGGCTGAAAAACAGGAAGAGACACACGTGCACCTCTGGGGCAGACTTGCGCCTCCCGCCAGACACCCAACACAGGAAGCTGTGAGTCTGAGCTGATGAGGTTTGCTCCTTACAGCACACACGCGCACACACACACACACACACACACACACACACACACACACACACACACCGGCAGGCTGTCCACACGGCACAGCTGTGCACACGCACAGACACAAGACAGACACACACGTGCAGATAGATGACACGCACACACAAGAAACGGTAACAGTGAGAACGGTCTTGTAAAATGTGACCTGTTGAAAATGTGTGCCTAATTCTTATTTGAAATTCAAGCTATTGCCATTGCTCAGCAGATGAATACAGAAGCCTTCAGAAACATTATTCCATGGACCCAGGAAGAGGGCAGTATTTAGTAACTGAATGTGCCGTAAATATTCCTAAACCCCCAAGTATTTTGCAGGTTTATTTCTATACATAGTGGACGTCCAGTAACCTTATTATTACTTCCATGTCCTTTACAAATAGCTTGCTGTGCCACATAGACCAGTGGCGTTCAGCTTCAGAATATACCCTGTGTGATGCCACAGCTGTAATCTCTTGCTCTCTGTGAAAGAGAATTTCCCTGCCATTTTACCATATTTAGCTTCTGTAGCAGGCTTGACATCATCATTGGTGGCTGAAATATTGGTTATTAGTAATGATCATAATAATAGCATTTTTGTAGCACCTTTCAAAGATCTCAGCATGATTTACAATGAAGGAGGCGCGAGTCATCTCAGCCACCACTGATGTGTAGCACCCACTCGGGTGGTGCGTGGCAGCCATTTTGCGACAGAATGCTCACCATGCATCTGAGATGTATACCATCTGAGATGGAGAGGGGGACGGGATCTATTTAGCTAGTTAAACTGGGAGATTATTAGATGACCAGATTGAAAGAGCCTGATTGGGAATTTGGCCAGGCCATGTCTAACCCACTGCTCTTTGCACTGATTGCCACAGGGTCTGAAATAATTGCAGTGTATCAGGAACTCAGTTCAGTGGCCCTTCTGATAGATGGTGGTATCTTAGTGGGGTAGGTCTTAGCTTGGTGGTGACAGAGAGAGTTAATTATGCTCGTATCTGAGGACTTTCCATGTATAGTTAATCCCGTTAAGTGGAATAGCTCTATAAATATTAGGTTCCTGAGTGGAAGTGAAATCTATGCTTCTGTTTGGAAAACCTTCCTCAGAGTAAAATCATTTTTTGGTGTTATGGATTTGTTTAATAACCTGTTACAGCCACTGATTTCAGAACTATACACTTCCACGCCACGCAGATTAAGAAGTAATGTTCCTGACATCACATCCACCCTGAAACTGTAGTGTGTGGCTGGAGTCATCTCACATGACCAGCCATTCCAGAGGGAAAGCTAACGGGTGACCACTGATGCGCATTTTATTAATTTATAAAAACAAAACTGTGCTCCTGACCTAGGAATCTCTTCAGAACAGATTGCTCCACACTGGCTGCGTTGTGTATTCCTAGTCCTGTCATATAATGTAGTTCGAAGCTGGCAGAAGAGCATTCACTGCTACTCCGTCTTGTTTTGGGCTGAATGCATCGGTTAAAAACAAACGTCTGCATGAGACAGAAGCATTTGAACTTTACGAAATGGTCAGCTTCTTTTTGCTGGAAGTTCTCCTTAAAGCCTCGCCACTGAAAGACATAGAAGAACATTTGAGGCAGCTTGTGAATGCAGCATTTCATAAGCGAGGCATCTGATATTTTGCGACCACAGAGCACATTTTCCTATCCTGAGCCCAGTCATAATGTGGTCATTGACAGCAAAAGCTAGACTCACTGGAATGGCTAGAGGGAGGGTGTTGGTGTCGGGGGGGGTTGGGGGGGGGGGGGGGGGGGGGGGGCGGCAGTCTGCTCTTCCAAACGGTTTTTCCTACCAAGACTGTGGCTTTCTTTAACGAGACCTGTGAGGCGGGGAAGCATCCCTTCTCACAGAGGATGACAGAATGTAGCTTTTTCATCTGTCTTTTTAAGGAAAGACTACAGGAAAAAAAAAAAACTGCCAGCAGAGTCCCGTTTTTTATATAGTTCACTTCCTGTGTTGGGAGCACAGCCTGTTTCTTGATAGTCTGGTATTTTGACAAATCTACGAGAACCATTTTCTGTTATTCTAATATAACAGTGATAAAAGCCAAAAAGGGGCTGTTACTCACTCTTAGGGCACTGATACAGCTGTGGACTCGGCAGCCATTGGAACAGACAGACCAGCCTCGAGCAGAAAATAAGCAGGGCTCTTTGACCTGGTTTACATCCGAATGACCAATTGATCTTGTTTAATTTCATTGAGAGGATCGATAGTGAATGTATAACATGTTTTGAAGGGACAAGCCGAAGTATCTTAGCAGTACAGGTCTTCCATAGATATTTGGAGACTATACTACATGCATGTAGTTTAACAAACCTTCTCACAACAGCTTGAAAGACAGAGAATGGTCGCTGATGTAAGCGAACTTTCAGATGGAGAGCAGGGCTATGGCCATTTACCCTACAGATACAGTTGAATATTTTGATTTATTTGTTTTACAGTATTACTGTTTTTGTGAACTCTGTGTAAGCCTAGATGCTTTCCATTCAGTGTGTACACTTTATTGTTCACTAACGATGATGATTATGCTACTTATTGAAGACAATGCAATGCCAATATTTCCAAAGCTGATAAGTCATTATAAGCACGGCGGTGAATTTAAGTACTTATGCTAGCAGGGCCTTTGATGGGGTCTTTGAGTCAGGAGAGACAGATGAACAGCATGGGAACTTCCACTGTTTGACCTCCCCCCCCCCTGCGCCTGACACCACTCACTCAGTAACGTGACTCCTCCCCTCACTGTCATCTGGCCCCCGGGTGACAGTGAGGCGGCATGTCACGCTCAGAGAGGATTAATCACGGTGACATTTATAACGTCAGCCCAGCCTTGCCGTTAACCTCGGGGACGGATCTGGCTGCACCTCACAGCAGGTGAGTCGGCTTCGGGTTCCAGTCACCTGCGGCCGATAATGAAAGGAAAATTCAAGGAAGCGCCGCAGCCACACCGGTGATTTTAATATTAGAGTTATGCGTTGGAACTCCAGGCATTGGGCCCCCGTGTGGTTTTCTGCCTGGCGCTGAGCGGAAGAGCAGGACCCGACACGTCCAGGATGTGCCGCAGTTGCAGCTCGTCCCTGTGCTCTTGTTCCTGAGTGCGGTGTGACTCAGACACTCGACGTGCCCCCCCTCCCCCGCCTCCTCCCGGCCTGAGCGGAGGAAGGTGCACCACCCAGCCTGCCAGCGACGAGCTGATTGAGCAACGTAGGCGCGAGTGGGTAGGATGCGGTACGAGGCTGCCGAATGGCAGGGCGTGTCCTGCCCAATGCCCCCCCCCGCCAATGTCCCATGCCGGAGCATGTGCCGGCTACGTCTGGGTTGGGCTCCTCTCCTCCGGCCAGACTGGGGAGGGGCAAAATACAAAACCACCAACCTGTCCCGTCCTGCCGCCGTGCCTGTCACAGACACGCCCATCCCTGCCATGTGAGCTCTCTGCCGGTGGCTGCCCTGACTGGCTGGGGCCTCCTCCCTCACTCGGAACGGCAGACCCGGAACCCTCAGAGAACCTATCCGGTTTCATCAGCTGTGCTCTTATCTGTCGGCGGAGCCATACCTCGTTTTGTCCCGGACGCTTTCACAGCGATCTGCGTAGCCGGTTTAGTTGTGTAAAGGTTTGCGAAGAACATCTGTGGTACGTTCAGGTCTCGCATCCCAGAACGAATGTTTCACTGCAAATGCATAGTGTTAGATCTGAGCTGGATTAACGCAGTTTCCCACGACATTCCCACTGAAGAAAGCTGGGAATTTATTAGCTCAAAGGCGTCCATCCCGCTTGTATACAGGTGTATTCTGTTTGTGTTTTCAGCAATTAGGGAGATCTCTGCTCAGTGTGAAATGACCCATCAGAGACAACGCAGGCAGCAGAGTGCACCAGGAATCTGATGGGGCATAATGGGGCATCTAATTTCACAATGGTAAATCTAAAAATTGCCACAAGGTATATTATAATATCAATAAAAAAATGACTTGCCACATCCTGACATAGTGAAGTTGGGCTACTGTGAATCCTGACTTTGAATAGGCTACAATTTCAGGCTTCAAATATCTCTTTACATGATCAACATCTTTAATTGGTTACTTAAATACCATTTAAAAATATGATCAGTTGGTGTCACATTCTAGATGTATTTAAGCTTGAACTATTAGAGCTATTTAAGAAAGACCACGTTGTTAAGATCTCAAAGAGAAAGAGGTTGTAAGCAGAGAGCGGCAGCGATCTGGTGGTGATGTCTGGGCTGCCAGTAAGCACTGTGCTTTTCCAGCATCTGTGGAATGGCTGCACATAAAAGCATATGAAGCATGTCAAACTGTGCACTTCAAATTTTGTAGTTAAGGAATGAAAAAGCAGACTTAAAGTTTTAAGTACGGTGCGAATCACAGCAGTGAATCTGTGCCATCTGTAGGGTGGCATTTTTGTGTTTGCTGCTTGGGGTGGGTTTGTGTACTGTAGTTAGTAGTTGGAAAAAAGTCTGCACCAGATGTACTCATGGCTAAAAGCAGCCATTAGCACGGGAGCCTTGTGCTTAAGAGGCCGCATTGTTATGACTGGCTGTCCTTAGGTAGTCTTCAGGGTGTCCTGTTCTAATGCAGGAGAAATGACTGTTCATCTCAGGCTTTACTGTGCCCCAGGCTATGTGCTGACGAGGGCTGTGCTAAAGTGGCCCAGCAAGACGAACCAATTCACAGAGGGCTGATGGGACATGAAGTCTAGAATGCATCAAAAACTCTTACTTCTTAAGATGTGGACTACAACTCCCATGTGGCTCTTTGAGAAAGGATATGCGGCAGTTTGCCTGTTGAATGGGGCACACTAACAGGTTATCACAGGGAAGATTTGAGGTGAAAGGATTCCAGATGGCTGTAGCATTCTTCCTGTACTGAAACATTTTTATTAGTTGGGGGTGGATGTGCATTGTGAGATCTCATTAGTGACAGTGGTGTCTGTGGTTAAACTCAGGAAAGCAGATACCCTTTGCTCTCCATACCAGAGTGCAGCTTCCTACTGATGTTAGGAATGCTTAGCAATGTTTGAATTGCTGTTCGCTCTCTGAGTTTGTTTGTTTCTCAGCCCTAACGGAACTTCGGAGTGCCCTTGCAAAACAGTCAAAACACGACGGCAGCGCAGCCAAAATGCCGACAAGGTTTTTTTTTTTTTTTTTTTAACAGACGTCTCCATCTGTCCCAAAAACAAGAGCCTCCTTTGTGGCGGCTGCCCTTCGCGTAACGGTGGCCGGGGGGCCTTGATGTGATTTTTGTGAAGGCAAACTGTTTTTCTCCGCAATTTTCTTGATTGGCCTCTCCTGACACTCGGTTCATCTGCTCTGACCTTGGTGCCAGGGACACATTCCCTGTGATCTCCCTCTGGCTGGAGGAGGAGGAGGAGGAGGAGGAGGAGGAGGAGGAGGAGGTGGCGGCAGCGGCCCTGGACCCAGGGCTGCGGCACGAGCCTATAATTCCAGCCGGGGAATTCTCCAGCGACTCCGGCTATGTGTGGTTCTGTCACCGTGCCTGGAGTTCCCCTGCTGCTCGCATCAAATTAATCTCTCCCAAAAATGGCAAAGCACTCTCGCTCTCTCTCTCTTTCACTCTCTCTCTCTCTCTCTGGAGTCACGGTCCCCACCACATCAAACCGTCATGCAGTGGCACGCGCTAACGAGCCGGCGTGGGCTTCCAGCGTTTTAAACCTCCCAGGTTTCGGGTGTCACGTCTTGACGGTTCGCGCCAAACCGGTGCGGGTTACTGAGCTGAATCTGTTTTATAGCGTCTGCCCAGCGGGGCTTTTTGTATGTTCGTTAGCATTTCCTGTGAAATGTGTTTGAGTTACAGAACAAATGTTATAGCACCCACACATTTCTCCTCTTCCACCTACTCACACATGGGGAAGCAGTCCTGCTAAGCCAGTGAATGTGTTGCTGTTTAGTACGCACTCCTACAAGTCTGCCTGTCATTGATGGGTGAACGGCAGTGACAGAGGTTCTAGCAACTTTCTACCACCAACTGAGCACATTAAGATGTTTCTGTTACTAACACCATGTAAGTGTGTCAACGTTAATGTGGCTGAAATTTTGACCTGTTGCGAAAGACCCGACCGATCCTTTCCATGCGGAGTGAGAGGTGGAAATGGTAAAGCGGCTCTGAATGAGTGCTGAATTTGAGCCATCCTATCCTGCTACTCAGGCAGGGTAAGAATACCTAAGTGGATTATTTCAGAGTTTATGAATTCGCTGGTAATGCGCACTGCTGTAACCTGAGAGGTGGCTTCATTGTGAGTGTCGCATGCTCTCAGACTGGGGGAGGAGGGGGGTGGGAGAGAGAGAAGGGGGGTCATAATATTCCATAGTTTTGCGAGAGCTGGCTAAGGGGCGGTTCATGTTTCTGGGAGGCCCAGGTGATCCGGCAGAATGAGGGATGGGTTCATGGTGACTGCAGGACATTCATGAGGGGGGATAATCTCAACAGTGTTCTTTGAAAGGGTGGGGGGGGCTGAGGGTAGGAGGGGTTAGTGGGGATATCACTTAGGTTCAGAGAGAGCTCTCTCTTTTTCCTCCCCCTCTCTTCCTCTATGCCACCCTGCTCTCTTTCTCTCTCTCTCTCTCTGTGAAAGGAGTATAATCTTCCCTTTCAGCAGTGGGCCTTGCCATCTCATAGGAAGTGCCCCGTATTCTGTGACAAGATTCTACAATGGCCTATTTATTAGAGTCCTGGAGCGGGCAGGCTGTGTGTGAGTGTGTGAGTGTGTGAGTGTGTGAGTGTGTGAGTGTGTGAGTGTGTGAGTGTGTGAGTGTGTGAGTGTGTGAGTGTGTGTGTGTGTGTGCGCGTGCACTTGGGGTTTAGGGCTGGGTCGAGCTGAAAAGCCACACTGAGGAGGCAGTGATGGGAGTGACTCAGCCGGGCTTCTCCCTGCACGTTATTATAGCCCCGGCACACAAATAGATCTGGCTTTCAGAGCGTTTGATGTAGCACGCTGTGGTGTCCCGGCTCCGCCGCTGGCCCGGTTTCAGCCGGCGTCCCCGCCTCCAGCAGACAGTGATATTGATCGATAGAGACCGCTGATCGTTTCGTGCCCCACCCCACCGATTGCCCACCATCCCTGCTCGCTGTTACCGA
Source organism: Megalops cyprinoides (assembly GCF_013368585.1). Classification (NCBI taxonomy): domain Eukaryota; kingdom Metazoa; phylum Chordata; class Actinopteri; order Elopiformes; family Megalopidae; genus Megalops; species Megalops cyprinoides. The sequence continues at coordinate 32,471,649 of NC_050588.1, read as the reverse complement.
AGTAGAGGCCATGTTGTAACCTGCTCTCTGTCTGTACTTTTCCGTAATGTTACGGAACAGGGAGGGTCACCGTCCAATCAAACGAAAGCAAATGAGGAGCCCTGTGGGCATTGCGATAGGCCCTCGCGGGCCTTGGAGGTGGGGTTTGGTGTCACAGTGAGGCAGGCTGGGTGCGTTGGCTGTGGTTGATAGTGTCCCTTCCAAAATCTCAGCATGGCCATTGTTTCAGTGAATGAACAGGGGTGGGGGAATTCCTCAGAAAATCCCAGCTGCCCTTTGTCTCACTGTGCCACCAGCCAGGCCAAGGCTCACCTCTCACACACTGCCAGCCATCATTCAATCAAGCTGAGCAGAATTTATACTTTTTGCACACCTCTGCATATCGACTGGTTGGTATTCAGAGTTACTGTACAGTTTGCATTGAATTGCCTGGAAGCTCAATGCTACCGTGCAATTTTGTTCTTATTGATTTTTTTTTCTTTCATGTTTCAGCGTTTCATGTTGGAAGTGAATGTTTCATCAGACTGTGAACATAGCAACACTACATCCTGGCTTTGTGAAATTCATTAGGAAAATAAAACGGCACACTACCTTCCTGTCCCATCTTTTTGAATAGCAATGGGCTCATCTACAATTAGTATGTGTGCGTATGGGTGCAGGTGATCCTGTAATCCGTTGGGCAACATCTTCATCAGTTGCTGCTCTTGCATAAGATGAAGAGTAACACACCTAGGTGTGACTTCAGTTATGCAGCAACTTCAGTGCTGTGTCAAAGCCTGTGGTATGGAACAGAGGCATACGCAACAGCTACTCGGCTCACACTACAACTGCCCTGAATGCACCTGCTGTCGGATCACATGTCACTCAAACCAGCCACATTTCCTCTTGAATGGAATTTTGCTGAGGTAGCATTACGTGCAGGAGGCCTGACCTTGATCCGAACTGTTTGCTCAGTGCCGTGTCCCCATCACATGTTTCACGTCATGGTGCTGGACTCTCTTCAGGGCAGTCAGCTTTTTAAAACCTGTTGGTTTTCTCCTCCTAAAAACAGCCCAGTTTTGGAACACATTATTTGCTATGGGATTGTACTAGGCTGACGTTAGACATCAATCACTGATTAATAAAAAATTCACAACCCAAACACACAGGACATATGAGAATTGGCATAGCGGTATATTTGGCTGATGTTCCATAATGTGATATAGGTTGCAGGGTGAAAACACAAGCTGCTTCCTTCCTGGGTCAGGCAGTGTGCAGCGCACAGCTCTGTGGGCAGGTGTACTGTGGCAGGACTTTCTTTACACTTTTACATTGCATCACATTCACTTAGCAGACGGTCTTACCCAGAGAGACTTGCATCGGTTACAGTTTTTACATGCTGTCCATTTATACAGCTGGATATCTTTACTGAGGCAATAATGGGATAAGTACTTGCCCAAGGATACACCAACAGTGCCCTGGCGGGGAATCGAACCAGCAACCTTTCCGATACAAGCTCTGCTCCTTACCACTATGCTACCTCTCTATCCACCCCATTCAAGCAGAAGTTTATGTTTAAGAGGCACACTGTTGAATTAACACTTCAGCACAGAGGTAGGCCTCTGTACTGCCCTGTGCCTGTCTGTGTGTGTCCTCGCAGTAGACTGCATGAGATTGTGTAAAAGGCATGGGGCGTATCCATAAGCGCAATAGGAGGCATGTGTCAATGTCAGTGACTGTGCGCGTGGGCAGCCCTGTAGCAGCTGCAGTGAGAATGCGGGCGGTGGGGGGGCAGCGGAATCTGGGGGACTGCCGCGGGCAGAGACGGCACGTGCTAAAATCAATCCAGAGTCGATACTGCGGTCGCCCCGTCTGCCTCGATCGACCCCCTCTGCGGGGATTCTAATTAACCCAAATTGTGTAAATGGGGGCGGCTGCTTTTTCCAAATCTTCAGCGCCAGGGAAACATTACCGGGCACGCACCTCAGAAATTAATGCGCTGCTAATTGCCGTTTGCGCAACAGAGTTTTGGTAAAATTCACAATAAGCCTTAAAGCTCAGGAAATAGGATTATTAGGATTAAATAAGAAGGGGGTGTTGCCTCTGAATGATCTCACGGCAGAAGTTTGCTGTACTTGGGGGGTGAGGGGTTACTATGGCCAGCATGAATTGACATTTCTCTTTTCTCTTTTCCGTTTGTTTTGCAGGTGCAACGAAAGAGATCGGGTCGGCCCTCACCAGAATGTGCATGAGACACCGAAGCATCGAGTCCAAACTAAAGCTCTTCACCACGTAAGGCCACCTCCTTCACTGGTTTTGCGCAGCAGTTTCGTCTTGTTGTGCATATTATGTTCATATTCAATTTAAAAGCACTACCAAACCAACCTCATGCAAGCCGAGCAACCTGGTCTCTCTTCAGATTCTTCTTCCATTTCCACCTAGGCTCTAAAGGGCCTGACTTCACTAATTATCTTCTTCCTCAGACTGCTGTTAGCAAGCCAAAGAGACCTGGAAACCCACAGGAGAGTGGGCGGGAGTGTTCACCCCCAAAATAACCGAGATAAACAGAAAGCAGGGTATTTGATCAGACAGTACCGTGGCACGGCTGTTAAGGAACCAGCCTTGTTAGGCACGGTCACCAATGCGGCACTGCCATTGTGCCCTAGACTGCAAGGCACTTAGCCTAATTCGCTTCAGTAAATACATCCAGCTCCATAAATGCATAACAAGTAAAAATGTAGAACTACGCCATTCTTCTGGATAAGGGTGTCCGCTGAGCAGATAAGGCAGAAAAGAGAATGCAAAGTTTGCAAAGCACTCAGAGTAAATCGATGGATGGTGAAGAGCGGAACAGTGCTAGCGTGGACAGCGCTTTTCATTGGATGTGAAACACCGCTGTAACAGCGGCACGGCGATCCCCTGTGACCGCAGCTAGGTTATTCCACAGCCCTCGCAGACAGGAGTTAATTGCGTTGAGTGTGGGCCGCACTGGGGAAGGGGGATGAGAAATTGGATCGGATAAGCCCATCTGCAGAGAGCGAGGGGGTTTTTGATTTAGGGGTGCGCCCCTGGGTTCAGGATTCCCTAGTGCGATGTAGTCTGGGTGCAATATAAATGCTGTCAGAGCACGCCTCCTGTTCCCTGTCTGGTGGAGTGGCGTGTTAGATTGGTGTCATTTTCGCTTGTGCGCTGGATTGGTGATCCTGGTGGACAGCGTGAACCCGTTCAGCCACATCCATATTGTTGTAGTGGCACCTAATCCAGTCATACCTTTGCACCATCATTTCTCGAGATGAAACATGGGGTATCTCCCCTGTGTAGTGATACAGAACAAGAACACCTCTGATACACTTCTGTTCTTTTGTGCTGGAAGTTGCTCTGGATGAGAGCATCTGCCGAATGAATGTAATGTAATGTAATGTAATGTAAGAATGGTCACAAACTTGTTTCCACTCCACCAACAACTCTGAGTGCCAGCTTTGAAAGAGTATCCAAGCACTGCTTTGTATAGAATGCTGTACCTGGATCAGCTCGAGGCTCTCCCTTTATTTAAAGTTCAAAGGACAGAGGAGGCGTACGTCTCTGTCAGCTACCTCCCTGCCTCACCCTCTCCCTCCCCTCCCCTCCTGCGGCACGCCAACACACAAAGTGGCCAAAATACCATCCACATTCAGGCCCCATAAATCAGAGTGGGAGCACGCATGGGTCGCATTCCCAGCCACTCCTTCTACTGCCTCCCAGCAACGCTGATCTCCAGTCAGTGCCAAAGACAGGATTGCTCCGCACAGTACGGTGAGCTCTGGTCTCAGATCAGTGTTTTGGAGGAGGAAGCGAGGGGGCAGTGTGGAATCCATCCTCGGCATGCCTCAGGCTCTTTTTATGTGTAGGCCCCTTTTTTTATGTTTTCACAATCATAATTACTTTATTCGATTGGCATGCTCTCGGAAATGGTTTTCAAAAAGCTCTTTAAAGTTCGGTAAATTTTAGCGTTGGGATTTCCGAGTGATTTATCCCTTATTTAAACCGTGAAGCTCTGCTGACACATACAAAGCCCGATTCATGATAATTCTGTTTTTTGGCTAAACTCTTATCAAATTGGAAAGGGCTGTGGGGCTATTCATGGAAGCGTTCATGGAAGGCCGTCAGTGTGGTCCGTGAATGATGTGCTCTTACCTGGAGTGACTTACGCAAGCAACATTTATACAACTGGCTACTTTCTGAGGCAGTTCTGTGTACCTTGCCCAACGGTACAGCGGCAGTGCCCCAGCAGGGAGTCGAACCAGCAACCTTTCGGTTGCGAGCCCTGCTCCTTACCACTGTGCCACACTGCCGCCCCAGACTGACTGACCTCTGGCTGTCACTGCAGGGCGCTGACGGAGAGCCTGATCAATCCGCTGGAGCAGAAGATCGAAGAATGGAAGAAGGTGGCCAGTCAGCTGGACAAGGACCACGCCAAAGGTACCTGCCGTTTCCCCAGGGCTCCGCCCATCTCATTACAGCATGCCCAGGCTTGCCTGGTGTCCGGATGTGTCCTTGTTTTAATAGGGCCCGGTTTTATAGCAACTGCCTAGACGTATATTGCTCTAAATTCTTTGCAGGCATTGTAAAGATCTCTCTGCAGGGGTGTCAGATATGGGATACTAGGTCATTGTTCTGGGTATTTCTGTATCCGTGATCATATTAAAAAAGGTTTAGTTTCCCTTACAAGTTCTACACAGTTTTGACTTTGCCATACCTGCTGTTGGTTTGCAGTGTGTTTATGTTTGATACTAATGTTTATACTCACTGGTGTTGGATACCTCGTACGATACAGTAAACCGTACCATTCAAACGTGGGTGTCTGCATTATTCAGTTACCTCTGTTACAGGTTTGGGTTCCTGCTGTTATGCGTGGCATGATCACTGTCCGGTTAGAGTAGATGCTGACGGGTATCTGTGTTGTAGAATACAAGAAGGCCCGTGCGGACATCAAGAAGAAATCCTCAGACACCATCAAGCTGCAGAAGAAAGTGAAGAAAGGTAGGACCCTGCCTGCGTGAACACAGCAACGCCTCAACATGACCGTGATTTCATGTTTTAATTTGCATCACCTTGAGATACACCCGAGTCTGTGCCGGAACCTAGCTCCGCCGCCTCCCCTTCGCTCTGATGCAACACATGGCCAGCGGCGGAATGGGGAATCTGCGTGTTGTCCGAACACGTCTCCCGTCAGTAAGCAACGCAGCAACAAAGTGGCAGTATCACAAGAAGTGTTTCATCACATCTCTGTGGAGAACACTACAAAGTGTTGCGTGGATGGAAGGCCGAACAAGGCTCGTGTCCCGCGTTAAGGCTCTGCGCCGATGCTGCGAGCTGCAGTAGCTTGCCTAACGTTAAAGCCTAGATTTCCTCAAACAAGCAGATTTAAACTCGTTTCAAATCAACATATTGTTGTGGAACTATGCTTGAATGCCAATTACATGAGATTTCAGTGTTGCCGAATGGAATTAACAGGAACGTGAGGACAGCTTCAGTGAAAGAAGGAAAACCCGTGGGAAATGCATGTAGCTGTAGCTCCTTTAGTTTTGCATGTTGCAGTAGCTGTTGATCTACGTGGACAAGTGTAATACGGGTGTAGTTCAGGGGGGCTGGCCTCTGAAAGGGCTGCGAACGATCTGAGGTTGGATGCAAAAATTCAGTCCTGTTAAGTGGCTTGCAGTTGACGTGGCAGGGACCATGTACATTTGGGTACGGCTAATCGGAACACGGTATTTCACTCCCAGTCAACAACGAACACCTTGGGCAAATATTAGCGAAATTATTTGCTTTGGAATAATATGCGTAGCATATGCGTAGCAACAACGCGTAAATGAGCTGGAGACGTTAGCTAGGAGCGGGCAGCGCGTCTGTGACAGCGAGGGCGTCGCCTCTGAGGACGGAGGGCATCGGCTGATGTCCGTCACTGTGTGCTTTCCCGGGAAGTTCATCCTGCCACGCGTTTAAGTGGATATTAATGGGATTTTAGTCATTGCTGAAACAACCAGCTGGCAATAGACAAAGCGTAATCGTCTCAGCGCGTTAGAATATTAAAGCCCTCGCTGGAAGAGTTGAGCAGAGCTGTGTTTGCACAAATCTTGGCCCCATTAATCAGATTATCGGCTGTGGCGTGAGGGTGGCGCGTGGGCGTTAGCATTAGCGATGGCGGTGGCGATGTGAGGGCTAGCTGGAGAGAATGGAGTGAAAAACCAGCGGGCGATTTAGGCAGCATCTTAAAGGCTCCTGGTGATGGTGTAATGGATGGTGTAGTGTCTTTGGGCTGCTGCTGGACAGTGCTTTTGGTGTGTCTCTAAGGTTTAAGTGTGTGAGATTAGACATGGGAGAAAGGGGGAGAGAGTGACACAGAGCAATGGAACCAGAGGCTTTGAGAAAATGTGTCCTTGAGAAAATGGGCTAAGAGGAGGAGAGCGGAGATGTGGAGTGAGTGAGGAAGAGGAGGAGAGCAGAGATGTGGAGTGAGGGGGGGGAGCACAGAGATGTGGAGTGAGGGGGAGGAAGAGGAGGAGAACAGATGTGGAGTGAGATTTAGGAGCTGGAGGAGAGCAGACACATACAGTGACAGGGAGAACCTGAAGAAGAGCAGGGAGAGCGAGAGGCAGACTGAGGATGAGAGGAGGGAAACTCACAGCAGGGCCCTGCACTGCTAGCTGATGGAAGGGGCGAGAAGGGCAACCTAGGGCCTCAGGGAACAGGTTTGGAGAGGGCTTTGGCTCCGTGACTTTGAATGCAGCCACCAGGAGGGGCGTGCCCCCTCTTCGCTGCGTCTGAAGTGGGCTGAAGGAGGAAAGGAGAGCGCCGGCCGGAGCTCATCCCTCCGTCCGAGCCTGGCTTCTGAGCAAGGACAGCCCTTCTAACTCCTTCCAACGGCGCTTTCCTAAAATACGCTCTCACATGTAAAGGGGAAGCGAGTCGCACCATCATTTTTTCCACTGAGTTTGACACGAAAACGCTGCCTAGACTTTTAGTCCTCCTCTGGGAGATTTGAAATGGCAGCGATCTCAGAGAGGAGACTGAAATGGTTTGGTTTGTGAGCTTTCGCCCAGGCGTCAGGATCCGCTGCAGTAAATGAAGCCGTTTTTCATCTCCCGAGATGAGACCTGCCAACTTGGCTGCAGGCGAGAGGAGAGCTCTGGAAAGGGGGGAAAAATGGCTTTCCTTTATTTACTGCCGAAGCAACCGAAAGGGTTGTGGGAGACGTTCTGTGGAAGCGAGGCATTCCTAACGGCTGAGTACAGTATTGTACGGTTCAGCCTCTGTACGGTGGCCAAGCTAATGCGCACATGGTATGTTCGTGCTGTCCCTGTGTGTGCAGTGGAAGGCTGTAATGTACAGTGCTGTAAAGTCCATTCGGGCTTCTGGCCTACGCCGCTTAAACACTGGCCGTGTGTGTTGCGTGCATTGCTAAAGCTAGCCCGGTCTCGTGAGTGTGAACAGCGTGGCTCGTGGGTGATGTTCCCTTGAAGCGTCGGTGCTCAGAGGACAGAATGGCTTCTGGGCCGCGGTCTTCGCCCGTGTAGCTGTTTGGCCAGGATTTGGCCCCTCCTGACAGGCGTGGTGTCTTCCAGCCCCTGGCACAGACACTCACTCACAGAGGAAAGATACGGGCTGTTATTTTTTCGATGTGCTGAGAGGCGGATGGAGTGGGCCCGCACTGTACGGGGAGATTTGAATTATTAACAGGAAAAGCTCGGGAAGCATTAGTATGCTAATGGCATGGCAGCTCTTTTTTGATCGCTGGGAGATAAGCGGGAGTGAGAGCATTTTTTTTTTTTTTTGATTTGGCTCTTTCCTCTCCGTGTTGGAAGTAGGTCAGCATACCGCTCGCACGGCCGTCTGTTCTGACCTGATTGTGCCCGCTAAACAGACCCGAGGGGGTTGCTTTGGGGGGGGGGTGGGTCGGGGGTTTACACAAGCATCAAGGAAACGCCCTTTTTCAGAACTGGCTCCTGATGTGAGATCGCCGGTGGCAACGAGCCAAGGAAGAGGGTGTCTCCTCTATCTAACGAATCGCATCCTTTTTACTCGTGTGGCCCCTCCCACAATGCGTTAGCATTGGCCAAACAATCCTCATCACCGAGAGACAGGCCGGGAGCTGTCCCTCGCAGAGAGTCTGACCTTTGCGCCGGCCGTGCGGATTCGGCACTTGTGCGTCTGCGTGCGCCTACGTGCAAGCGCACATTCCAAGGCTAATACCGAGTTGCCTGCAGTGCCGGGTGACTCGCCGTTGGGTGGAAACGGGCTCTGGTTCTGCTGCGTCTCTCCCAGAGCAGCACACCTGGGCACAGGCGCTTTGAGGGATGAGCGTGTCTGCACAGTGACATCACCGCCTTCCACCCTGGCCTGTGGAAAGTCCAGACCTGAGCTTAATTACGCTCCGCCAACCCCGCGCGCTTCCCCGGCACCAAAGAGTAACGGCTCAGGAAGCTCTGTAGCGGCTGATAAATGTGTTGTTCTTCCAGCGAAAGGCTTTGGGCGACACGGCTAGGATGCTAATCAGTGTGCATCCAGCCTAAATGCACCACACTCACTTCCCTCACTTCCCTCCGCTTCTTCCCTCCAGCCTAAATGCACCACATTGACTTTCCTCCACTTGTATCTCTTCTTTTCTTCAAGAACCCCCCCCCCCCCCTTCCCAGCTTGGTCAGACTCCTTGGGTCTCATGATTATTCTTGGCAGCTGACAGTGGTCTCTCCCTGCCTGCTCTTTCAAAGGATCCATTGGATGCTGTTTAAACTGAAAGTGCCTCTGGAAAAAGGAGCTAACAGAAGTGGTTCGGCAGTTGACCCGCGTGGTTTTACAAAGGTGGTGTTAGATGAGGGGAAAAAAATTGCTCTCCACTATTCCGGGCAGTTAGTGTTTCCGTGTGCTGTGTGTGTTTGTGTGCGTGTTGATGAAAAGACCTCTGTCATTCACAGACACAGGGTTTCTTTCTCCTCAATTTGAAATGGCACCAATGAGACTGTTGGGCTCTTTGTGACGTTTGGGCGGCAGAAGGAAGACTCACAGCTAGACTGGGGTCTGGGTTTCTTTGTATACTGACGACTTCTCCAGACTCCACACCCTGACCACACCCTCCATATCTCATCACAGATACAAAGTGCCTAACTGCAACTGCATGTAGCCTGAGGACACAGCCTTAATGTGGCCTGCCTTTGAGTGGTGATTAAGCACAGGTTGGTGCCAAAAGGTGAAGCCTCACCCACAGGTGGGGCTGAGATGAGTAGCCTGAGAGCTGGATCACCGAATCTATTGGGCAGTTAGCTAACTCAGGTGTTCACCAGTGTTCACCTCAACCTCACAGGCAGCAGTGCGGTGTAGTGATAAGGACTGGTAACCCCAAGGTCGCTGGTTTGATTCCCTGATGGGGCACTGCTGCTGTACCCTTGGGCAAGGCACTTAACTCACAGTTGCCTCAGTAACTTATCCAGCTGTATAAATGGATAAAATTTTATCCCACGTAAGTCACGGTGGGTTAGAGCGCTTGTTAAGTGACATTAATGTAATGTAATGTCGCTCCTGATGTTGGAGGCCCTTCCCAACAACTGATTCCAGATGAGATCATGCACAGGTGGAACTGAGCTCGGTTCTGTCTCTCTCCCAGTCCAAACAGTGACCTCTGACCCGGCCGGGCCCACAGAGAGGCAGCGAGGGGTCAGACAGGCCCTCTGGAAGCCTGCTCTTTCATCACTAGAAAAGACACCAGGGCCTATTCAGACAACAAGAGCTTAGACAAAGAAAGGGAATTCTGGGGCTTGTGGGAAATAAGGCGGCTGAGTTCATTTAATCGGCAGAAATTAGTCGCCAACAGCTTAATGAAACCTGAATTCAGAAAAGGGAGGAATATATGACACATTAGGTCTAAAGGTATATGTGAAGGCATAATCTTCAACGTGGATGTTTTCCTTGCTGTTTTTAGTATGTGAATGTTGATTTGTGTGTGTATGTTCAGGGCCTGGGGTTTAACATGATTACAAACTGTGCGGTAATTTAGCTTTTTTACATGAGCTTCACCTCAGTTAGTTTGGATGCATGGAAACGTGTGTGCAGCTATTCAGGCATTGGGTAATTGGTTAAATGCTTAATGATTGGCTGCACTCTCTGGGTAGTATGGATGAGAGGTGGGTTGTGAGAGGGGAGGTAGGGCTGTCAGCACGGAGCTAGCGTAGGCTGCTTGTTTCTTCTTCCTTCCTTAAGCTTCTTTAGTCCCAGCTTTAACCATTTTATTCCTTTTTCATCAGCCTGTGTTAACCTATTTGTAATTCAGTAACCATTTTTTCAGCATTTCTGTCCCTGTGGTTTTTAAAGAAAACTGGGCTAGTTTCTTCAGAGTATACATTGCAGTGATAGGTGTGTGCGCGCGCGCGCGCGCGCGCGTGTGTGTGTGTGTGTGTGTGTGCGCGCGCACATACACGTGTGTTTATACGGAGGCGTGTCAGAATGCGAGGGGGGGCCTGGCCTGAGTGCATGCCGGGGTCTCTGGGCTGACTCAGGCCAGGGGTTTATGGAAGAAGGATGTCTCCAAGGGCAGGATCCCGGAGGGGAGGGGGCAAATGTCAGCCTTTCATGTCCAGGATGTTTGTCATTCCCACTCAACCCCAGGCATTCCCCGATGAGCAGCACTGCCAGCACGTGGCAGGGACACTGGTGTCCAGAGGGGTGTGTCCCCTCTCAGAAACCCACAGCTATGTCGGGCCTTGCTGGGAAGATGTCAGATGGGAGGGCAGCGTAGCACAGCGGGAAGGAGGAAGGCTTGTAACTGGTGGATGGTTCGATTCCCAGCTGGGGCACTGCTACTGTACCTTGAGCCAGGTACTGAACTCAGAATTGCCTCAGTAAATATCTGGCTGTATAAATGGACAGTATTTAGAAACTGTAACCTATATAAGTACCTCTGGATAAGAGTGTTTGCCAAATGACAGTAATGTAATGTAATGGGGCAGTGCTGTGTGTGTGTGATGGGGCTGAGCAAATTCCTGATATCACCCAGCTTCACCCTTCACTTTTTGTGTAGGACAAGCCTCTTCCATTATATGAGTACCTTCAGGTAGCAGAAACATGCCTGGTGATGTGGAATGTAACATAAAAGTATGCAAGAAGCCTTTTGCGACACAATGTGGGAAAGCCATTGCCTCCTTTTATGAGAGGCGTGTGTGTTTTATTTGGACCGGGCCCTGTGTTGTGCCCCACGGTTGTGTTTATGCCCAGTGCTGTTGCTGGGCTGGACTTTGTGTGCCACGAAGCGTCGTCAGAGGAAAAGCTGTATATTAATAACTCCTGCTCCACCCCGCTGTGCCCCACGGCACGGTCCCGTCCCGGTCTCTCCCCCCTCCCTTAGTGACACTGCCGTTCCCGTGCGGAAGCTAGCGGAAACTCCCCACCCCGTCAGCCTTGAGAGGATTCCAGCCTGTCTCTGCGTAGTATCTCTCCCCCATTATCAGATAAGAGGTTCTGAGGGTCGGATAGATTTATGAAGCCCTCGGAAGGTCGGCGTACTGTTCTGTGGTGTTAGAGGACATTCCTGCAGTGAGAGGTGTACGTTATGCCACAGTGCGCTTCGCTGGTCACGTTTTATAGGGGGCCTCGGCCGTGAATCTGCTGATGGAAAAGAGCTGGGAGGAAAGCCCTTAAATTTCCCCCGTTATGTCACATTAGAAGGGCTGTGAGGAGAGCCGCCGGGGGGGGGGGAGCGGCATCTTGGGTAACGAGGTCGTTCGGAGCAGCGGCGTGAGACGGTGCTGACCCGCAGGGCGCTAATGTAAAATATCGGGTGTCGACAGGGAGCGGCGGTCTGGGCTGTTCTGCCGCCGTCACGCGTGCTGTGGCTGTTGCAGTGCGGTGCTGAAGGCTGGTCTGCGTGTGCGGGATCTGATTGGCCGATCCCGCACCGGCGTCCGCCGCCCCCTTGTAAAAACGCTTACTGCGGCTCACCTCCGTGAACCCCAGCGTTAGCGCTTTCTGATGGGGCTGTGAGATGCTCATCATGGAGGATCCATTCAGCCTGCGGCATGTTTTCAATCATCATTCATAAAGTGAAAGGGGTGGCAGTGTAGCATAGTGGTGTAGTGTAGTATAGTGGTAAGGTGCAGAGCTTGTAACCAAAACGGTTGCCAGTTTAAATCCCTGCTGGGGCGCTGCTGCTGTACCCTTGGGCAAGATGCCTAGCCCAGAATTGCGTCAGTAAATACCCAGCTGTATAAATGGATACCATGTAAAAATCGTAACATACGTAAGTCACTCTAGATAAGAGTGTCTGCTAAATGACAGTAATGTAATGTAAAGTGTCACCGCCATCTTGGATTTACTACCTGGAGTGCATTCCAAGAAATGGAAACTTTTTCATTGGGAGTAGACCCTGTCGTTAGGTGGTCATTTCACACGACAGCAGTGCTTTATAAATAAGGCTACTGCGTGTCTTTCTCTGCTGCGTTGGAGAGTTTTATAGAGCGCTGGGTGTGTGATTGAAGCGTGAGCGAGTCTGAAATGCTTTGCTCTAAATCACCTCTCCCGTCCCGTGTCCGTGGCTCCAGAGTGGCAGTGAATCTGTGCTCCGCCGTGTGACATATTGGTTGGGGGACGCGGCTGACAGTTTCCATTCCCTGTGAGGCCCCGCTTCTTTATGCTCCTATCTCTCCCAATCTGCCGCCGATCCACCCACGCCGCCCTCCCCCAGGCCCTCTCCCCAGCGGAGACGGAGCCTTTATACACTTTCTCTCCTGTCACTCTCACAGCTTTCATCCCCATTGATCTTTTCGACCACCACTGATCATCTCTGTGAAAAGGAAATACAATAGCTTGTACCACTGTACGGTCCTATTGTGAAATACGGTTAACAGGTTTCTGGGTAGCCCCTGTCAGATGTAAACTGATGTCATTGTGAAATTTTTTTTTCTTGGTTAATTTTTTCTATCTCTGTCAGGCTTCTGGTCTGTGCTCCACTCATCCTCTTATGCGTGCTTGATCATACCACTGCTGGGCTTAACTGTGGCTTAAAAACCAATTCATCGGAACAGTCACGATCAGAATGATGACTCTTTTTAAAATGTGGTGGAATGAAATGCACACTAATGCGCAGAGATGGGCCGGAGTGCCAGAACATAAAGACTTCACCGCCAAACTTAGCCTCCCAAATGTTTGTGTATTTGTAGGCAGTGTGGATTTGGCAGCTCGGTGCTCCATAAAGGAGGTGAGAAGCGTAAACACACAGACGCATCGTGCTGGAAAGAAATGAGTCTGTAAAAACCGAAGGCTGAAAAATAATCGAAGTTTAACAGCCTTGGTTATGCCAGGGCACTAAACCCACAGCCTGAACCACATCTGTGTCCATCCATAACAAGCACCTCGTGGCCCTTGGCTTAATTTCCCAGCTCTGTCAAAAGGAATGTCAGATCCTTTATTGGTGTATTACATGTCATACAGCTGTACTGCTGTACTCTATCTGCTGGATCACACTTTGAGGTGATCAGTGATCAGAGATCCACTGTAGGAAGAAATCCACATGCTGCCCCTTGATCTAAACATTATCCAATAGGAAGTGATTGCAGAAAGCTTCCATGTACAGTACCAGTCTAAAATTTGGACACACCTACTCATAGAAGGGTTTTTCTTTATTTTTACTATTTTCCACATTTCATTGTAATAGTACAGACATTAAAGCTATGAAATAGCACAAATGGAATTATGCAGTGACCCAAAAAGCGTTAGTGATTGGGTCAAAACTCTTTACTCAAAGTAGCCAAAAAAATATTTTTTTAACAATTTTTTTTTGGAAAGGAATTGACACGCAGGCAACAATTTGCATTCAGTTTATATTCACTATTTATATTGGTCTAAGAAACAAATTTCAAGCATTTAAACATGTCTTTAGATCAAAATGTCTTTGAATTCATGTTTCCCATTGTCTTAATCGGGTGCGTCCAAACTTTTGACTGGTACTGTTTATGTATGTTTGTGTGTACTGTACAGAGCGTCTGTGGCGATGGATTGCCTGCAGCGTGTTTGACGAGGGCCGGCGTAGCCTTATTTCAGCTATCCGGTGCTGTATGAGGCCCCCGCACCCCGTTTCGGACACCTGGCAGCCCTGAGAGGGGGCATTGACCTGCCGTTACCCTGGGTTGGGTGGGGGGCGGCGGGGCGACCTGGGGGTCCGTCAGGGCGGGGCCATGGAGCCAGCGCCTGGGGCGGAGCCAGCGCCCGGGGCGGTCCTCTGAGGTTTCCCCTCCGCTCCAGGCTTGCTGCCGCACAGTGCTCCAAGGTGCTGGGGAGGACATGTGACTCCGGGAGGAATCTCCCGTCCAATCGGCACAAAGAGCCGCACGTGACGCGCGTGCGGAGGGGAAGTAACGTGAGCGGGAACCGCCATGCATCAGCCCTCTTTTTTTTTTTTTTTTTTTTTTTTAATCCCGCTAACCGCTGCGCTGGCCTGACAGGAATGTTGGAAACGCAGCTGAGTGTATTTTGATTAAGTCCAATGAATATTTTCAAAGCTTAAGCGCTTGAGGAGCCAAAGTCTCGGTTTCCCTTCCAGCGGAGGAGCACAGGCTGTTTCTTATTTGAGGTGCAAACAAGAGGAGAAGGAAGGAGAAAGGAGTTTGTGTGCTGATGGCATGTCTGGAGGAAAAAAGCAGTTTTCTTCTCCCCCCCCCCCCTTTCTTACTCAGGAGTCCGTCATGTGATGCGTAAAACCTCCTCACATGGCTGCCCTTGGCCTGCAGCCTCTCTCCTCTCCCGTAAACAAACCCTCAAATCTGATTAAACCTTCCTTTCTCCTTGTTTACCTAATAAACGCTAATTTATGTCCTCCGCGATGCGTCCCGGGTCCAGCATCGTTTGGACGGCGAGTGCGGAGGGATTGGGCTTTCTGGGGAAGATTTAAGGAGTCGGGGGGACTCTTCCAATCCGGTGGAAGCACTGCTGCGGTCTGAAAGGGGCCAGCAGACTGCTTTAGATTACTGCCGAGGGCTGCTGGAGGTATCAGTTTCCTTTCTATTAATAGAGCTTTGAACACAGACCAAGAGGTGGTCCGTGAGCACCCCTCTCCAGCTTGCGTTTTTTTTTTTTTCTTTTTTATTATTTCAACCTCTGCTTGCTACTTTTTCAAGGATTTTGCTGATTTAATCTTGATTAATTAAGCAGGTGTTTTGGTTCTCCCACTAATTTGAGGACCGTTTTAATCACGCCTTATTAGCATTCGGACGTCAATCACCCGAGCTTTCTCCATGGAGCAGGGGAGCAGTTTCACTGGCAGTAATTAAGAGATGTCTTCAGAAATGAGTGCTTTTAGTGTGACAGGGATGGATGGCTGGGTGTGGCTCAGGGGGAGAGCCCTCCTCCTTCCTGCAGAGAGCATGCCATTGTGTTGTGTCACGTTTGTATAGTCATTTTTTTGTATTGATGTGTTACTTTTTACCACTAACTCAGATGCATACTGTATTCGTTCATTTCCTTTTCCTGTAGTTGAGTTGCCTTTTGGCCTGTCCCTTGCCTGCATCTCTCCCGGTTAAACGGTTGTGTGAGTGAATGAGCAGCATGTGTTGCCTGTATTGATGTGCTACTTTTCACCACTGACTCAGATGCATACTGTTATTCATTCATTTCCTTTTCCTGTAGTTGAGCTGCCATTTGGCCTGTCCCTTGATTACTTTTCCCCTGGTTAAACGTTTGTGTGAGTGAATGAGCGGCATGTGTTGCCTGCGTATGTCATCGTGGCGTGTCTGTGACCCAGGGAAAGCATGCGAGTGGGTGTGCGGCAGCTGCACTCAGACATCCAGAGAGGGGCCGCTCCTGCCAAAATAACCCCCCACTCGCCGCACACCAGCACTGCCCAGCACTGCCCAGCCTGTTACATCAGCACCCTGTCCTTCGCTCTGAGCTGAGGAACCCGGTCAGCCCGTGCTGTCATCAGAGATGCTGACCTGGGTCTCCCAGGAGGACCCTGAGCAGCTGTGGAGGGAGTGGTGATGTCACTGGCACTCTAGATCAGAAGGCTGACCTCTGCTGCCACCTGGTGGTGGGAGTTGGAACTTTTGTGCAGCAAAGCAACCAGCTAGCTGGTATTAAAAGCTGGTCATGCAGCACTTCTAATATTGTTGACTCCTTACATGGCTTTTTGTTTTTTGTTTTCCGCCTCACTTGTAAATCGCTTTGCGGCAGTGTAGCATAGTGTTTAAGGAGCAGGACTCATAACCGAAAGGTTGGCCGTTCAATTCCCCACTGGGGCACTGCTGCTGTACCCTTGGGCAAGGTACTTAACCCGCAATTGCCTCAGTAAGTATCCAGCTGTTTAAATGGATAACACCGTTAAAAAAAAAAAAACTAGCCTATGTAAGTCGCCCTGGATAAGATCATCTTCTAAATGCCAATAATGTATTAATATAAAGCGTCTGCCAAGTGAAGTAAATGTAATTTAAATGATAATGACCTCATTAAATGTATCGGGCGCAATAGTGGTTGGCCTGAGTGAGCCTCTGAAAGGTGTCCTCCTCGGTGACTCTTGGCTGTGTGCGTTTGCTCCCTGCAGGGAAGGACGAGGTTAGGGTTAGGGTTATGGGAAAGGTGTGCTCCTCGGTGACTCGTGGCTGTGTGCGTTTGCTCCTGCAGGGAAGGACGAGGTTAGGGTTAGGGTTAGGGTTAGGGTTATGGGAAAGGTGTGCTCCTCGGTGACTCGTGGCTGTGTGCGTTTGCTCCTGCAGGGAAGGACGAGGTTAGGGTTAGGGTTAGGGTTATGGGAAAGGTGTGCTCCTCGGTGACTCGTGGCTGTGTGCGTTTGCTCCTGCAGGGAAGGACGAGGTTAGGGTTAGGGTTAGGGTTATGGGAAAGGTGTGCTCCTCGGTGACTCGTGGCTGTGTGCGTTTGCTCCTGCAGGGAAGGACGAGGTTAGGGTTAGGGTTATGGGAAAGGTGTGCTCCTCGGTGACTCGTGGCTGTGTGCGTTTGCTCCTGCAGGGAAGGACGAGGTTAGGGTTAGGGTTAGGGTTAGGGTTATGGGAAAGGTGTGCTCCTCGGTGACTCGTGGCTGTGTGCGTTTGCTCCTGCAGGGAAGGACGAGGTTAGGGTTAGGGTTATGGGAAAGGTGTGCTCCTCGGTGACTCGTGGCTGTGTGCGTTTGCTCCTGCAGGGAAGGACGAGGTTAGGGTTAGGGTTATGGGAAAGGTGTGCTCCTCGGTGACTCGTGGCTCTGTGCGTTTGCTCCTGCAGGGAAGGACGAGGTTAGGGTTAGGGTTATGGGAAAGGTGTGCTCCTCGGTGACTCGTGGCTGTGTGCGTTTGCTCCTGCAGGGAAGGACGAGGTGCGTGTACAGCTGGACAGCGCCCTTCAGGACGTGAACGTGAAGTACGCCGTGCTGGAGGAGACGGAGAAGCGGGCAGTGTGCCGGGCGCTCGTCGAGGAGAGGGGCCGCTTCTGCTCCTTCGTCAGCATGCTGCGGCCCGTGCTGGTAAGCCCCACCTCCGCCACCGCCGCCACGGCAGCCCGGATGCTTTCACCCCAACGGGGGCTTTTCATTGGATGAAATCTGAGGGGCTTCCCACGCTGACCTTGGTGCTCTGCTACAAGATCACTTACGTTGGCTTGATTTCCACCCTAAGAGGCTAGAAATCCTCAGTAGCCACATGGACCAACACATGGACTTGCCCTGAACCCTTATGTTTGAAATCACTTACTTTATTTGATTCTGGTGTGGATTTTTACTTTGAAAATTATGGAAATTAAAGAGTAATTGTGGCAGACTCCTGCTTCACCTGAACCGGTTCTATTTAGATTGTGGTGCTGATCTTACTGGACTGCATGAAAAAGTGCATTAGTTTAGATATGCAAATTCAAGATGCAAAATGCCCCCCTTTATCAAGTTGATCTGCATCTCTAATATAAAAAAAAACGCAAAGAGGCTGCTTAATTTACATTTCTGAGTAATGACTCATTGTGGTAATGGGTTGCAGAGCATTGCCTCTGAGCCTGTTTTGTTGAGATTATATGAGCTCATCGTCTGCATGCACACCTGCTCACTGTGTTACACAAGCGTTGTTTTTTGTCACTTTCATCCTCTCAGGATGAAGAGATCGGCATGCTGGGAGAAGTGACGCACCTACAGACCATCTTGGAGGACCTCGGCAACCTTACGGCAGAGCCCAACAAGCTTCCTCCTGCTAGTGAGCAGGTTAGACACACACACACACTCAGACACATACACACATACAAACACGTACAGACACAGGCACAGTCACATAAATGGATATTCACACGGTGCAGTCTGTCGTAATGACTGCAGGAGTGAAACTGCATTAGTGGTGCATCATCATTACTTTAGATTCAGTGTTTCAAAGCATGGACAGCTTGTTGTTCGGTAAGGTTTTTTTATATTAGAAGTAACAGGAATTGCCAAAAAGCGACAGTGTAATGTTATGTAGTATTTTAGGATCAATGTGTTACAGCTTGCTCTGAATTCTGGTTGCATGGTGAACTTAAGTGGTGTAATAAATATATCAGAATGTGGTCATGTGTTTTTAATTTATTAGTTTTATTAACAGCAGTGCCAGTGTGTCCTTTTCTGATCACAGTGCATTGTGTGACTATTTGCTTTTATTTCACTGTATTGGACCGAGAGGAAGAGGTGCGTGTGGTGGTGTTTTAGGTGTCTCCTTCTCACCCTGTGTGTGTGTGTCTGTCTGTCTGTCTGTCTGTCCACAGGTGATCCTGGATCTGAAGGGTTCAGACTACAGCTACAGCTATCAGACACCCCCTGCCTCCCCCAGCAACACACTGTCCCGCAAGAGCAGCATCAGCAGGTCAGCAAGCCGGCAAGCACCCAGGCACACATTCTCTCTATGACACACACACACACACACACACACATGCACATTCACACACAGCCTCAAACACGCACGCACACACACACGCACACACACACACACACACAAACGCGCGTGCGCATGTTCACGCACTTCCTCAAACACACGTGCGCTCACCCTCACACACACGCGTTCACACACACCCTCGCACACGCGCGTTCACACACACCCTCGCGCACACGTGTTCACACGCAGGCGCACTGCGACGAGCTGTCCCGTGGCAGCGGTCCCCTCTCGCTGCTCCTGGTCTCCCGGGGACGGCCTGTGTGTGTGTGGGGTCCGCCTGATGACAA